>NC_086449.1:246429363-246743530 GCF_028390025.1 Pseudophryne corroboree
AATATTCCAAAATCGCAGCTGTTTCCGACGACACGTCTGCTGTTCCTAGGGATGATTCTGGACACAGTCCAGAAAAGGGTGTTTCTCCCGGAGAAGAAAGCCAGGGAGTTATCCGAGCTAGTCAGGAACCTCCTAAAACCAGGAAAAGTGTCAGTGCATCATTGCACAAGGGTCCTGGGAAAAATGGTGGCTTCTTACTAAGCGATTCCATTCGGCAGATTTCACGCAAGAACTTTTCAGTGGGATCTGCTGGAAAAATGGTCCGGATCGCATCTTCAGATGCATCAGCGGATAACCCTGTCTCCAAGGACAAGGGTGTTTCTTCTGCGGTGGCTGCAGAGTGCTCATCTACTAAAGGGCCGCAGATTCGGCATTCAGGACTGGGTCCTGGTAACCACGGATGCCAGCCTGAGAGGCTGGGGAGCAGTCACACAGGGAAAAAATTTCCAGGGAGTGTGATCAAGTCTGGAGACTTCTCTCCACATAAATATACTGGAGCTAAGGACAATTTACAATGCTCTAAGCTTAGCAAGACCTCTGCTTCAAGGTCAGCCGGTATTGATCCAGTGGGACAACATCACGGCAGTCGCCCACGTAAACAGACAGGGCGGCACAAGAAGCAGGAGGGCAATGGCAGAAACTGCAAGGATTCTTCGCTGGGCGGAAAATCATGTGATAGCACTGTCAGCAGTGTTCATTCCGGGAGTGGACAACTGGGAAGCAGACTTCCTCAGCAGGCACGACCTCCACCCGGGAGAGTGGGGACTTCATCGGGAAGTCTTCCACATGATTGTGAACCGTTGGGAAAGACCAAAGGTGGACATGATGGCGTCCCGCCTGAACAAAAAACTGGACAGGTATTGCGCCAGGTCAAGAGACCCTCAGGCAATAGCTGTGGACGTTCTGGTAACACCGTGGGTGTACCAGTCGGTGTATGTGTTCCCTCCTCTGCTTCTCATACCCAAGGTACTGAGAATTATAAGACGTAGAGGAGTAAGAACTATACTCGTGGCTCCGGATTGGCCAAGAAGGACTTGGTACCCGGAACTTCAAGAAATGCTCACAGAGGACTCATGGCCTCTGCCGCTAAGAAGGGACTTGCTTCAGCAAGTACCATGTCTGTTCCAAGACTTACCGCGGCTGCGTTTGACGGCATGGCGGTGGAACGCCGGATCCTAAGGGAAAAAGGCATTCCGGAAGAGGTCATTCCTACCCTGGTCAAAGCCAGGAAGGAGGTGACCGCACAACATTATCACCACATGTGGCGAAAATATGTTGCGTGGTGTGAGGCCAGGAAGGCCCCACGAAGAAATTTCAACTCGGTCGATTCCTGCATTTCCTGCAAACAGGAGTGTCTATGGGCCTCAAATTGGGGTCCATTAAGGTTCAAATTTCGGCCCTGTCAATTTTCTTCCAGAAAGAATTGGCTTCAGTTCCTGAAGTCCAGAAGTTTGTCAAGGGAGTACTGCATATACAACCCCCTTTTGAGCCTCCAGTGGCACTGTGGGATCTCAACGTAGTTCTGGGATTCCTCAAATCACAGTTGGCCCTGGCCTCGGCCAGGCGAGTGTCAGAATTGGCGGCTTTGTCTCACAAAGCCCATATCTGATTGTCCATTCGGACAGGGCAGAGCTGCGGACTCGTCCCCAGTTTCTCCCTAAGGTGGTGTCAGCGTTTCACCTGCACCAGCTTATTGTGGTACCTGCGGCTACTAGGGACTTGGAGGACTCCAAGTTGCTAGATGTTGTTGTCAGGGCCCTGAAAATATAGGTTTCCAGGACGGCTGGAGTCAGGAAAACTGACTTGCTGTTATCCTGTAGGCACCCAAAAAACTGGGTGCTCTTGCTTCTAAGCAGACGATTGCTAGTTGGATGTGTAGTACAATTCAGCTTGCACATTCTGTGGCAGGCCTGCCACAGCCAAAATATGTAAATGCCCATTCCACAAGGAAGGTGGGCTCATCTTGGGCGGCTGCCCGAGGGGTCTCGGCTTTACAACTTTGCCGAGCTGCTACTTGGTCAGGGGCACACCCTGGCTGAGGAGGACCTGGAGTTCTCTCATTCGGTGCTGCAGAGTCATCCGCACTCTCCCGCCCGTTTGGGAGCTTTGGTATAATCCCCATGGTCCTGACGGAGTCCCCAGCATCCACTTAGGACGTCAGAGAAAATAAGAATTTACTTACCGATAATTCTATTTCTCGTAGTCCGTAGTGGATGCTGGGCGCCCATCCCAAGTGCGGATTGTCTGCAATACTTGTACATAGTTATTGTTACAAAAATCGGGTTATTATTGTTGTGAGCCATCTTTTCAGAGGCTCCGCTGTTATCATGCTGTTAACTGGGTTCAGATCACAGGTTGTACAGTGTGATTGGTGTGGCTGGTATGAGTCTTACCCGGGATTCAAAATCCTTCCTTATTGTGTACGCTCGTCCGGGCACAGTATCCTAACTGAGGCTTGGAGGAGGGTCATAGGGGGAGGAGCCAGTGCACACCACCTGATCCTAAAGCTTTTACTTTTGTGCCCTGTCTCCTGCGGAGCCGCTATTCCCCATGGTCCTGACGGAGTCCCCAGCATCCACTACGGACTACGAGAAATAGAATTATCGGTAAGTAAATTCTTATTTTTTTTCTTTATTATTATTTATGTGTGTGTATATATAATATATGTATATGTAAATAATACTGATGAAAAATAAAACAATAAATGATGCACAGTATACTGTACAAGATTTCAATACACTTCCCAGATGTAATAATGGCTAGCTGCTTATCCATCAGTATACCAATCTGGTTGATCGGTCAAAAGTGGTCTAGAAACAGTGGAGAAGGGATATGTATATTCTGTTTGTTTGTTTGTTTGTTTGTTTGTTTGATTTATTTATTTTTAAATATGTTTAATTATTTGTTGAAAATGGGAGGGGCAGAACTTTAAGTGGGAGGGGTAAGAGTAGAGAGGGGAGGAGTTAGTATTCATTCTTAAACCGCCCCCCCTAAAACTAAAGTCTAGATCCGTCACTGCGGCGCACCCCCTGCCCACTTGCCCATATCCCGGCTCATCCAGTTGAAGAACTGAACAGCTGACAGAACTAAGTCATAATTTGTGCAACACAGCTGACGTCTGTGACGTAATGCACAGACATATCATTTGTACACACCCGCCGATCAGTTGTACCCAGTAAAAGGGACTGACTTTTTGTTTTTGTTTTTATTATTATTATTATTATTATTATTATGATGTTTTATTCATAAAGGACCACCAGGGTTCCCAAGCATTGTACATGGTGGTTTGAACGTACAGCAGAATGACGTAGCATATGGGACATCAAACAGGATATTTAAGGAAAGGTTCACAACTTTGCAGATACACAAAAATGCACAATAGCATGATTATATGCAGCATATTTCATAATTACGTAGGGACCATACACGGAGAGAGGGATCTGCCCACAAGAGCTTACATTCTAGAGGGGCTGCCGGTGACACGCAGGCGGGGAGAAGAGTTGGAGAGGCTGTAACATTGAGTAAGGTTTTGAAGCAGGAGAACATTGGTGGGCATTCAAGTAGTGGCTAAGCACAAAACATTAACTGAGCAGTGTTTTAACCCCCCAAAAAAGGAAAATGGAGAGAATCAGTATGAGTAGAGGTGGCAGTAGTTGGCAGACTAAAGTGGATGGGAGGGAGTGTGTATGGATTCGAATAAGGCTGGATATGCAGGGAGAAGAGTTATTGTATATATTAAGCGGTTTTATATTTTTCCATTGTTAATTACATGAGCGTCACCTAAACTCCCCAACACAGTGATGCTACTTGAACCACTTATCAAATTTCCTGCTGTGCGGTTCATGTGAGCTATGGCTGTGCAATTAACTACTATTAACAAACTATTTCTCTTTCTTTATTACACTGATTTAATGCATATCGAACTAGAGAATACTACTAAATGCACCCACTTCACACATTGACCAACCAGCCTATCATGCATTGGTTGCTGGAACACATAAATGTCATCCATCCAAACTATCAGCTCATTAAATACAGCAGCAACCATTACACAGATTGCTGTCGTTATAGGGACAAAAGACATCCATTAGAACTAAACAGAATTAATTGAATTTATTTTAACAAAATTTTACAGTGGAGGGAATGCATGTGATAACAACCCCCTCTTCCCCAAACTCTCAGCAACAGCCTACCTGTGTGAAATCGTCACCAGCCGAATGTGAAAAATACATTAAGTGCAAATAGTTTTACAAAGTTTTCCTCTTGTGCTGACAGTGGATATATTTAGCAATGTTTAAACACCCTGCATCATACAGACGCCTACTAAGTAATAACAAGATCACAGAATTATAATATTTTCCACAGTCAGACACATCTTTAAAGGGGTGTGGATCATTAGATCGACAGTGTCTAGGTCAACAATGTTTAAGTCGACCACTGTAGGTCGACAGTCACTAGGTAGACTGGGTTGGAAGGTTGACAGGGTTGCTAGGTCGACATGCTAGGTCGACAGGTGAAAAGGTCGACATGAGGTGTGTTTTTTGTGTCGTTTTCTTCGTAGAGTGACCGGGAACCCCAATTAGTGCTTCGGGCAAGGTGCCTCGCTTTGCTCGCCATGCTTCGGGCAGATTACCGTTCCAGTCGTACTCCACGTGGATCGTTAAGTATGAAAAAGTTCAAAAAAAGATTTAAAAATAAAAAACTCATGACCTTTTGACCTGTCGACCTAGCATATGTCGACCTAGAAACCCAGTCGATCTTCCAACCCTGTCGACCTAGTGACTGTCGACCTATAGTGGTCGACCTAGACAGTGTCGATCTTCAGACCGGATACCCTTTAAAGTACTACTTCTGTCTGCATAAAGTGTGTGTGTGGGGTGGGGGTGGGGGTGGGGTCTTTCGGATGGATGAATGTGCAACATATATGAATATATGCTATGTATGTAAAGTGATCTAAAACCTGTACTCAAATGTTTCCCATGGCTTAACAGGATCAGTATATTTAATATATGTGCTCACAAAGCAGGGAACCTTGTACATTTTCCATCACCACAACACTGTTGTAAACACCAATATAAACATTATTTTTATCATTCATATGTAGGTCTGAGAAATGCTACATGGAAACAGCAAGGTCGGATTACTAATGCTGGGCACAGGGCGTGGGGAATAGTTGACATCCAGAATGTTGACAAGTTCTGAATGTTGACAGTCAATGTCGACATGGATGCTAGGTCGACAGTATATTGACCTACACTTAAGTATACGTGGTTCAGAAAGTTGACATTTTAAATGTCGACAGCAGAATGTTGAAATATGTTTTTGTGTTTGATTTTTTTTTTTTTAAGCCCAACCCTAAACCTATCCCTAAATATCAATTAAAAAAAAAAACACATGTAAACATTCTGGTGTTGACATGTTAAATATAGACATTCTGAACATGTTGCTGTTTTAACCATGTCATTCAAATTATGTCGGCATATTGGTTGTTGACCTAATGGCCATATCGACACTGTTAATGTCAATGTGCTGACCAGATACTCTGGGCATACACTTTCCAGTTATTGTCCTGAACGGTGCATTGATACATCCGATCAGTAATTATCTGTTTGTCAGACATACAAAATCATCTAAATCCAATAATACCCCTTTCAGACCGCCAGCTATGAACACGGATTATTGGCACATGAATGCACATAACCCGTGTTCATGTGCGGTCTGAAAGGTGCCACGGTTGAAAAACCGGGTTGAGTGACCCGGTATACCAACTCTAGTAGTGAGCAGGGTTGAACACATGTTCCACACGGCTCCCTGTGTGGTGTGTACGGGAGCCTGGTCGATGCGGTCCATTTCCCATTCAATGTCTGTATACGGGCGGCGCTTGGAGATTATGTGATCTCCAAGCGCTGTCACCGCTGACGTCACCAACCCGGCAATATGCCAGGTTGCTTACAGCGGTGGCGGGGCACCTGAGGCAGGTCGCACCCTGAGAGCTCCCATGTCAGGCTCCCTGGTGCGACCTGCCCCAGGCGGTCTGAAAGGTGTATAACAGGGCGGCCACTTTGGGCAGTGTATGCACTACCACAATCTACTGCCTGACAATTCCTCCAAAGGGTAAAAGTAATCGCCTGAGAACTGCAGGCATCAGCGGGATCCTGGTGAGTCTGCCCAATGTTCTAAAGTAGCATTCATTTAAAAGGCAAAACCAGGTTACTTATACCCCTTTCACACCAGCAGCTTTGAACACGGGTTATTGGCACATGAGCGCGCATAACCCGTGTTCCTGTGCGGTGTGAAAGGTACCAGGGGCAATATACCGGGTTGAGCGACCCGGTATTTCAACCCTGCTAGCGAGCAGGGTTGAACGCGTGTTCAACCCAGCTCGCTGTGCGGTGTGTATGGGAACCGGGTCAGTGTGACACGTTTCCCGCTCACAGTGTGTGGACAGGCGGTGCTGGGAGATCATGTGATCTCCCAGCACCGCCCACGATGCGTCACCGCCGACGTCACCAACCCGGCATATTGACGAGTTGCAGTCTGCGGAGTGAAAGGGGGTATTGAGGCGGGTCGCACACTGAGAGCTCCCGGGTGCGACCCGCCTCAGACGGTATGAAAGTGGTATTAGACTTCTATGTTAGTAGCAGCGATAGCAACTCCAACCACGTCTTAATCAGGCTCATTGTCCTGAGGACCGAATTTGAGAACATGTGGATTAGGGTTCAATCAAGTGCAATATGGACTGAAATCGGCCCCTCTTCTAACCGGCAGAAAATAGAGGAGGGCAGCAGCTCTATGTGAAATGATTGTGTTTATATAATAGCTTGTGAGTCGCAGGCAACTGTAAGATTTTGTGGATTTAGCCTATAAATTTGAAGTGGCAATAATTTAATAGGCAAAACGTTTAACTTTTTAAATTTAGATGTTATGGTGTATATTTACTAAGCAATGAATTTTCAAAACTCATGATTTTTTGCCATTTTTGTTTGTCATATTTAAAATGGCTTGGCTTCCATTGCTCTTTCATTAAAAAAATAAAAGTAAGAAAAAAACAATCTACCTAGTAATTAGTAAAAGAAGATGATGCTTTCTTGGCAATAGCGATGGGGATAAATCTGGCATTACTTGTAAAATTGGCTTCCTCTTGGTTTGCGCTAGTTTTGGTGGAGAAAGGGCTTTTCTTCACTTTTGTAAATTAAATAGGCTCATATGGCAGAGGAGAATATTATATTGCAATAATATTATTCAGTTTATTAACATTCACTTATATAGCAGATATGTTATTTAGATGTACGTAACAGGATTTTGGAACAGATTGAATAAGAGTAACAAAGGACAGTTCAGTGTCAAGGATAACACCTAGGCAGTGAGCTTGAGAGGTAAAGGTTGATTGTCTTGCAGCAGCGATTGAGATACCAGGTTGGTAACTACCACTGGCCGATGGAAATATTATTAATTCTGTTTTGGAAAGATTCATGTTGGTGTGGTGAGATGACATCCAAGATGAAATGGCAGAAATTCAGTAACGCGGAACAATACAGATGGTGACAAATCTGGAGAGGGTAGAGTTGAGCATCATCCATATACAGATGATACTGAAATCTGAAAGAGCTGGTAAGTGTGCCAAGAAACTTGCTATGGAATGAGAAAAGCAGAGGACCTAGGACTGAACCTTGCAGTACACCATCTGATACAAGAGGCGAAGAGGAGGTGGATCCAGAGAGACCAACATTGAAAGATTAGTAGGATGAGACCCGGGATAGGAATGTGTCCTGAAGACTTAAGGATTGAAGTGTTTGTATGAGAAGAGAGTGGTCAACAGTATCACATGCAGCAGAAAGATCCAGAAGAATAAGAAGTGAGTAGTGGCCTTTAGACTTAGCAGTGACCAAATCATTCAGCACCTTGGTTAGTGCAGTCTCTGTGGAGTACTGGTAATGACGGGATGTAGTCAGGTGACCGGCGGTCAGCATACCGATGGCGGGATCCCCACCGCCAGAATGCTGGCAGGAGGCCCAGGGCTGTTTCCACTCGTGGGTGTCCATGACACCCATAGAGTGGGAATAGAACCTGTGGCAAGTGCAGCGAGGTGAGCACAGCTGGCCCGCAAGGGACTTAATTGCCGTCTCCCCCTGCCAGCATCCTGACGGCCGGGATCTCGGCTTCAGCATGCTGACTGCTGTGATCCCGGCCCCTAACCCGTTATGACAGCCTGAAGGAAGTGAGACCAATAAATTGAGCTAGTCAAGAAAGTATATTGCAATAATAGCATTATGGGCTGGATTCAATTTACATGCAATAATTTACTGGTAATAGTGTGGTAGCCTTGAGTTTTAAAGCTTGAGTCTATTCAATTACAGCCCCTTTTCTTGCGCAGCAAATTACCCACTACCATGCGTTAACACACAGAATCCGGGATAAGTCCCTGGAGCTGTGGGTTAACAGCTTTGCAGCACCTGCAGCCTGTGGACTGAACACGGTCTGTCGTAATTGAATAGTCCTAGCAGATCAATTACCCCGCTGTAATTAACCACGGCTAATTGAATTCGCCCCTATATCAGAGTTGCCTGCAGCATGGTTGGAGATACTGGTGTGTGAATATAGCCTATATAAGATAAACGTTGCATATAAGGTAACACAAAATGGAACTTGAAATGTAAGGAAGCACACTTGGTTAAGCCAGTATTCTCTGTTATAAATGTACCCCTGACAGGAGTCTTGTAGCACTAACGCCTTACCCAATCACTCCTCCCTTTGGTCTACTATAGACCACAAGAGGGTGGATAAAAGAGGCTGAGTAAATTTGGCAGTGAGTGGAAAAACTCTTTAATTGGCAGAGCTTCTGGCAAAGTCAGGGAAAAAAAACAATATTACATGTTTTTTTTCTCTCCCCTAATTACTATAATGCAAACATTTTATTGGCTTGTTCTCCTGAGTATAGCGGTACCAAATACGTTATAAAACCAGGAACAAAGACACAGTTCAATTTTTCAAATGGTTTGTAGAGCACCCATGGAAAATGTCTGTAATATAAAAGGTTTTACATTTATGTTTACACTTGCATTCATTATTGTATAGAACAATTGGGTGATTTCTGTTTAATAATACTGGAATGATTTCGTTTGTAAGTTTCTCCTGCTATAAGAGTTCTAGCTTTCAAATTAACTTTAATTCACAGAGCTAACTAAAGAAAAACAACTAGAGTCCCAAGAAAATGTGTTGGACAAATGTTTTGGCATAACATGTTTTCATTTATGATTATATAAAACATAACATTTGTACAGCATTGCTAAGCTGAACTTTATTATGTATCATTACTGGATAATATGTTGTCAATATAAAATAGACAGGTGGGAGACCTCTAAAAGACATGAAGGCTGGGTCAGATGGCTCCTTAATATTTGCCCATTTATGCATTTTATACTCTTATGGTATTTAGACCAAATCTGAGGGTATGGGTAGTATTTGGACACAGTGTCCTTATCCGTATGAATGGGTAGCAATGTTATTGAGTTGGGGGAATTTTTTTTTTTGTAATAATTGTTCAAGGATAACTTATTCTCACACTTTTTGTGGGAGTAGTCACTGGGAACATCATAGTGGTGTTGCTAGTTGTCCATAGCAACCGAAATGAAGAAGGTCTACCTAGACATTGGAGGCACAGCATGTCATGTTCAGCAATACGTATTTGTATCACTGATCATGTGTCCGGGATCGGTATGTGATCCCGTTGCACGGGTTGCTGAATGTCAGTGTACCGACATCTGCATCCTGGGCGCTAGAATGCTGTCAGGGGGTGAGTGCAATTAAGCCCCTTGTGGGCTCGGTGGCGAGCTTCATTCGACACAGGTTCTATTCTACCTCTATGGGTGTCGTGGACACCCATAGAGGGGGAATCTCCTACCTCGGCGGTATCCCCGTTGGGATCCCCGCATCGGTATTGACACAGCCGGGATCTCGATGGGCGGTATGTTAACTGCATACCATGTGTCCAGGAGCATGTTCCTAGAACTTGGGTCCAGTTTCCAAGTTCACTCACAATTACAATATACCACTAGTCCTCTGAATGGGTCTACAACGTTATGCCGGCTGTCGGGATCCCGGCTACGCGCGCTACGCTATTTATTCTCAGTCCAGGGGTGTCATGGACCCCCCAAAAGGGAGAATAGTTGTCGGTATGCCGGCTGTCAGAATCCCGGCGCCAGTATGCTGAGCGCTGGGATCCCGAAAGCCGGCATATCAAACGTCTCCCCTCTGAATGAATGGGATATTCTGTGGTGCTAAATGCAGTGTCTAGGATGTAGAACTACTGGGATCAGTATTCTAAAAAATATTCTGTAATTGTATTCAGTATAGACATGAAAGGTTCCATGTGTGCGATTTGTTTTAGTTGCTGGTACAAGCTTATACTCAATTTAGATCAATATTTTTCTCTCGTCACCATATAAACTTCCCCCTCTCTCTTTGAACTCTTCCATCTTCACTTATTAGTTTGTATTAAGAAGGTACTGCCAAATCAATGCATTCATATCCATCTACGTTCTAAATATTCCTAATTTTCCTATCCACTCAGTGGTAGTTATGAATGTGGGGCCGATATCAGACTTTACATGATAAGGTTTCTTTCCCCAGAACCCGCGCACAGGCCATAGAATACTCAGCGGAATCTCTGCATGAAAAGACTTAAAAGTAATGTTTGGGACACTGCCAAACCCCTGAGTGAAAGATAAAAGAATAACAAAGTGCTTGTGCTGGCTGGGATTTAGAGCTAGCTGGAACTAGGGATTTCATGGTGAGCATGCAACAACTAAATTAGGGCCCCTGGGTAATAGAGATTTGAAGTCACAGTCACTTAAGGTCTCAATTCATCCGTGAAATGTGAGAGGGGAGGGGGGGATTATTGTGAGGCTTGAGGACTGTCTAGCTACTCTTGACCACTAGGTAGAATAATTCATGTACATGTTCAGTCTATTAAAATAGCCTGCAGAGATTTGCAAGGTTTGCAATTAAATGACCAGCAATGGCAACCGTTTGCCCAAAAATACTGATGATTGATTGAAGAATGTGTGTTCATTTGTAAAGGTGTCTGCTTTACGTAATATAAACCTGGTTCATGGATTGTAAATAATTATAAACAATTACTGCCACAGGTGATCGATGCTAATGTAAGAGTGTGTGCTGTCAGCCATTGTCATATAAATAACCCCAACAAATTATGGACACACAATAAAAACTAAGGAGGGTATTCAGCATCAAACGGTACTGAGATGCGATCGCATCTCACCATCTGCATCCGCAGGACCCACACTGTGCATACGCGGGCCGATGAGATGCGATCGCATCCCACTTATGGCATTTGCGGGGCGCGGTTGCGGGGAAAGTGACGCGGCGTTGGACGAGCGTGGTGACGAAGTTGAGGGCGAGTTCGGGCGGCTGCGTGATGTCACACGCGACCGCTGTGACCGCGAAAATGGCCGCCCTACGCCAGCCTTCGCATCGTTGCCGGGTATTTGCATGCTGGGTGGCCCACCAGCAGACAATCGCAGCCAGTTGCAGTTTTGCTAAAATAGCAAAACTGCAACTAAAGCTGAATGATGGCCTTGGAACGTAAACTGTGCGTTTTTTCTTGGTGTTTCTAAAAAGGTTTATTTATTTTTTTAACTAAATTCAACTTAATGACTCCAAAGAGTCTATTTGAAGATATAATACATGTGTTACTGTTTTTGTTCATTAGATTGCGAGCAGGGCCTTTCTACCTCTATGGGTCGGATTCAAATTATATTGCCCCGCTATCTCCCGTCTAAAGTGACGGGAGATAGAGGGGCGATATTCAAATGTTCCCCGTTATTGTTCTCATTACAGTTTGGTTTAGGTGCGTCAAGCGTCTAAACCCTGACTAAAGTAATGGGCGCGATCGCAAAGAGACCCCTTTGGGCACCCAAATGGGTCTCTTTACACACATTTCAGCTCGCTACCTCCGGGGGTAGCGAGCTACAATTTAAATTGTTGCGCTCGTCGGCAGTAACATTAGAACACCGCTGGCGGGCGCGATAGGGACAGGCTAACATTTGGATCCGGCCCTATGTCAGTCTGTTATTACTCAGTTATGTTCTATCGCTGTTGTTTCCTATTGTAAAGCACAATAGAATATGGGAATGTAGTTATGTGACCGCCGGCCAACTACCAGGGACTATTCCCATTCGTGGGTGTACACTCGTGTTGTGCTCGCACATCCCCCCCTTAGAAACTATATAAGAAACTGTTAATAATAATCATAATCATCATCATCATCTAAATATAGTAGTTTAAAGCAGAGTCTACTTTAATTTTATATTGCCTACTGCTGTATGTATAAAATAATTTGTGTAAGGACCTCCTTTCTGTATAAAAGATCCGTCATCTGTAGGTAACACTGTCATCTACTGTAGAGTCAAGGGCAGGGCCGGTGCTAGGGTGTTTGGCGCCCCCCCCCCCCCGCAAATTATAAATTTGCGCCCTTCCGTATGTGAAAAAGGGACAGCGTGCGCCGCAAAAAAAAGGATGTGGTCTCACAAGGAAGGGGTGTGGCCACACAGTGGCACCCCCAATTCAAATGATGCTACACAGTAGCACAATTTTATTCACCCCAAATGTAGTGCCACTGATTCACATTACACCACATAGCAGTGTCCCTTATTCACGTTAAGGCTACTCAGTACCCCTTATACACCATTTTCAAAAAAAGAAGGCAAACTCTTCCAGTATAAGCGCCCTAATAAATAACAGAACACATATAACATATACGTCCCTTATCAGTTGTAGATGTGTTGTTTCTTCAATTTCTTAATCATCGGGAGGTTCAATGTTGATGATTTGATCTCGATGATGTTTTTATGTAAAAACAAAAAATTAAACATACAATGTGTGATATCGTTTTGTGCAATCCTCTTTTATATGTAGAAAACAGTCCTTGTTCCAACAGGGGTGGAAAAAACACCAGAAAGAATAGTCTATATGAGGTGCGTACCCCAGACTCACACTAAGGGAGAGTGTTCGTGCACATAAAGGTTTCTTTATATTTCTTCACCCCTTCTGTGGAGCCTTCACCAGTGGCAAACGGAGGATTTGCATGGGGGGTTTCCAGAACTGGGTGGAGCCAAGCACGGGGGTGGGGACTGAGGTGACCCAGTATATGCTGGGTCCGTAAAACTAGTGTGTCTGTGTGTGTGTGTGTGTGTGTGTGTATATATGTATATGTGTGTGTATATATATATATATATATATATACACTCCTCAAATAAATTAAGGGAACCCTCAAATAACACATCCTAGATCTGAATGAATTAAATATTCTTATTAAATACTTTGTTCTTTACATAGTTGAATGTGCTGACAACAAAATCACACAAAAATTATCAATGGAAATCAAATTTATTAACCCATGGAGGTCTGGATTTGGAGTCACCCTCAAAATTAAAGTGGAAAAACACACTACAGGCTGATCCAACTTTGATGTAATGTCCTTAAAGCAAGTCAAAATGAGGCTCAGTAGTGTGTGTGGCCTCCACGTGCCTGTATGACCTCCCTACAACCCACACAAGTGGCTCAGGTAGTGCAGCTCATCCAGGATGGCACATCAATGCGAGCTGTGGCAAGAAGGTTTGCTGTGTCTGTCAGCGTAGTGTCCAGAGCATGGAGGCGCTACCAGGAGACAGGCCAGTACATCAGGAGACGTGGAGGAAGGCGTAGGAGGGCAACAACCCAGCAGCAGGACCGCTACCTCCGCCTTTGTGCAAGGAGGAACAGGAGGAGCACTGCCAGAGCCCTGCAAAATGACCTCCAGCAAGCCACAAATGTGCATGTGTCTACTCAAACGATCAGAAACAGACTCCATGAGGGTGGTATGAGGGCCCGACGCCCACAGGTGGGGGTTGTGCTTACAGCCCAACACCGTGCAGGACGTTTGGCATTTGCCAGAGAACACCAAGATTGGCAAATTCGCCACTGGCGCCCTGTGCTCTTCACAGATGAAAGCAGGTTCTCACTGAGCACATGTGACAGACGTGACAGAGTCTGGAGACGCCAAGGAGAACGTTCTGCTGCCTGCAACATCCTCCAACATGACCGGTTTGGCAGTGGGTCAGTAATGGTGTGGGGTGGCATTTCTTTGGGGGGCCGCACAGCCCTCCATGTGCTCGCCAGAGGTAGCCTGACTGCCATTAGGTACCGAGATGAGATCCTCAGACCCCTTGTGAGACCATATGCTGGTGCGGTTGGCCCTGGGTTCCTCCTAATGCAAGACAATGCTAGACCTCATGTAGCTGGAATGTGTCAGCAGTTCCTGCAAGACAAAGGCATTGATGCTATGGACTGGCCCGCCCGTTCCCCAGACCTGAATCCAATTGAGCACATCTGGGACATCATGTCTCGCTCCATCCACCAATGCCACGTTGCACCACAGACTGTCCAGGAGTTGGCGGATGCTTTAGTTCAGGTCTGGGAGGAGATCCCTCAGGAGACCATCCGCCACCTCATCAGGAGCATGCCCAGGCGTTGTAGGGAGGTCATACAGGCACGAGGAGGCCACAGACACTACTGAGCTTCATTTTGACTTGTTTTAAGAACATTACATCAAAGTTGGATCAGCCTGTAGTGTGTTTTTCCACTTTCATTTTGAGGGTGACTTCAAATCCAGACCTCCATGGGTTAATAAATTTGATTTCCATTGTTAATTTTTGTGTGATTTTGTTCTCAGCACATTCAACTATGTAAAGAGCAAAGTATTTAATAAGAATTTCATTCATTCAGATCTAGGATGTGTTATTTTAGTGTTCCCTTTATTTTTTTGAGCAGTGTGTGTATATATATATATATATATATATATATAGCTGGGTGGTATTCACTTGACCGCCGGTCAGCTGACCGACAGTCACATGACCTCCTCCACCAGCCCGACGGGTCACTGTCCCGATGGTCGGCATGCCGACCAACAGGGACTATTTCCACTGGTGAGTGTCCACGACACCCATAGAGTGGGAATAGAACCCGTGGCGACCGCAGGTCGCCCCCGAGCCCGCAGCGTGGCGAGCGCAGCGAGCCCGCAAGGGGCTTGCTGCACTCGCCCCTCCCCGCTGGGATCCCGGCGTCGGTAAGCTGACCGGCGGTCAGGAAACCGCCGGTCAGCCGTACTACACCCATATATCTACACATATATATACCGTATATACACCTATGTATATATTTATATACATATACACATAGCATATTAAACATGCATATATATATATATATACACATACAGTACACGTATATATACGCATGTATATATATCATATGTGTGTGTGTTTATATGTTTGTATGTATATACATGTGTATATATGTATGCACAAATTGCACATGGATATATATGTACTATAATTAAAATAAAGTAAACTTTTATTAAGCACTTACAAGTGCCACCAGGAAGAAAGCAGGCTGCAGAGGACGCTAGACAGCCATTAATAATACTCATGCAGCAACAAAAATAAAATAAAAAAAATAAAAAATTTTGGGTGGAGGGGGATTTCTGGGGGCTCGGAAACCCCCCCCCCCCTCCCCCGGGTGCCCCACTGTTCACCAGCTAACATGCAAGGAAATGCATACCTAAACTCATTTAGAAATATAGATAAGTCAAGTGCATAAAGGTATCTTTTTCCTCTATAATTACAGCAATTATGGTGCGTACCACACTCACGAGAAATAATGCAAAGATGTTCCTATCTGGGTTTCTTTTCCTTTTCAAATCCACACCCGTCTTAGATTTAGGACCAGATGTATAGTTGAATATTCTCAACGGTTGTTATGTGGAAATATAAAACATATAAACATAACACTGTGTAATATCGTTTTGTGTAAAGCTCTTTCTTATATAAAACTACCCTTGTCCATCATAATAGAAGAAGAAAAAAATGGAGGTCTATACGAGGTGCGTACCCCAACTCACACTCAAGGTAAGTATTTGTGCGTATAAAGGTTTCTTTTATTACTTCTTCACCCTCTCCGTGTGACCTTCACCAGATAGTATGCAAAGAAGAGCATACCTAAACTCACTTAAAAATATAGATGAGTCAAGTATATAAAGGTATCTTTTTCCCTATTGTTACAGTGAAAGGATGCGTACCACACTCACGCTACTGAGGGACCATCAAAATTTACACCTGGTTCCTGTGTTTGAGACGGGTGTGGATACAAAAAGAAACCCAGATGCGAATATCTCTACTTCCTTTAGCGTGAGTGTGGTACGCATCCTTTCACTGTAACAATAGGGGAAAAGATACCTTTATATACTTGACTCATCTATATTTTTAAGTGAGTTTAGGTATGCTCTTCTTTGCATACTATCTGGTGAAGGTCACACGGAGAGGGTGAAGAAGTAATAAAAGAAACCTTTATACGCACAAATACTTACCTTGAGTGTGAGTTGGGGTACGCACCTCGTATAGACCTCCATTTTTTTCTTCTTCTATTATCATGGACAAAGGTAGTTTTATATAAGAAAGAGCTTTACACAAAACGATATTACACAGTGTTATGTTTATATGTTTTATATTTCCACATAACAACCGTTGAGAATATTCAACTATACATCTGGTCCTAAATCTAAGACGGGTGTGGATTTGAAAAGGAAAAGAAACCCAGATAGGAACATCTTTGCATTATTTCTCGTGAGTGTGGTACGCACCATAATTGCTGTAATTATAGAGGAAAAAGATACCTTTATGCACTTGACTTATCTATATCTCTAAGTGAGTTTAGGTATGCATTTCCTTGCATGTTAGCTGGTGAAGGCTCCACAGAAGGGGTGAAGAAATATAAAGAAACCTTTATGTGCATGAACACTCTCCCTTAGTGTGAGTGTGGGGTACGCACCTCATATAGACTATTCTTTCTGGTGTTTTTTCCACCCCTGTTGGAACAAGGACTGTTTTCTACATATAAAAGAGGATTGCACAAAACGATATATCACACATTGTATGTTTAATTTTTTGTTTTTACATAAAAACATCAAGATCAAATCATCAACTTTGAACCTCCTGATGATTAAGAAATTGAAGAAACAACACATCTACAACTGATAAGGGACGTATATGTTATATGTGTTCTGTTATTTACTAAGGGCGCTTATACTGGAAGAGTTTGCCTTCTGTTTTTGCAATTTCTGTTTTTGTGGGGTGTGGTGACACCCTATTAGACAATCACTACCAGTTAAAGCTGCCTTGCGCACATTTTGAGTTCCCCATTTCTCTGCTACCCTTATACACAATGCCCACAGTAGTGCCCCTTATCAGAGGTGTAGATAGGTGCCATGGTGCCCGGAGCAAGGGTATCTTTTGAAACCCCCTCCCCTCTATTGAATTGGGGACATGTTACATTTGAAAAAAAATTAAAATCCTAAATTGGTGACAGGCCCAGTTTCCTTTGAGGCCCGCCATGCTCAAAACAGGAACAGTGCATGCCGAAGGCGTGCATCAAAAATGTAGTAGTGTGGCCACAGAGTAGTACCAATTCACATTACACCATGCAGTAGTGTCCATTAGTCACATTACACTGCATAGTAGTACCCTTATACACATAACACACAGCAGAGCCCCTTATACACGTTACACCACGCAGGAGAGCCACTTATACATGTTATGCCAGAGCAGACCTGCTTATACATGTTACGCCACAGTAGACCCCTTATACACATTATGCTAGGTAAAGCCCAATCCACACATGCCAGGTACAGCCCATTATTCACATTATGCCAGGTAGAGCCGCTTGTACACATTATGCCAGGTAGAGCATTTTATACACATTATGCCAGGTAGATTCAGTTATACACATTATGCCAAGTAAAGCCCATTATGCCAGATAGAGCCGATTATACACATTATGCCAGGTAGAGCCGCTTATACACATTATGCCAGGTAGATTCAATTATACACATTATGCCGGTTAGGGGCATTTTATACACATTATATTATGTAGAGCTAGGGCTTAAAGTGGTCCTGGAGAGGTGGTGGAACTAATTTCCCCTGCCACCTACTCCCCTCCCATTAGGCAGAGCCAGGGCTGATGGGAGGATGTTCGTCCACCCTGCAAACTACAAATTTGTACCCTAACCCACATACTGTATAAAGGGACAGTGCGCGCCGTAGGCCCCACAATAGTAACAATTCAAGTTCTGCCACACAGTAGCACAATCTTTATTACACTTCACATAGTGCCCCTATTTCATATTACAGCACAGAGTAGTGTCCCTTACTCACATTATGATGACAAACAGTACTGCCACTTATACACAATGCGATGGTAGCAGTGCCCCTTATACACATAATGCCTACAGTATCAGTGCCACTTATAGACATAATAATGCCCACAGTATCAGTGCCACTTATACACATGCCCACAGTAGCAGTAACCCTTAAAAACATGCCCATGTTATCAATGGCATCTATACGCATGCCCACGGTAGCAGTGCCACTTATACACATGCCTACGGTAGCAGCGCACCTTATACACATGTCCACTGTGGCAGCGCCCCTTATACGCATGCCCAAGGTAGCAGCACGCCTTTTACACATGTCCACGGTAGCAGCGCCCCTTATATACATGCCGGGGGTAGCAGCGCCCCTTTTGCACATGCCCAGGGTAGAAGCGTGCCTTTGCACATGCCCAGGGTAGCAGCGCACCTTATACACATGCCCAGGGTAGCAGCACCCCTTTTACACATGCCCAGGGTAGCAGCATGCCTTTTACACATGCCCACGGTAGCAGCGCCTCTTATGCACATGCCCATGGTAGCAGAGCCCCTTATGCACATGATAAATGCCACATATACACACACGCTGCGTGCCCTACACACACACACTGCCGACATTCACACAGAGTGCCTGCACTGCTTGGCTGCCCTGGTGACTGGAGTGAATGAGCGAGTCCACTCCAGTACACAATTCCGCAGTGTGACTGACTTTGTTTCATGCTCTGCGCTTCGGTTCTCTAAATGCTCCTCTGCGCGGCACACTCTCCCTCTCCTCTCCCTCCCCCCGTACCTGTAGGAGGCCTCGGCTGGGATTGCACCTCCTCCGCCTTCACTCGCTTGCTCTGCTCTGTTAATCAGCCAGGAGCGGCGGCTCTGCAGGACAGCGGTGGCGCTGTGTGTGCGCGGTGGGCGGCAGCAGTCCCCCTGGGGTGGAGGGGGAGGCAGCCAGAGGGACATTACCCAGGGAACCGCGCTACACACTGCCGGCGCCGCTGCTGGTCACCCAGTGTGACAGGCGCAGCGGCAGCCGGCCGCTGCAGGGTAGCAGTGCAGTCAGAGTGCCTCTTCAGCTTGGCGCCTGCCTGCACTGCATACCCTTGCTGAGCGGGTAGCGCCGGCTCTGGTCAAGGGCCTAATTCATGTTTGTCAGTAAACCAAACAAAAGCATGCAACTTTGTGTCTTTTGCATGTAACTCACAAATGTTAGATAAATTGCACTTTAAAATAAATAAATCTAAAGTTTAGATTTCCGTTCGAACACACACCACCCAGATCTTAATCCCTTAATCCCTCTGCATGTTACATCTGCCCCACCTGCAGTGCGACATGATTTCACCTAGTTGCTTGTTTTTTTGCTTTGCTTGCAAAACAGAATCAGGTCCAAAGTGGAGAGAAAGTACTAGCCAATAGTACAGGTCCAAAGTGGAGAGATTTAGTACTAGCCAATAGTACAGGTCCAAAGTGGAGAGAAAGTACTAGCCAATAAGCTCCTAACTTCAATGTTTCAAGCTGTGTCTGAAAAATTACAGGAGCTGGTTGGTCCACTTTACCTCTCTCCTAGGCTTAGTAAATAGACTCCTAATTACTAAACTTATTTTTTTTTACTAAATCCATGCGGAAATTATGTTTATGCGTTAATATCTCACATTGAAGTTATACCCATGTACAAACTGAAAACACTTTTCCCCATTGTCATGTATGGAGATAGCAATCTTCTCTGAATTCACAAGCTCTGAAAAGCTTTTCTCCGGTTGCTAAAGGGGGGTACTCACAGAGCGATATTCTAAGCAATCTGACTAGATTGCTTAGAATTTAAGTAGGATTGCTCCGTGTGTACCCCATACAGCGATAGCGATACGCAGCCCCGCGCATCGCTATCGCTGGTGGATCTAGCGGGTCGCTCATTTCACCCGCTGGGTGGAATGAGCGCCCCCCCCGTCTCCCCCCACACGCTCAGCACAGATTGCGCTGTGCTGAGCGGCGGGAGAGATGTGTGCTGAGCGGTTCGCTCAGCACACATCTCTCGCACATCGGCCCGTCTATATGGGCCTTAACACCACCTGTGGAAAGAGCTATCCTAAAGCGAAGAAGGATCTCTTCAGATGCCTCTGCTCCTTCATATTCTTTTTGTGTATATGCCCTGACCAAAGGTCACGTATGCCCAGGAACTCAGCAGAGACAGAACCTTGCAATATAATGTTTTGCTGTGGTAGGCAGTGAAAGAGTTTTACAGTTCACCGGGACAAGCTGCTTATCAGCGCACATAATGGAAATAGCCCTGATACTCAGGGGCTCATTTAGTGCTAAAACTCGTTGTGAATGATTAAAGCTCGTTGCGTATGATAAATGGTGCTCCAGCCAATCCGCTGCTACTGTCATGTTTTTAGCTCCTGTCGTGTTTAAAATATGACAGTTGTGAGCTGATTGGCTGGAGCACTATTTATCATACACAAATAGTTTTATCATTCACAACCGGTTTTATCACTCCTAGATAAATGGGCCCCTAAGTCTATTGGATAAGAGACCTTATTTATCAGGGTCTGTCCTTTTCTGAGAGGATGTACTCCTAAAAGGGGATTTCAGTTAGCAACAGGACTTTCTGCGGGCTTCTAGGTCCAGGTTAAGTGCTTGGAGCGATTCAATTATATTCTGCAGTAAGCTTTGTGGCAAACACACGGTAAGGCATAGATTCCGTGTTAAGTGCTATGCACCTCCTGAGGTGCAAACAGAAATCCACGTTGAATGCACCCTCAGGGTTTACCACAGTCAGTTCTCTTAACCCGGGAGCTAAAAGCCAGTTGTAAATCCTGTCCTGTGGCTAATTGTATTCCTTATTTGAAGTGGCAGCTTCCTCTCCATGGGATCCGGACTGAAAGTCGACAGTAACTAGGTCGACAATGTCTAGGTCGACCACTATTGGTCGACAGTAACTAGGTAGACAGGGCATCTAGGTCGACAGGGTCTTTAGGTCGACATGTTCTAGGTCGACGGGTCAAAAGGTCGACATGAGTTTTTCACACATTTTTTTCTTTTTTTGAACCTTTTCATACTTAACGATCCACGTGGACTACGATTGGAACGGTAATCTGTGCCGAGCGAAGCGGTAGCGGAGCGAAAGCACCATGCCCGAAGCATGGCGAGCGAAGCGGTGCACTAATTGGGGTTCCCGGTCACTCTACGAAGAGAACGACACCAAAATAACATTAAAAACTCATGTCGACCTTTTGACCTGTCGACTTAGAACATGTCGACCTAAAGACCCTGTCGACCTAGTTACTGTCGCCCAATAGTGGTCGACCTAGACATTGTCGACCTAGTTGCTGTCGACTTTCAATACCACACCCCTCTCCATAGCTGTGTGTTATGCCAGAACTCTCAGGATCTGACCTCTCAAACACTAGTGGAAGGGGTCAGAGTTAATGGAAACTGTTAAGGTGTGTACACACGGGTGTGGTATGTTAGATAGACTAGACTTAGGTCGACAGTGTCTAGGTCAACCACTATTGGTAGACAGTAAGTAGGTCAACAGGGACTCTAGGTCGACATGAAAAAAGGTCGACATGAGTTGTTGTTTTTTAAAAACATTGGTGTGGTTTTCTTCGTAGAGTGACCGGGAACCCCAATTAGGGCACAGTGTCCCCTCGCATGACTCGCTTCGCTCGCCATGCTTCGGGCAAAGTGCCTCGCTGTGCTTGGCACAGATTACTGTACCCAATTGTAGTCCACATGGATCGTAAAGTATGAAAAAGTTTTAAAAAAATGAGAATAAAAGGGAAAAACTCGTGTCGACCTTTTGTCATGTCGATCTAGTACATGTTGACCAGGAAACCCTGTTGACCTACTTACTGTGGACCAATAGAGGTCGACCTAGACATTGTCGACTTAAGTCTTGTCGGCCTAGAGACCGGATCCCGTACACACGGTGCAGGAGTTTCATGCTCGCACCAGCGTTACCAGCATTTCGGGTAACTATACGCGCTGTGCTTCCCTGACAGACGCTAGAGATCCAGTCGGACTTCCAGCATCTGTCTCCTATTAGGTGGCAGCTATTTTTGGAGGGACATTTTCAGCTTCTTTCCATGCGGACGACCAGACTGCATGGAATCTGCATAACACAGGCGACGCCACGAGAGAAGAGAGGGGTGCCTTTGGTGAATATATGGGAGCAAACAGGCAGGGAACAATGATTTATTAAACCTACTGAAGGTAAAATTTTAAAGCCTGTGTATGTCGGCATATTCTTTAATGTTATCTTCCGCTCTAGTGTGAAATGCCTCATCCATTCAAATACAACCCATTACTTCATTTATCAAACACCTTTTGCCACAAGATTAGATTTATTGTTAATTTGTTCATGCTGCTTATTACTTTACTGCTTCTTCTATTCTAATTGTATTAGTATTTTAATGATTAATGTCTTATTTCACAAGTGGATACCCCAAGCTGCCCATCCATGTCCGATGTGCTCTATTCAGCTAGATCAGAAATACAGGACTTGTTAAATATAGAACTGGGATGCTAATGGATAACACAGGATAGAGCATAGCACATCCTACTGTACTAAGGGGGTAATTCTGAGTTGATCGCAACAGCAAGTTTGTTAGCAGTTGGGCAAAACCATGTGCACTGCAGGGGAGGCAGATATAACATTTGCAGAGAGAGTTAGATTTGAGTGGCTTATTTTGTTTCTGTGCAGGGTAAATACTGGCTACTTTATCTTTACACTGCAATTTAGATTTCAGTTTGAACACACTCCACCCAAATCTAACTCTCTCTGCACATGTTATATCTGCCTCCCCTGCAATGCTCATGGTTTTGCCCAACTACTAACAAAATTCCTGCTGCGATCAACTCAGAATTACCCCCTAAGGGGGAGATTTATCAAACTCATAAACAGAACAAGTGGTGGAGGCAGGAGCGTTTTAAGAGAGGAGGGGACCCGCGTGCAGCCTCAGTTGCTGGCCCCCTCCTCTCCGGCAGCAGTAGTATAATGCCAGAGTCTACTGCACATGCGCAGGTCTCGGGGAACATGGCACCCGCGCATTGTTCCCGGGGACACGTCCACTGCGCATGCGCAAATTACTCTGAAATGGTCGCGGCGGCCATTTTCCGAGTGGTTCATGCCCGCGCAGCAGGGCTGCCGTCGCAGGACTCTGGAGGGGTAAGTATAATATATGGGTGCAGTGTGTGGGTTGTGTGAGGCCCCCTGGATCCAGGGGTCCGTGTGCATAACACACATAGCACAAATTATAGAAACGCCTATGGGTGGAGGTCATACCACCCAACATTCAAAATCTGTTAAGAGGGACCTTTCTGCGTGGGAAAGGGGGCGTGGCTCCAGGGGAAAGGGGGCGTGGCTTTGTGGCAATGCCGTGACCGTCTGCCACGCCTCCCATTTTCGTCACAGGCTCTTTAGAACGTTTGATAAATTTCCCACCAACTTCTTTCTGTTTCTGCTTTGTTCTTTCATGGGGATCCGGTCAGCATACCAGTGTTCGGGATGCTGGGAGTCAGAATCCTGACACCAGAATCCAGGCACTGGTCAGAAGACCGACACTGGGAGCCCGATTTGGATCACAATGCCAGTGTCTGTATCCCGCGGCAAGAGGTGGGGGGGGGAGGTTAGGTTTAGGCAGTGTAGGATAGAGTTAGGCATTATGCGGGGAGGATTAGGGTTAGGCACTAAGTGGGGAGTGTTAGGGTTAGGTACTAAGTGGGGAAGGTTAGGGTTAGGCACTAAGTGGGGAGGGTTAGGGTTAGGCACTAAGTGGGGAGGATTAGGGTTAGGCACTAAGTGGGGAGGGTTAGGGTTAGGCACTAAGTGGGGATGATTAGGGTTAGGCACTAAGTGGGGAGGGTTAGGGTTGGGCACTAAGTGGGGAGGATTAGGGTTAGGCACTAAATGGGGAGGATTAGGGTTAGGCACTAAGTGGGGAGGGTTAGGGTTAGGCACTAAGTGGGGAGGGTTAGGGTTAGGCACTAAGTGGGGAGGGTTAGGGTTAGGCACTAAGTGGGGAGGGTTAGGGTTAGGCACTAAGTGGGGAGGGTTAGGGTTAGGCACTAAGTGGGGAGGGTTAGGGTTAGGCACTAAGTGGGGAGGATTAGGGTTAGACACTAAGTGGGGAGGGTTAGGGTTAGGCACTAAGTGGGGAGGGTTAGGGTTAGGCACTAAGTGGGGAGGATTAGGGTTAGGCACTAAGTGGGGAGGGTTAGGCACTAAGTGGGGAGGGTTAGGCACTAAGTGGGGAGGGTTAGGGTTAGGCACTAAGTGGGGAGGGTTAGGGTTAGGCACTAAGTGGGGAGGGTTAGGGTTAGGCACTAAGTGGGGAGGGTTAGGGTTAGGCACTAAGTGGGGAGGGTTAGGGTTAGGCACTAAGTGGGGAGGGTTAGGGTTAGGCATTAAGTGGTTAGGGTTAGGCACTAAGTGGGGAGTGTTAGGGTTAGGCACTAAGTGGGGAGGGTTAGGGTTAGACTGCGAGTAGTAGGGAGAGTTAGGGGAGTAGAGCGGGAAGCTTAGAATACTCACCTAGCAGGTGTTGGGATTCTGCACGTCAGAATGCCGCTGTCGTGTTCTGACCACTGGCATCCCAAGCGCCAATATCCCGATAACATTCCCTTTCATGAATGCTCCCAAATGTATATTAAAGTGGCCCTGGCATTTGTTGTACAGATCAATAATCTAGGTGCTTTCTGCTCTGTTCAATGTGCAACTTTTCCTACAACAAATATAAACAATTTTTCCTTAATGATATAAAGACTTTGGTGAAACAGACAAAGTTACAACACTGTATTCAGTATACATTTATGGTGTATATACATTAGCCAGTAGAAGTTTGGGATGGTGTACTGTACTCGTTACTGATTATTCAATAGTTTTGAATTCTTATTTAAAGAAAGAATACTCACAAATTAAAGGATAAACTGACCTTTATACAATATTTGTATAATGTTTTTTAATATGTCAAACAGACAGAAATTGACTATTTTTTTCCAAATAGAACACCTATCTTATATGTATTAATTTGCTAGATGCTTTGTCTGGCAGAAAACATCTCTAACATAATTTACATCTTTTCCAGCTAAAAGAAGTTGTGCTGCTCGGTGTAAACAGCTACAATTGGCCAGAGGAGTTACGGTGGTAGGAGCAGAACATAGGCTGTACACTCCCCTGCCATAAGTCTATCGGTAAGCTGCAGATAAAGGTACATGCTACATGGATTGTACGAAAGTAAATTTTGCCAATGATTAAATAAAACATTTGTGGCCCCATTTATCAACTATGCCAGTGGTACCCAAACTTTTCTGAATCACGGCGCCCTAGAGTATCCGAATTCTTTTCATGGCACGCCTATGCCAAAAGTTCCTTATTGAGAAATTTAGAAAGAAAACTTAAATAAATGTGTTTGTTATCCTTAGGTTCTATTGTGTGGTGAGGGACAAGGTTCGCTTCTATTTGTCCACATTATTTATGATTGGCAGCCACCAGCACTGGTTTTGCCTATTACATCGACCAGAAATAATTTAAACTGACCACCAATTAAAGGCACCCCAGGGTGCCTAGGCACACAGTTTGGGAACTACTGAACTATGCATAACCCACCGACAGGTTTATAATGGGTGCAGTGTGTGTGGTGTACACGGGACCCCGGGGTCCTTGGGGGGACCCACACCGCACACCCTGCACCCATTATTTGTAATACCCTCCAGAGTCCCGCGGTGAAGCAGCAGCGTTGCAGAATTCACTGGGAAAATGGAACAGCGCCATTTTCCCGGAGATCTGCACATGCGCTCTAGACTCTGGGACAGCGCTAGAGTCTCCTAGGCTACATAGTGCCCAGAGTCACAGCATTGCCGCCGGCTAGAAAGGAGGGGGCCCTGACGGAGGCGTGCACACGGGCCTCCTCTTCTCTAGATACGCCCCTGGCATAACCCCTTTAGCACTTGCTCATCCTTACTGTATTAATCAAACAGCAGTAAACTGCCCCTGTACCGCTCTCGCCAGTTATAGATGGTCGCTACCTTTCCGGCTTCAGCAAAGCTTTCCGGGCATTGCTGGGCATCCACAGGGTAAAGGAGTCATGCATATGCGCAGACTGGATGTTGCGCATGAGCATGAATCAGCAGCCCGTCGCTGGTATCGTTAGGCTGCCAACAGGAGAGCGGAGCACCTTGGTGAGGGGGGAGACGACGCTGGACCTCGACCGAGAGGTAAGTATTGCTAAATACCAGTTGCGTTTTCATTTGTACCGTAGTTATACAAAACAGAAAATGCCGCTGGTGTAATTTTTCGTTAATAAATAAGGCCCTTGGGGTTTAGTGTAACTCCAATTAAACAGAGGTTTTCCTTTAACCAACCTCCAGAGTATATAGTCTGTTTCTTATCCTGTCACAAGCAGGGCAGGTTACAACAATGCTGGAAAGTAAAAGTTTTCATGATACATTTTGAGTCATTACTCTCAATACACAGTACACACCTGATTCTGTTTAGTAGGTGTACTTTACTGTAGAAATTGTGACGTCTACGGTGATTCATCTTATCCTGGGGCTTAATCATTAAATGCTGAAAGAACGTAAAAAGGGTTGAGCGATCACATGACTGAAAGACAGGATTCAGGAAATAACCAGATATGGACTGTTGATTTATTAACACAGCTCATCTGCATTACAAATGATCACAGGATTTAGCAAAATAACCTCATGGTATTTATAGATCTCAATGTGTTTGTATTGGTTTCTGTCTTCCTACAGTAGCTTACTGTTACATACAATATAGGGGGGTATCCTATTAGCACTGTACTTTTACTGCTACCAATAGGATCGCCGGGGCCCCCCACGATGCCGACACTTATCGGGTATTATACTTCTGGTGTCTCAGGAACCCGAAGCATAGTCTGCGATAAGCGGGCTGCCGGAGCTGTGATAACACATGGGATCTGGGATAAGTGCTATCACACGATCACGGGACCATTTTCGGACGATGAAAGCAGCCTCTAAATGGATACCGTGATAATGACCAGCGGTCATTTATCACAATATACAGCTGTTTTTATCCACCAAAATTGGATTCTGCCCATAGCCTGTACAAAGTTATCCATAAGAAATAAACCATAATCATGGCCGCAACTAGGAAGGGGCTAGGGGGACATGCGCCCTGGGCGCTGGATTTGTATGGGTGCGAGACCTCCATTCAGCTCCCTCAGCCAGCTGCAGTAAGTCCCCGCTATGTGGAATCTCTGCTTTCTGCTTTGCCGGCATCAAAGATTTTTGGCTCCATTCTGGTCATTAGATGGCTCAATGCAGTGGGAGTATTTTTAATTCACTTAATTTTTTTTTTTTAAATCTACCAGCTCCATAGCTTACTGACGACTCAAAGTGTTCTAAATAATAAATACTCTAAATAATCAGAACATTTCTGTTTAGGCTATAATGCATAGCACAACCATAAAATGGAGTGAAAGGAGCGCTTAAGATGTATGAAAAAAAAAAAAAAAAAAAAAATAAGGGAAAAAAAAAATAATAATAAATTTAAATGAAAAAGAATTTTTCTGCAAACACCTGTGAAAAGAAAAAATGGTTAGTGAGAAATGTTTACAGCACTTTCGTGCTAATGTGAGTAGTCCTGTGTGGGAGTCCTTTTTATAAATGCCGGCACTTTTGTCCGTACTGCGGCTGCAGTTGGGACGTCTAGCTAACTATCCCTATTGCTGCCTACCTTTCAGTCACGTCCAGACTGTAATTCTTTCTTGCGGATCGCGTCCTGCCGGCTGGTCCCAATGCTGGTGCACGCGCTCCCGTCTTTACACCTGTTCGGCGCAGGTGGGATGACGTCAGGGCTTCACTCACAGATTGTTTGCCAACGCGTTTCGGACTTGCTGGTCCTTAATCCTGGCTGATCTGATGTCAGCTTATTCATGTTTCAATTTTCCTGTTGGATTATTGTTACTACCTGCACAATGGTGTATTCTAGGTATATGTATTCTATGTATAAGAAACATTGATAGATGGATTATTAATATATTCTGTATGCTGTCTCTCTCTCTCTCTCTCTCTCTCTCTCCGTTATATTGGCACTCACACGCTCACACATAGAATACTTAGCCGGGTGTCCTCCAGTCAAGCTGCCCTCAGGCAGAGTCTCATAGCGTCTCATATATAAATATATACACACACACACCCTTTCTTAAACCACCACTGCTCCATTAGTTGCTGCGCCGATCGCACTGTCATCGGGAGAGTGCCAGGGGAGGAGTCAGGATTAATTATTTAACACCCCACCACCCTGTCCACAACAACAACCTAGATCCTCCTCTGCGCAGCAGTGTGTCTGCAAGCATTACTACTGTATAGCCCAAGATGTAAATGGGATACTAATGTGTGCCATAATGTGCTATAAAGGGCATATTGTGAATGAGGGGCTCTATTGTATGATATATTGTGTGGCGTAATTTGGATTAGATTTGTATTTTTTTTTTTTGCATGTTTGGTTAGGGGAGGGGGGGGTGGGCGCTCCATATTACTGCTTCGCCCTGGGTGCCGAAAATCCTAGTATCGGCCCTGCCATAATAAAGTGAAGTAAAGAACATATCCGCATATTAACCCCTTCACAGTCTGTTATAACAGAATAGGGATTAAAAAACAAACACAACACAATGAAAACTCCCTTCGGCTAGCAGAAGGCTACTACTTCTGCCACTGTACCTCTTCATCGTATTTGAAGTGAGCCAATTGTTTGTATTTGCTTTTCTTTAATAAAAGCCCCTTGTCATTGTGCTCTTATTCTCAGGCACACACTTACATGATGACACTATTGTCGCTGTATGAATGTTCAAGAATTAGTTCTCTATCTGTGTTATTGTTATTTTGTATTTATACAGTGGCATGACTTCCACAGCTCTGTACAGACAAAGTAATATACATACAGGGAATTATAAGGATTAACTACTTAACTGGTATGGTCGGATCACATGCGACCACTCCACAGTGTCCCCCAGTATTTGACGAGGCGATCCGTTCTGCAGATGTGCATAATAATATTTAAATACTTAAAAAATATATATTTGTAAATATATTAAATACAATTTATAAAAATAACAAAAACACAAAAAACAATGTTATGAACAGTAATGAAGGGAAAAATCGTCAATTAAGTGGTTAAATTAGACAACAGAAATGAGAACCTTGCTGAAAGAGCTTTCAATTTAATTGCTGCTGATTGTTCTTCATTTGACTGTATTAACTGGGTGTTTTTACAATCATAATAACTCCCATATACTACAGTAGAATTTTTTATTATTATTATTTAGTATAGTGACAGCTTATGGGGGGTATTCAATTAGGTCCGTTTTATTGTTTTTTCCGCCTAGGTGAAAAAACTGAACTTTTTGCTATATTTAGGGCGAATGGGGATTCGCGCTATTCAATAGCAGGGTCGTTTGCCTAGGCGAAAAATTCAGCAGCAGTGAAAAACATGTGGATCAGCGAAAACCTGGCGTGCGTATTTGCAGATTTTGAGGCATTTTGGCGAAAATAGTGAAAAAAAAAAAAAGGTGAAAATGTTCTCAATTGAATAGGCAGGGGGGCTAATTCAATAGCTCCAAGATTACGGGAGCTATCTAAATACCCCCACCCCCACCCCCATAGCTATTTAGCATTAGGAACAACCAGTAATAAAACAAGATTCGGTATTTAGAAGCACACAAGTAGCCGAGAAGGCCTCACTCATACATAAGCGTACATTCTACATACTTGTACATCATGATAAAAATGAAAACTCCCATTAGTTTTGTTAATCACCCATTTCGTCATTAGCTGCATCTTGGTGTTTGCATAATGAATCAATGAAGAGAGGGCGAAACCAGCTTTCTGTTGGTAAAGCTTGGTATTATCAGGAAGTTACTTTAGTGAACAAATATACATTGATCCCAGTATAATAAAACAGCACCGTAATATACCGAGCACTACCAGATTCATAGACTATTGTGTAAAGTATGTGTGTCAGACAGATAATGGCCAGGACGGGCAGAGAAGCCATCACGTTTGCATGATTGCTCTTAGTTCTAAAGGCTTGTACACTCATTATTATTATTTTCATTTATATGGTGCCACAAGGGCTTCCGCAGCACCTAACAAAGTACATAAACAAATGGGCAAGACAAGAAAACAACGACATACAATACATGACCCTTTCTGTATGCTCTGCTCTTTGTGAGATGATGGTAAGAATGAATATGGAATACGATGTACATTTCATTGTAGTATCCTGAATAGTAAAAAGATGCAGCATATTGTAATTATAGCATTTCCATCTCATTTAAACTCTCCCCTTCTCGTTAAATACTGCTCTTGTTTTTCTAGAAAGATAAGAGGCATCTAGGCTTTGCTTATATTCTGTATATAATTGTTTAATGTCTTGAATAGATGTTTTTGTATCTATTTCTGAGGACTTGCTATAGCTTTAGATTAATGCTAATTTGGACATGTGTTCTTTATTCTGGGTAAAATCGATTTTTACTCAAATTTTGTAGTGGCATATTATTCCGACCCATTTACGGCATCACATGAGGTATTACCCGTGGAGAATGGGAGAAATGGCTGCAGGGAGCAGCTGCCAGGGTAAGGGGAGGAATTGGTTAGAGCTCCAGGTGATTGTAGGGTTTTAAATGTCCTTTTCTGTAAAGTGAAACCTTGTATTTCGGAATGATATTTATGTAAGTCGTTTGTTTACCCAATAGCAGAAAGGAATACTTACTTTTCACCCAGGTCCACTCATCAAGAGGCTCAAGATTTGGACATTCCGTAACCATCTAGCATACCTTCCCAACTTTCTTTAGACAGAAAGGGGGCGTGGCCTTGTGTTTATAGGGCATGGCCTTGTGGCAAATGCCGTGCGTGCAAGTCCCACCCCTATTTTTCATCACTGTGGGAATATACCTAGCACTCTGTGAGCTGCTGGACATGACCCCAGTTCCTGGGTGAGATTCATGATGATTGGAGAGAGATAAAGTGGAGAGAGATAAAGTACCAACAAATTAGCTTCTATGGTTCATTCTTCAAACACAGCCAGTAAACTGACAGGCGCTGATTGGTTGGTACTTTCTTTCCAAGCTGTCATGAATCTCCTTCCTTCTCTCCTGGGAACAGACCCTGCGCGCATGTGTACACGCCGCACAGCATCTATTTACTGCTGCTCTGATAATCCTTACCACCGGTAGAAGAAAGCCAGCAACTGGTTATGATAAGAATTGTGCACAATTAATAACAATTTTTTAAAATATGCCTTGCAAATATTATATTTTGAAAGCCATTTTAATTGCCTATTTTATTTGGGTATGGGTCATTAGGTCGACGAGATTTAGGTCGAGCACTATTGGTCAACTTGCATTAGGTCGACATGGTCACTGGGTCGATATGGCAAAAGGTCGACATGAGATTTTTGTACTTTTTTTTTTTGGTGTCGTTTTCTTCGTAAAGTGACAGGGAACAGGTTACTATTCCCAATCGTAGTTCACGTGGATCGTAAAGTATGAAAAAGTTCAAAAAATGGAAAAAAAAAGTGAAAAACTCAAGCCGACCTTTTTCCATGTTGACCTAATGCATGTCGACCAATAGTGGTCGACCTAGTGACTGTCGACCTAAGTCTTGTTGACCTAATGACCGTTTATTTTATTTTTATTTTTTTCCAGACTTTATTTAAAATTCATCCTTTTCTGTATATGCTGTACAAAAATCCAATTTTCAATTACACAGCATATTGGTATCTGCTTGAGTTTTTTCATACCAAGGAAGTAATTGCTTTCTTCAGGGGTTGCTGTCACAAAAGAAAAGTGTGTTATTTTCTGACAGGGTTCTACCATTTGTAAATGAGTCCATTTTAGCCATCGTATTGGAATAAAATCTAATGTGGGCGTTGGGCAGCTGCATTTCATCAAACTAGATAGCGGTCAGCCGAACCAATATAGGAGACTAGGGGCGTATGTAATAACTTGTGAGATGTCAGAAAAGTAATACCGTCTAGTCTGCCTGTATTTTTAAAGTTGCAATAATTTTAAAAAAAGGCATAAAGTAGCCTGGTTTTGCCTTTTAAATAATTGCCATTTTGAAAATATGGGCAGACTTGCCTGTATGGCACCCGTACCTGCATTTCGCAGGATATTACATAATCCCCTGTACAGTATATGTGAAATGCATCAGTCATACATAAAATGCAATAAGGAATAACCGGTCTGCTCAAAAACAATCATTCAATGTAATATATAACATAGTGACATAATAGGTGAGGTTGAAAAAGACTAGTAGTCCATCGTGTTGAACCTGAATTAAATTATATTCCCTATTTTATTCTAGTAAAGGCTATATCCTCGTATATCTTTTTCGTTAGAGATTTGTCTAACCCATTTTTAAACGCATTGACTGAGACCGCCATTACAACCTTCTCTGGCAGTGAATTCCATATTCGTATTGCCCTTACAGTGAAGAATCCCTTCCTGCCCTGGGTACAAAATTTCCTCTCCTCAAGCCTTAGTGGGTGTCTGCGTGTTTTGTGTAGAGGTCTCTTCATAAACACATCACCTAATGGCTCCGCATATTGCCCCTTTTATATATTTGTAGATATTAATCATATCTCCTCTTAGTCGCTTCATTTCTAGTGTAAACATGTAACATGTCTACCTAGAAAGCCTCTCCTCATAGTCCAGTGTCTCCTACACCTTAATCAATTTGGTAGCTCGCCTCTGAACTTTTTCAAGTTCTAACATGTCTCTTTTATAGTGTGCTGCACAGAACTGTACACAGTTAAGGAATAAATAAGGAATTATTCACTTTACCAATCTAAAAATTTTTTTTTGCTATTTCCTTGTAAACTGGCCATAGATTGCAGGTTAGCACAGCCAAACAGCCAACATGGAAGAGGAGAGGAGCGACCTCCCAATAATGAGAACGCCTCCATACAGTGCAGGAGATGTGGAGTTGACTGAGCGACAGTTGGGAGAGTAAGACAAGTTTGATAATCTCGCCTGACCATTTTTCAGGCAGTGAATGATTATTATTCAGTGGCATAAACTGAAAGTTAATTGTTCAGAACAGTCATTTCACCTGTGCAGCTTCTGAAATACCCATAGCTATAATTGACCTTCTTTTAAAGTCGCTTATAGCCGCATTTTCATTTTCTTATATTACATAATGTTTGATGGGTCATTGGTCCATACTGGCCAACATTTTATGTAAATTTGGATCCTCAGGGCGAGATGTATTAACATTCATTGCCGCCCATCGCAGCGATGTTGATCGCATATGTACTAACATATGCGATCAATATCGCAATGCGGTGACGGAGGCCCCCCGCGATACCTGTGAGGTGGCGTGCGGGGGGTCTCCATCACCTCCCTGGGCTCTTTACCTGCTCCCCTGCAGGGAAGCAGGCAGCAGGCTGTCCCCGGAGCCTCCTCTTCCCCCCTGCAGCCGGAAAGGACCTCCGGCTGCGTTGCTAGGGGGAGGAGGCTCCTGGAGGAAGGTATACCGGGGAGGAGGGGGGTCGGCGGCGGGTTGCGGTGGCCGACGATAAGCCTATAGGGTATTGCCATCCAAAGATGGCGAAACCCTGTGTGGCGAAAACGCAGCGGTTGGATGTTAGTACATATGAAAATGTGATAAAACCCCCGAAAACGGGGGGTTTTATTGCATTTTCCCTTTAGTACATCCCGCCCTCAGTGTTTGTTTACCTCAGTGGTTGGTACTTTCTCCTACAGCTTACCAGTTTAGTACCTTTGCACATGACTCTCATAACTAATTCCATGCTTGTCGGCAGGAGTCTCAAGGAGGGTTCATGGGGAGAGATGTACTAGGCCTTGAAAAGTGATAAATTTCAGGTGATAAAGAACCAGCCAATCAGCTTCTAAATGTTACAGGCTGGGTATGAAAAATGACAGGAGCTGGTTGGTTGGTACTTTATCACCGTTAAATGTATCACTTCTCAAGGCTTAGTACATGTGGCCCATGGTAACTGCACCCTATGAGTTCTGTGATTCTCGTCATCGTCGCCCCACCTCCAGCAGCATGCCATGAGGATGTGATGTAGGGTGCACTTGCTCCTGTGATCTCCCCCTCCAGAATCTCCTGAGAGAAGTCACATATAGTACACCACTATATTTAAGATTGATATTTGTTTAGTGAATATTAAGTGCTGCATGTGGCATAAACACTCATACCCCTTTCTCTTATGTCCTAGAGGATGCTGGGGACTCCAAAAGGACCATGGGGTGTAGACGGGATCCGCATGAGCTTGGGCACACTGAAAAGACTTTGACTGGGTGTGAACTGGCTCCTCCCTCTATGCCCCTCCCCCAGACCTCAGTTAGACTTTGTGCCCAGGAGTGACTGGACACACACTAGGGGAGCTCTACTGAGTTTCTCTAGAAAGACTTTTGTTAGGTTTTTTATTTTCAGGGAGACCTGCTGGCTACAGGCTCCCTGCATCGTGGGAGTGAGGGGAGAGAAGTTAGACCCACTTCTTTTTAGTTAAGGGCTCTGCTTCTTAGGCTACTGGACACCATTAGCGCCAGAGGGTTTGATCACTTGGTTCGCCTAGCTGCTTGTTCCCGGAGCCGCGCCGTCACCCCCCTCACAGAAGCCAGAAGAAAGAAGCCGGGTGAGTATTAGAAGAACCGAAGACTTCAGTGACGGCAGAAGACTTCAGTAACGAGGTACAGCGCAGCGGTAGCGCTGCGCTCCATGCTCCCACACGTATCACCATTGGCACTCGCAGGGCGCTAGGGGGGAGCGCACTGGGCAGCAGTTACTGGGGTCAGTGGGCTGGCAGAACGGATTATACGGTATCCGGGCACCGTATAGAGTACCCCCGCCAGGATAAAAAATTTGAATTTGAGCGGGCTACAGCGTGCTAGGAAGGGGCGTGGCTTAGCCGCACATTGCTCACCAGCGCCATTTTCTCTCTCTCTACAGTGCTGCAGAGATGCTGGCCCGGATCTCCAAGCTCCCGCAAGTAACAGGGAGGCAAAAACGGGGGGGGGGGGGGGGGCACATAAGATTTGGTGCTTTCATAATATTATAGACAGCGCTGGTCACATATATTATTTCTTTTAGTATATGGGCGCTGGGGTGTGAGCTGGCATACTCCCTCTGTGTTTCTCTGACGTCCTAGTGGATGCTGGGGACTCCGTAAGGACCATGGGGAATAGACGGCTCCGCAGGAGACTGGGCACATCTAAAGAAAGATTTAGGACTATCTGGTGTGCACTGGCTCCTCCCCCTATGACCCTCCTCCAAGCCTTAGTTAGATTTCTGTGCCCGGCCGAGCTGGATGCACACTAGGGGCTCTCCTGAGCTCCTAGAAAGAAAGTATAGTTTAGGTTTTTTATTTTACAGTGAGACCTGCTGGCAACAGGCTCACTGCATCGAGGGACTAAGGGGAGAAGAAGCGAACCTACCTAACTGGTGGTAGCTTGGGCTTCTTAGGCTACTGGACACCATTAGCTCGAGAGGGATCACACACAGGACCCGACCTCTTCGTCCGTTCCCGGAGCCGCGCCGCCGTCCCCCTTACAGAGCCAGAAGCAAGAAGGTCCAGAAAATCGGCGGCTGAAGACTTCTGTCTTCTCCAAGGTAGCGCACAGCACTGCAGCTGTGCGCCATTGCTCCTCATGCACACCACACACTGCGGTCACTGATGGGTGCAGGGCGCTGGGGGGGGGGGCGCCCTGAGCAGCAATATTTACACCTTGGCTGGCAAAACTAACACCATATATAACCCCAGGGGCTATATAGGTGTAAAAATACCCCTGCCAGAATTACTAAAAAAGCGGGAGAAAGCCCGCCGAGAAAGGGGCGGAGCCATCTCCCTCAGCACACTGGCGCCATTTTCCCTCACAGCTCCGCTGGAAGGATCGCTCCCTGGCTCTCCCCTGCAGTCCTGCACTACAGAAAGGGTAAAAAAGAGAGGGGGGGCACAAATTTAGGCGCAGTATAATAGATATATGCAGCTATAAGGGAAAACACTCTTTATAGGTGATATCCCTGTGGTATCTAGCGCTCTGGTGTGTGCTGGCATACTCTCCCTCTGTCTCCCCAAAGGGCTTTGTTGGGGTCCTGTCCTCTGTCAGAGCATTCCCTGTGTGTGTGCTGTGTGTCGGTACTGCTGTGTCGACATGTATGATGAGGAAAATGATGTGGAGGCGGAGCAAATGCCTGTGAATGTGATGTCACCCCCTGCGGGGTCGACACCTGTGTGGATGGACTTATGGAAGGAATTACGTGACAGTGTCGACTCCTTACACAAAAGGTTTGACGACATAGGACAGCCGGCTACTCAGCTTGTGCCTGTTCCAGCGTCTCAAATGTCATCAGGGGCCTTAAAACGCCCGCTACCTCAGGTGACAGACACAGATGTCGACACGGATACCGACTCCAGTGTCGACGACGATGAGACTAGTGTTCCCTCCAATAGGTCCACCCGTTACATGATTGAGGCAATGAAAAATGTATTACACATTTAGGATAATACCCCAGGTACCACAAAAAAGGGTATTATGTTTGGTGAGAAAAAACTACCAGTAGTTTTTCCTGCATCTGAGGAATTAAAGGAGGTGTGTGAGGAAGCGTGGACTTCCCCCGATAAGAAATTGATGATTTCTAAACGGTTATTGGCAGCGTACCCTTTCCCGCCAGAGGATAGGTCACGTTGGGAAATACCCCCTAGGGTAGATAAAGCGCTTACACGCTTATCAAAAAAGGTGGCACTACCATCTCCGGATACGGCCGCCCTGAAGGAACCTGCGGATAGAAAGCAGGAGGTTACCCTAAAAGCTATATACACACACACGGGCATTATATTGCGACCAGCCATTGCTTCGGCATGGATGTGCAGTGCTGCCGCTGCGTGGTCAGATTCCCTGTCGGATAATATTGATACTATGGATAGGGACAATATTTTGCTGACAATAGAGCATATAAAATACGCAGTCTTATACATGCGTGATGCACAGAGGGATATTTGCCGGCTGGCATCAAAAATAAGCGCTATGTCCGTTGCCGCCAGACGGGGGTTATGGACTCGGCAATGGTCAGGCGATGCCGACTCGAAACGGCACATGGAAGTTTTGCCCTATAAGGGGGTAGAACTGTTTGGGGATGGTCTTTCAGACCTCGTTTCCACAGCTACTGCTGGGAAATCGACTTTTTTGCCACAGGCTACCCCACAACAAAAGAAAGCACCGTATTATCAGGTACAGTCCTTTCGGCCCCAGAAAAACAAGAGGGCTAGAGGCTCATCCTTTCTGCCGAGAGGCAGAGGTAGAGGGAAAAAGCTGCAACACACAGCTAGTTCCCAAGAGCAGAAGTCCTCCCCTGCGTCCGGTAAGTCCACAGCATGACGCTGGGGCTGCTCAGGCGGACCCGGGTACGGTGGGGGCCCGTCTCAGAAATTTCAGCGCACAGTGGGCTCTCTCACAGGTGGATCCCTGGGTCCTTCAAGTAGTATCTCAGGGGTACAGGCTGGAATTCAAGACGTCTCCCCCCCCGCCGTTTCCTAAAATCTGCCTTACCGGCAACTCCCTCTGCCAGGGAGGCAGTGTTGGTGGCTATTCAAAAACTATATTCACAACAAGTGATTGTCAAGGTACCCCTCCTTCAGCAAGGAAAGGGTTACTATTCCACAATGTTTGTGGTACCGAAACCGGACGGTTCGGTGAGACCCATCTTAAATTTAAAATCCTTGAACACTTATATCAAAAGTTTCAAGTTCAAGATGGAATCGCTCAGGGAGGTTATTGCGAGCCTGGAAGAGGGGGGATTACATGGTCTCCCTGGACATCAAGGATGCGTACCTGCATGTCCCCATTTACCCTCCTCACCAGGAGTACCTCAGATTTGTGGTACAGGACTGTCACTATCAGTTCCAGACGCTGCCGTTTGGGTTGTCCACGGCACCGAGGGTATTTACCAAGGTAATGGCCGAAATGATGATACTCCTTCGCAAGAAGGGAGTTTTAATTATCCCGTACTTGGACGATCTCCTGATAAAGGCGAGGTCCAAGGAACAGTTGGTAGTGGGGGTAGCACTTTCTCGAGAAGTGCTACAACAGCACGGCTGGATTCTCAACATTCCAAAGTCACAGCTGGTCCCGACGACACGTCTTCTGTTCCTGGGAATGATTCTGGACACAGACCAGAAAAAAGTGTTTCTTCCAGTGGAAAAAGCAGAGGAGTTGTCATCTCTAGTCAGAAACCTCCTAAAACCAGGACAGGTGTCGGTACATCAATGCACACGAGTCTAGCTTCATACGAAGTAATTCCATTCGGAAGATTCCACGCAAGGATCTTCCAGTGGGACCTGTTGGACAAATGGTCGGGGTCCCATCTCCAGATGCAGCAGCGGATAACCCTGTCGGCAAGGACCAGGGTGTCGCTGCTGTGGTGGCTGCAGAGGCCTCATCTACTAGAGGGCCGCAGAGTCGGAATACAGGACTGGGTCCTGGTGACCACGGATGCCAGCCTTCGGGGCTGGGGTGCAGTCACACAGGGAAGAAATTTCCAAGGACTGTGGTCAACTCAGGAGAGTTCACTTCACATAAATATTCTGGAGCTAAGGGCCATTTACAATGCCCTAAGTCAAGCAAGGCCCCTGCTTCAGAACCAGCCGGTACTGATCCAGTCAGACAACATCACGGCGGTCGCCCATGTAAACAGACAGGGCGGCACAAGAAGCAGGAGGGCAATGGCGGAAGCCACAAGGATTCTCCGATGGGCGGAAAATCACGTGTTAGCACTGACAGCAGTGTTCATTCCGGGAGTGGACAACTGGGAAGCAGACTTCCTCAGCAGACGCGACCTCCACCCGGGAGAATGGGGACTTCATCCAGAAGTCTTCCAACTGCTGGTAAACCGTTGGGAAAAACCACAGGTGGACATGATGGCGTCCCGCCTCAACAAAAAGCTAAAAAGATATTGCGCCAGGTCAAGGGACCCTCAGGCGATAGCTGTGGACGCTCTAGTAACACCGTGGGTGTACCAGTCGGTTTATGTGTTTCCTCCTCTGCCTCTCATTCCCAAGGTACTGAGAATAATACGAAGGCGAGGGGTAAGAACTATCCTCGTGGTTCCGGATTGGCCAAGAAGAGCCTGGTACCCGGAACTTCAAGAGATGGTTTCAGAGGACCCTTGGCCTCTGCCGCTCAGACAAGACCTGCTGCAGCAGGGGCCCTGTCTGTTCCAAGACTTAACGCGGCTGCGTTTGACGGCATGGCGGTTGAACACCGGATCCTGAAGAAAAAAGGCATTCCGGAGGAAGTCATCCCTACCCTGATCGAAGCCAGGAAGGATGTCACTGCAAAACATTATCACCGCATTTGGCGTAAATATGTTGCGTGGTGTGAGGCCAGGAAGGCCCCAACTGGGTCGATTCCTGCATTTCCTGCAAGCAGGAGTGACGTTGGGCCTCAAATTGGGGTCCATTAAGGTCCAGATTTCGTCTCTGTCGATTTTCTTCCAGAAAGAACTGGCTTCACTGCCTGAAGTTCAGACCTTTGTCAAAGGAGTTCTGCATATTCAGCCTCCTTTTGTGCCCCCAGTGGCACCTTGGGATCTCAATGTGATTTTGGAGTTCCTGAAATCACATTGGTTTGAGCCACTTAAGACTGTGGATTTGAAATATCTCACGTGGAAAGTGGTCATGCTGTTGGCCCTGGCTTCGGCCAGGCGTGTATCAGAATTGGCGGCTTTGTCTTGTAAAAGCCCTTATCTGATTTTCCATATGGATAGGGCAGAGTTGAGGACTCGTCCTCAGTTCCTCCCGAAGGTGGTATCAGCTTTTCACTTGAACCAACCTATTGTAGTGCCTGCGGCTACTAAGGACTTGGAGGATTCCAAGTTACTGGACGTAGTCAGGGCCCTGAGAACTTATGTTTCTAGGACGGCTGGAGTTAGGAAAACTGACTCGCTGTTTATCCTGTATGCACCCAACAAACTGGGTGCTCCTGCTTCTAAGCAGACTATCGCGCGCTGGATTTGTAGCACTATTCAGATGGCGCATTCTGGGATTACCGCAGCCTAAATCTGTAAAAGCCCATTCCACAAGGAAGGTGGGCTCATCTTGGGCGGCTGCCCGAGGGGTCTCGGCTTTACAACTTTGCCGAGCTGCTACTTGGTCAGGGGCAAACACGTTTGCAAAATTCTACAAATTTGATACCCTGGCTGAGGAGGACCTGGAGTTCTCTCATTCGGTGCTGCAGAGTCATCCGCACTCTCCGGCCCATTTGGGAGCTTTGGTATAATCCCCATGGTCCTTACGGAGTCCCCTGCATCCACTAGGACGTCAGAGAAAATAAGAATTTACTCACCGGTAATTCTATTTCTCGTAGTCCGTAGTGGATGCTGGGCGCCCATCCCAAGTGCGGATTGTCTGCAATACTTGTAAATAGTTATTGTTACACAAATCGGGTTGTTATTGAGAGCCATCTGTTCAGAGGCTCCATTGTTATCATACTGTTAACCGGGGTTCCTATCACGAGTTATATGGTGTGATTGGTGTGGCTGGTATGAGTCTTACCCGGGATTCAAAATCCTTCCTTATTGTGTCAGCTCTTCCGGGCACAGTGTCTTAACTGAGGCTTGGAGGAGGGTCATAGGGGGAGGAGCCAATGCACACCAGATAGTCCTAAATCTTTCTTTAGATGTGCCCAGTCTCCTGCGGAGCCGTCTATTCCCCATGGTCCTTACGGAGTCCCCAGCATCCACTACGGACTACGAGAAATAGAATTACCGGTGAGTAAATTCTTATTTTCTCTCTACAGGCTTCCCTGTGGATCTGTCCCCAGTGTTTGTGGCCAGTGTGGGTGTGTCGGTACTCCGTGTCGACATGTCTGAGCCTGAGTGTTCCTCCCCGGAGGAAGTTATTGGAGGTGCAGAGAGGGATTTAGGTATGACTCTGTCGGCACAGCCGACTGCTGATTGGATGACTATGCTGAGTACACTGAATGCAAATGTGGCTTTATTATCTAAGAGACTGGATAAATCTGATTCGCAGACACAAACATGGAGAAAATCCATGGAGGAGGCTTTGTCTCAGGTACAGACCGTCTCAGGGTCACAAAAGCGTTCTTTTACCCAGATGGCAGATACATGTACCGACACGGACTCTGATTCCGATGTCGATTTCAATAAGGCTTCTTTACATCCACGGGTTGTCAAGAGTATTCAGTACATGATTATAGCCATCAGAGATGTTTTACATATATCTGAGGAACCTGCCGTTCCTGACACGAGAGTTTGTTTATTTAAAGGGAAAAGGCCTGAGGTAAAATTCCCCCCCTCTGAATGCGCTTTGTGAAAAGGCTTGGGAGTCGCCTGACAAACGGTGGCAGATTCCCAAGAGAATTTTGATGGCATATCCTTTCCCTTCTGACGACAGGGACAAATGGGAGTCGTCTCCCAATGTGGACAAGGCTCCATCCCGTTTGTCCAAGAAGGTGGCGCTTCCGTCTCCGGACACAGCTGTTCTCAAGGACCCAGCGGATCGCAAGTTGGAGACGACATTGAAGGCCATTTTCGTTAATACTGGTGCATTGCTCAGACCTGCTGTGGCGTCGGTACGGGTGAGTAGTGCTATTGCTAAGTGGGCTGAAAATTTGGCTTCTGATATGGATAACCTTGATAAGGATAATATTCTTTTGACTCTTGGTTATATCAAGGACGCTGCAGATTACCTAAAGGATGCGGCGAGGGATGTTGGCCTCTTGGGATCAAGAGCCAATGCCATGGCGGTCTCGGCTAGGAGGGTGCTGTGGATTCATCAATGGAATGCAGATGCCGACTCCAAGAAGAATATGGAAGCTCTCCCTTTTAAAGGTAGTGTCTTGTTTGGTGACGGCCTGGCTGACCTGGTGTCTACCGCTACTGCGGGTAAGTCATCTTTTCTTCCTTGTGTTCCCACACAACAGAAAAAGGCACCCCATCAGCAGATGCAGTCCTTTCGGCCTAATAAAAACAAAAGAGGTAAGGGCTCGTCCTTCCTCGCCTCAAAGGGTAGAGGAAGGGGAAAGAAGTCGCCTGCAGTGTCAGGCACCCAGGACCAAAAGTCCTCCCCCACCTCTACCAAGTCCACCGCATGACGCTGGGGCTCCCCTGAAAGTTGTGTCAACAGAGGGTCATTGTTCCCGTTCCCCCGTCCCAACGGGGAAAAGGGTTCTATTCGAGCCTCTTTGTCGTACCGAAGCCGGACGGTTCGGTCAGACCGATTCTGAACCTAAAATCCCTCAATTCATACTTGAAAACTTTCAAGTTCAAGATGAAATCTCTTCGAGTTGTGATCTCCAGCCTAGAATGGGGGGGATTTTATGGCGTCAGTCGACACAAAGGATGCCTACTTACACGTCCCGATTTATCCTCCGCATCAGGCCTTCCTGAGATTTGCGGTGCAGGATTGTCATTACCAATTTCAGACATGGCCGTTTGGGCTTTCCACGGCCCCAAGGGTTTTCACCAAGGTTATGGCAGAAATTATGGTACTCCTTCGCAAGCGAGGGGTCACAATTATCCCGTACTTGGAAGATCTCCTGATAAAGGCGATGTCAAAGGAACAATTGTTAAAGAATGTGGAACTCTCCCTGACGGTTCTGCAACGGTTGGATTTTAAATTTGCCAAAGTCTCAGTCTCAGTTAATTCCGACGACTCGGCTGCCCTTCCTGGGCATGATCCTAGAGAGAGTATTTCTTCCGGAGGACAAAGCTCTGGAAATCCAGACCATGGTCAGGGAGCTTCTGAGGCCGATAAGTGTGTCGATTCATCAATGCACTCGGGTACTGGGGAAGATGGTGGCGGCTTACGAAGCCATTCCGTTTGGCAGGTTTCATGCCCGGGTGTTTCAGTGGGATCTGCTAAGCAAATGGTCCGGGTCTCACCTGCACATGCACCGGAAAATAAGTCTATCTTCCAGGGCCAGGATCTCTCTCCTGTGGTGGCTGCAAGGTTCTCACCTCCTAGAGGGACGCTGGTTCGGAATCCAGGACTGGGTCCTGCTGAAAACAGGTGCAAGTCTCCGAGGCTGGGGCGCAGTCACGCAAGGAAGAAGTTTCCAGGGAAAGTGGTCAAGCCAGGAATCTTGTCTCCATATAAATGTTCTCGAGTAAAGAGCCATTTACAACGGTCTGCTGCAAGCGAAGAACCTTCTTCCTGATCCAGTCGGACAACATAACAGCGGTGGCGTACGTAAACCGCCAAGGCGGAACAAGGAGCAGGGCGGCAATGACGGAGGTCACAAAAATCTTTCACTGGGCGGAACAGCACGTGAGCGCTCTGTCCGCAGTCTTCCTCCCGGGCGTGGACAACTGGGAAGCAGACTTCCTCAGCAGACACGATCTCCATCCGGGAGAGTGGGCTCTTCATCAGGAAGGATTTGCAGAAGTGACAAGGCGTTGGGGAATTCCTCTGATAGACATGATGGCGTCGCGCCTCAACAAGAAGCTTCCGAGGTATTGTTCCAGGTCAAGGGACCCCCAAGCCAGTGCAGTGGACGCCCTGGTAACTCCGTGGGTGTTTCGGTCGGTGTATGTGTTCCCTCCGCTTCCTCTTATTCCAAAGGTGCTGAGGATCGTACGAATACTCGTTGTTCCAGATTGGCCACGGAGGGCTTGGTATCCGGATCTTCAGGAATTGCTTGTAGAAGAGCCTTGGCCGCTTCCTCTAAGAGAGGACCTGTTACTGCGGGGGCCCTGCGTGTTTCCGGACTTACCGCGGCTGCGTTTGACGTCGTGGAAGTTGAACGCCAAATCCTAGATCAGAAGGGTATTCCTGGGGAGGTCATCCCCACTCTCCTTAAAGCTAGGAAGGAGGTCACGGCAAAACATTATCATCGTATTTGGAGGGAGTATGTGTCCTGGTGTGAAACCAAGCTAGCTCCTGCGGAGGAGTTTCATTTGGGTCGTTTCCTCCATTTTTTGCAGGCAGGCGTAGATGCAGGTCTGAAATTGTGTTCCATCAAAGTGCAGATTTCGGCTTTATCTATTTTCTTTCAAAAAGAATTGACTGTTCTTCCTGAGGTTCAGACTTTCGTGAAGGGAGTGCTGCATATACATCCTCCATTTGTGCCACCCGTGGCACCGTGGGATCTTGAAGTGGTGTTACAGTTTCTTTTGTCTCACTGGTTTGAACCTTTGCGTAAGGTTGAGTTAAAGTTTCTCACTTGGAAAGTGGTCATGCTTTTGGCTCTAGCATCTGCTAGACGAGTGTCCGAGTTGGCGGCTTTGTCTCACAAGAGCCCATATTTGATCTTTCATTCTGATAGAGCGGAATTGAGGACTCGTCAACAATTTCTGCCGAAGGTGGTTTCTTCGTTTCACATAAACCAACCTATTGTGGTGCCTGTGGCTACGGATGCTGTGGCGGTTCCAAAATCTCTTGATGTTGTAAGAGCCTTGAAGATTTATGTCGCCAGAACGGCTCTTACTAGGAAAACAGAGGCTCTGTTTGTCCTGTATGCTTCCAACAAGATTGGAAATCCTGCTTCTAAGCAGACTATTGCACGCTGGATTTGTAATACGATTCAGCAAGCTCATTCTTCGGCTGGGCTACCATTGTCGAAGTCTGTAAAGGCCCATTCTACCAGGAAGGTGGGCTCATCTTGGGCGGCTGCCCGAGGAGTCTCGGCACTTCAACTTTGCCGAGCAGCTACGTGGTCGGGTTCAAACACCTTTGCTAAGTTCTACAAGTTTGATACCCTGGCTGACGAGGACCTCATGTTTGCTCAATCAGTGCTGCGGAGTCGTCCGCACTCTCCCGCCCGTTCTGGAGCTTTGGTATAGACCCCATGGTCCTTTTGGAGTCCCCAGCATCCTCTAGGACGTAAGAGAAAATAGGATTTTAATACCTACCGGTAAATCCTTTTCTCCTAGTCCGTAGAGGATGCTGGGCGCCTATCCCAGTGCGGACTGTTCCTTGCAGTTGTTGTGTTACTGGTTATTTTTTGGCTACACGTGGGTTGTGTATCTGTTATATTCAGCTTGTTGCTGTTGTTAGTTCATACTGTTATCTGGTTTCCTGCTACTCCGGTTGTACGGTATGTTTGTGGTGTGGGCTGGTATGTGTCTCGCCCTTCAGTTGACAAAAATCCTTTCCTCAAAATGTCCGTCTCTCCTGAGCACAGTTCCTATAACTGAGGTCTGGGGGAGGGGCTTAGAGGGAGGAGCCAGTTCACACCCATTCTAAAGCTTTACAGTGCCCATGTCTCCTGCGGAGCCGTCTATACCCCATGGTTCTTACGGAGTCCCCAGCATCCTCTACGGACTAGGAGAAAAGGATTTACCGGTAGGTATTAAAATCCTATTTTTACACCAAAATCCCGGGATATTTCAGGTGGTGTAAAAGGGGTATCAACCTATACCCTCATTTACACTGTTTAGTGAATCCGAAGCTCTGAGAAAAGCTGAGGCCTGAAAAGGTGAAATTAATCTCTAGCCCATCTTCTAAACTGCTTCCCAGCCCTGCTTCTTGTCAGGCTGCAGTCACACTGCTCAGCTATGCAATGAAGCTAGGAATTTTCATAACATCTACTATGTGGAGTGATAACAAACAATCCCTGTACTGAAATGTTATCTTAATAAACATCATGCAATGAAGGTATCGTTCCTCTGTTTATAGACTTCAGGAAAAATAATTGCTGTGCATTTGGCCTGCTTAGTAAAAAAAAAAAAAAAACGCTGCATCTAGGTAAATGAGAAACAACCATGGGCATAATAGTTCACCCTATAACAAATAACACCAAGCACTGGAGATAAAATGCCCACATCAATTATTTTCAATTTTCTGTATTTAAGGAGAGGGGCTTACTAGATAGCCAAGCACCCCAGTGGCTACAAATCTTGTATCTCATAATAACCAAGGGAGTCATTCCAAATTGATCGTTCTCTAGCTACTTTTTGCAGCGCTGCGATCAGATCGTCGCCGCCCAATGGGGAGTGTATTTTAGCTTTGCATGTGTGCGAAGGCCTGTGTAGCCGAGCTCTGCAAAAACATTTTGTGCAGTTTCTGAGTAGGTCTAAACTTACCTCAGCCCTTGCGATCACTTCAGCCTGTCTGGTTCCGGAATTGACGTCGGACACCCGCCCTGCAAATGCTTGGACACGCCTGCGTTTTTCCAAACACTCCCAGAAAACGGTCAGTTGACCCCCACAAACACCTTCTTCCTGTCAATCTCCATGCTATCAGCTGTGCGAATGGATTCTTCTTTAAATCCATCGCTCGGCAATGATCCACTTGGTACCCGTACGACGCGCCTGCGCATTGCGGTGCATACACATGCGCAGTAGGAAATAAAATCTACCTATGCTAGCTCAGTGGCCCCTGGGATATGCCTGGCTCTGACCTAAACTTTTTGCTTCAGATGTTTTGTAACTAGTACTCCTAATAATGCCGCTACTAGATGTGATCTAGCTGACGGCATGCTTAACACCACCGCAGCCCTGCATGCTCTAAGACTTGATAAGGCCTCTAAAGGGTCTACATTGTGAGACTGCTTGTGCCCACTCAGAAGACCATTTTTCAGCATTTTCCTACAAAATATGCCCTGAATACATGAATAGCTGTATCTCTGTAAGTCACACATTCATTTCTATCCTCGAACATGGGGCAGATCATATAGGTGTGAGGATACATGAGGTTCCTGGCGGCTATTTGGGATAGTTATTTTTTTCTCACAACTCTATGAAGAGCAAGTGAAATAATCAATGTTTCTTACCTGCAGAATTCCATAACGTTTCATAGAACCTTAAATGTCCATATAGAGACTGTGATATGAGTGTTTACGTTCTTTTATGGACTGTAATGGCCTCACTGTGGCTTTCTCATTTGCCGCCATGAAGTGTATAAGTGCCCTATGGAAAGGGAATAGCTACCATCCTATGCCAAACAATAACTGCATCGTTGTTTGGCCTACGAGCATTTCTGGAGCGAATAGTACAGTACACTTGAATTCCCTAGTAATGACCAGAAAGTGTGTCCGTATATGTCCATAAATGACTGATCCTTCCGTGGCTATAAACTGGACATCATCCAAGTAAAGGCATACACCCTTATTACCTGATTCTTGATACTTCACCACCCATTTCAAGAGTTGGCTGAACACCTAAAATAATTAGCAGGATATAACACAGCCGAAGTAACTGCCTTTTACATTTGCAATCTACAAACAGAAACAAGGGTGTATGGGGAGTAATGGAAAGCCCGCTTTTATGTCCAGTTTTGCAGTCATTTTAATGCTCTATTTCCAAAGAATGAATTTTTGCACTGCTTTGTCAAAGAGAAAGTTTACTACCAAGCATAGTTTATGGTCTGATCATCATTGACTAACCACCCCGCTGTGTAAGAAAGGTGGGGACTCATCCTGAATGGCATAGACCTTTTATTTTTAGTTTATTTGTATAACACCAAAGAGCGATATACACAAACCCAGTATTTTTAGACCCACAAAAAAAAAATTCCGGTAGTGTTCTACTTAAGTTCCACTCTCTCTACCAGGTGTGCCCATCTCCTCAGGCATAATAAATTCTTTAGCAAATCCTTCCCTATGGAGCTGAGTCTTATTCTACCTCAAATAATGCCCAAGTCCTAACACCAAACATGTTTTTCACCTGTAACTGCATTGGGGCCCTTACTGTTAGGACCTCCGTCCCCTCCATTACCCACCCTTGCCCATAGCTAGCTGCACTGTCATGTTAAAATTGTCACTTTGGGCAGAGAATGACAGTAGATATATCTCCAAGGTACACCCTAGATAGCGGTCAAATGCATCACATTGAAAAACCAATTCTACTTCCCTACCAATCTATAAAATAAAATAAAAATCAGACTTCATTTGTTCAACATGGCTAATAAAAAGCCAATAACAAAAAATAAAATGTGATGTTGATGTTCTCAGCAAGCAATTTTTTCCAAGTGTCTGCCCTACCGCGGCTGACCAACGGACAATTTCCCCTGTTCCTTCACATGGGAATGAACAGGGAAATGTCTCATCGCCGGGGGTGGAGTGCCGGTATCATGTTACATGCACTGTAAGAAATCTCAGTGTATGTCCCGGATATCGGCAGGGTCAGATAACTTGCCTGACAGACATTTTATCTGCCTGTGTACCCAGCATTACGAACACCTATCTGTGCAGGATTGTTGGTCTACCTGGGTTTTTATCTCCAGCATTCCAACGTTGACTTGTAGTAAGTGATTTTTATGTGTACCGCTGATTTTTATGTGTACCGCTGGTTTTCAGGTCCACCTTATATGTGAGCATACCGTTTAAGGGGCCACATTTTCTCTTTCTGCGATTATGTTCCATGAACACGTGCACCTGTACAAGATAAACCAGTTGTTATTGTCCCCCCTTCATGTACTGATTTGTGTACACTGATCGTTCAGAATCGTATTGGAATTTAGAATACCGGTATCGTAAGGAGTTTTAGTTACTTCAGGATAAATGTAATTAACAATGAACATGGCCTTAATTGTTCTGTATTTAGGAATTATGTGGTTTGATTAAATTGGGGAGTTGTTCACCAGTTACTACGTAATTATTTAAGCATGTTAGCTGCTTATATATTAGCTTAATAATACAGTATGTAGACGGCAACATGCCTTTGTAAGACTAGAAAGTGCATTTAATTCCTCATTCATTTGTATAAATTGATGAAAAATGCTGTCATGTTTATGAGCTAGGCTTTCATTTGTTTCTTCCCATGACTGAAAGTAGGATGGAAACAGTAAGATGTGTGTGCAGACTCCTGACCAGCACAGTATAAATATCTAAGATCAGTTGTCTTTGCAAATTCCACATTTGTACTTGCCTTATGGCTGCAGCGGTGCGGCGCGGCGTGTTTTGGCAGAGATGTGTTGTGGATTTGCTTTATGAACACCAAAAGCTCCTGTCAAGAAGGTACCTTTCATTAATGTGTACCAAACCTATTCTTCCACAATGCAAGCTGTAATCTGTCTTACGCAAATCATTACAGTTTTTTTTTAACAGTGCTTGATCTGAATTAAATGGGATTCTGCTCAGAGGTAGGAGGCCTGTCCCTTTCTGCCAGAAGCATTCCATTCCTGTAGCCCACCTGCACTGACTTGCCTGCTCACATTTGTCTCGCACATCACCTCTTTCTGTGATCAGCTTCGTTAAAGGCCAAAGCTTGATCTGTTTACTTATCTCACTCCACACTTCAGGGCTTGTCAAACCCTTTCTGAAGAACTTTTAAGGTTTAATTCCAATAAGAGCTACTGTCTGCACGTAAACGGTTACTGCCCTGCGTTTAAAGAAAGGCGTTGCTGTATATGGTTTATTTTGATCAGTTATCAACACACTGTCATCACTACCATAGTACTGAGTGAGAAGGTAGATGTTGGGCACTGACAATTTGGGTCCATGACTGCCTTATTAGTGTCTGTCTGTTATTGATTGGCCAGTCATTAATCACTGGAGATTCAAGAGCGTTATGGGGTCTATTTACTAAGCTGTGGACAAAGATAAAGTTCCAGCCAACCAGCTCCTAACTGTCATTTTTCAAACACAGGGGCAGATGTATTAAGCCTGGAGAAGTGATAAAGTAGTGATAAGTGGAAGGTGATAACGCATCAGCCAATCAGTTCCTAACTGCCATTTTTAAAACCCGTAATGATTGGCTGGTGCGTTATCACCTTCCACTTATCACTGCTTTATCACTTCTCCAGGCTTAATAAATCTGCCCCACTGTAACATGGCAGTTAGAAGCTGATTGGCTGGTACTATATATCTTAGGTACTTTAGATCCCTGTTGCACTTAAAATTGCATTAGAACTGGATTGTTCAGTTGGTGCGATTCAAGAATACTGCCCAGAAATGTTTTGAGGGTAATGTTAACTAGATTTCATATTTATACTAAATAAAATAAAAAAAAATGGCAAAAACCCACGACAGGCAAGTTGTCAAATAATGGTTTTATAATTTGGTGGCCTGTTATGCTTAGTCAGTCTATCTCAAACTGGTTTAGGGACCTATTTATCATTCAATATTTGCGCAATGTCCCCAAAAACTGCAATTTCCGGGGTGTTCACGCAAATACTAAGGATACAGATTTACCATGGAGATCTCTAACATTTGCCGCGGCCCCTCCATTTCCGACTACAAATGAAGACTACATAGAAAGTCAGATGGGTAATGCCATCTACAGATGGCATTAACCTATAATAGTTTATACTGTTTTGCTAAATCTTCAGGAGAGGGATCCTGCGGAGACCTGTTAGTCAGCCCCTGGTGACACATGCGTTACGCTATCACACTGATCCCAGCTCTTTGTCAGGAAGGGCTCTTACCGGAGCCAGTTTCCTGGCAAGAGAAAAATGTTTACATTTCTGTGAATATATTAATTTTCATATTGTGAATTTGCGCAAAAGATACCAAATGTGCATTAAAAAAGCAGATTGTGATAAATATGCACTTAGTGACCAAACACGCAGCCGATACGACCCGGGCAGCGACGAGTAGCTCCCAGCCAGCGCGCAGGAGCTGCGCTGGCTGGGAGCTATTCCTGAAGTACAAAAGTATCACACAGCGGCGGGGCAGGCACTGACATGCAGAGCGGGCTAGCCCTGTGCGGGGCGTCCCCCCACATGTCAGTGTGACTGATCGTAGATGTGCTAAATTTAGCACAGCTATGATCAACTCTGAATCACCCCCTAAGTGCGCAGCCTTATAGGGGTTCAGACAAAGATCAGTGAGTCCTGAGGTACCGGAAAGTGCAGCATTTATCCTTCTTACTGACCCTGCGAGAGAATTCGCTGCTGACCCTGTGGAATTGAATTCTCTCTCTTTTGTTAAAAATATCACAGGAGATATGACACGTTTCGTGGCACATATGTCTGAATGTCTACACATGCACACTTTATATACTGTATAAATTAGTCCATAATAGCAGTGTCCATCAAAAGCTGTCCCTCACCTAGCAGTGTTCAGATCATTTCTCTGGCACCTTGCCACACCACCATCACTGGAAAGTCTGTGATGTTGGGTTACTGTAATAAGCGGTAATATGCCTAGCTGCTTATTACTTTATATGAAATTAATATGGGCCTATGTGCGTTTTGGTAAGTTTGTGTAATACAGCGTATTTATATAAGATTCTTTTGCACTAGACGCAAACCATGTATTTATTAGGCATTCTATTAAAATTGGCTGAAGATCTGCTTATGCCACACATTTTTTTAATTAAGGAGAGACCACAACCAGGGTAGCAGACATAATTAGCTGCAGTCCTGCTATACTAATACAAAGGCAGACACTTTTAGCAGTCATTGGGACACATTATGCCTATCTGAGTAGGCCGCCTCCACAGCCACCTCTTCCATACTGTACAAGTTCGGTCAGGCTGTGGCTTCCATCATTTGTTAAGGACTTTGGTGTCTATTTGTATAAGATCACAGTGGTGATTCTGCTGCAGTAAATCACTTGACTAATATTAAAAGTGTGTTATGGTGTAATTGGTAAACACAGGCCATATTATTTATTGATGGGTTTCGTCACAATGCCGCATAAAATGTTCAGATATATTTCACCAATTTCCTTATAAACCATTTCTGTTCCTTTAATGGAACTTACCAATGTTTTTTGTTCTTATGGCACATGGCAATATTTTTCCATCATTATTTTACCTGGTTGAGTCAGGTGTTTGAGATCACGTTCTATGGGACATTGCTATGAGTGAAGAATTAATTAATGCCATTGGCGGAAATTTCCAAAGATACAATGGAAAATCAATTCCGTTCAGCAAGTTCCTGACTAAACCACTGTGGGAGATGAAAGTCTGTTTATGCAGAAATCTGCTGACAATTTTTACAGTTTAATTTGATTTCTCTGAAAATATTGTTGACTATTAAATAGGTGAAATACATTTTTGGTGTAGCAAGTATCTAATTAAATGAAATCTGAAATGACACTGTTATTATCCTTCCTAACTAGGCTCTTGCAGCACAGTGTGCACCTGGAGTATTTACATCACATGATGCATGTTCACATCTTTAGGGCAATCTACCTCTGCAAAGTTACTTCAATTGGATAATTGCCCTTTTGAATTATATTATATATCATAGGCTGCAGATGTTCTATAAGTTATGTAATGACATCAATGTGTACTTTTCAGTTTGATGGGTCTGTGATGTGGGAATAGATTACTATTAACTGATTTCACAACATAGTAAGCCTGAGTACGTCGGACCAGGTTCCCAGCAAGACGCCACATCCTCTCTGTCTGCGGATGTTGGCAGTAGGGGTCCAGCTCTCTATTTACGACACTGCTTGGGAAAAGTCACCATAGATCATGGGTAAAAGTGGAGATCGTACAATATTTTTGTTTGTTTGTTGTTGTTTTTTTATATCCAAGAGTCCTGGGCTCCCAGAAGGAATTAACAAAATACCATGGACTCTGGATAATGTCCAGCAAATATCTGTTTTTCCTACATCCCAAATTCTTCCCGCCCCATGATCTCTTCTTTCTGCCATAGGCAATTATTCAGTATTTCTGTGGGCATTTTGGCCACCATAACAACTTTATTACTTATGGGTTTAAAAGGTCTGGGTCATGTAAGGAGAGCAAATGCACTCTGAAATAATAATTCTGTCTATGGCAATTACAGCCTACAAGTGGAAAGTTAAACTAAGCACAACAAGCAAGAGTTACAAATAAACTGCTGAGTGGAATTTCAAGCAATATTTAGTAACTGCAGAATATCCAGATGCACTATAGATTAAGGGGTCTATTTACTAAGCCTTGGATGGAGATAAAGTACTAGCCAATCAGCTCCTAACTACCACATCACAGGCTGGGTTTGAAAAATGGCAGGAGCTGATTGGTTGGTACTTTATCTCCGTCCACTTTATCTCCATCCAAGGCTTAGTAAATACTAGACCCCTTAGCCTTCAGGAAAGGTGCCAATTTGTCCACCCAGACAATGGACCTGATTTAGAGATGGACATAAAAAGACGTCCACTGCTGGCTTCCCAGATCTGCTGCCTTCATCCAAAAATGCAGACGCTGGCTTCATCACGCCCTCAAACCTGACATACCTCTGTTTTAAGCAACAGCGCCCTGTTCCTTCCCCAAACACCTGCAGCTTGTCAATTAAGCTACGGCGTACTGTGCACCATGACCGGGGGTCGTGGTACATGCGCGCGGCGGTCCCGGCGTATTTGCAAAGTCCCAACACAATTGGTTTACGGTTTAATCAGGCCTGCATCTAGGATTGAATTAGGCCACCTAAACCTCCGCTGCTAGTCCATTCACAATGTTGGCATTTCATATGTCGATATTTCAGATGTTGCATCGTGAACATGCCAAGATGTTGTTTGAGGACATTTCAACAATGTCGATATAACTGTTGTGACATTATGAATGTCAACATTATGGGGTATATTCAATTGAGGACGGATCCATTCCGACATGCATTTGTCGGAATAGATCCGACAAGGGCTATTCAATGCCCATCTCAATTCGACTTTAAAAAAGTCGAATTGAGATGAGGGACCGGAGAGAGGGGAGACGGGGGACAGCCGTGTGCAGATGGGGGACAGCAGCGCTGCAGGAGGATGTGGCACAGCCGCCAGACCTCACGGCAGCGTCAACCCGGCTCCAGCAACCGGGACCTCACTTGCTGGAGCCGGGTGGACGCTGCCGTGAACGGCGGCTGTGCCACATCCTCAACTTTTTTTCTAAGTCAGACTGAGATGGTTGGAAACGGGGTCCAAAACCTGTAGAATTTGGCCCCGTTTTCCTTAGAAGCATGTGAATCAGCAGCTATACCGACGATTCACGTACTAATCGACAAGTCGAATTCCCCGACTTGTCGAATAAAAAAGCTGGGGACTGAATAGGTCTGAACCCCTTCTGACCTGAAAAAGTCGAAAACTGACCTCTTTTCGACAAGATGGCAGTTTCGACCTTAATTGAATATACCCCTATGACTATATCCCTGTTTGTTGAAAGCAGCTCGATGGATACCCAATACCTGTACACCCTACTCATGTATGGTCTCCACCGCCAGCATCTCACTTAAATGCATTGACACACAACATGAAAGTTAGTTTTGCATGTTCGTACAGTACATAGCCACCAAACATGCCAAATTCAGCAGGGAGGTCCGATTTGAGGATACTGTCCAGCTGTCATGATAGGGAACGCATTGTCCCAATAGGTTGTTGCTGGAGATAAGTAAGGTCGCACATGATCTGCTTAACAGGAGCAGGGGAGGTGGGGGGGGGGGTAACGTGAGGAACAAGAAGCAGATAAGGGGCATCCTAATGCATGCCCCTCCATGATGCAGACGCCTTCCATCAGTAAAATGGCCACATGCCCTGCCCCAACCCACTTACCTTGATATTGATAGAGGTGCAATGTATGAGTGTAGCAAGGAACAGGTTGACCAGTCCAGCTACTCCCATTAGAAGATGTTAAACCTAGCACCAGGGGTGTATCTACCCATTGGCCAGGATGGCACTCGCCACGGGCGCCAGGCAAGGAGGGGGCGCCGCCTGGCAGTGCCACCTGCGGCCAAAGGTTATAAAAGTAGTACTGTCAGACTGTACCTGATCAGAGTCTGTTACTGTCGCCGCGGCCCCGGTGTCGGTCAGCACCGCACTGCACTAGTGATCAGACTAGTGTCCAGCAGCACCGCACTTTGTAATCAGACTCAAAATAAACTACAGCTCCCAGCAGCCCTTGTTGTGCACTAGTGCAGTGCGGTGCTGACGGATACCAGGGCCTCGGCGGCAGTAACAGACTCTGACCAGGTACACAGCAATTATTATATAGCACAGTGCTATAGATCTATTTGTTGTTGAAGATAATAAAAACGTGGCAGTGTTTGGGAGAAGGGACTGTTGTACCTGGAAAACTACACGATTTTCATGCATGTTAGATGTAAGTAAGTAGTAAGTAAGTAAGCGAAAACTTTAACTTATTGAGTGTAATAAAGAAAATACATATCTTAACTATGTCAAGGCTAGGTTCAAGGAAATGTATATCAGTTGATTGTATAATTGATCATTTTATCTTGGAAGTGGTGGCACCCTGATGTTTTTTCTAACAGGAAGTACTTCTACCATCCACGTAATGGTGTTTGGTTAATGGCTGGGTCCATTTGAGGCTCATCTCACAGCAGCTCATTAGCATTTCATTCGGGATGCAGTCAAGATGCCAGTGTTTGGCATCCCGGCGGTCGGAAAGCTGACGCCAGCATCCAGAAACTGATCGGAATGCTGATGCTGGCATCCCAACATAGATAGCGATGCAGAATGCCAAAATCCGGATCGAGCTGGTGCCAAAGGGTTAGGCTACAAGGGTGGGAGGGTTAGGGGTAGGCTGCAGGGAGGGAGATTAGGAAGGGTGGGTTAGGGTTAGGCACCATTGAAGAGGCTGGGGTGGGGGCGGGTTAGGGTCAGGCTGTGGGAAAGGTGGATAAGGGTTAGGGGGAGGGTTGGTGTAACGTGAATACGAGACACTACTGTGCAGTGTAATGTGAATAAGGGACACTATTGTGTGGCATAATTTGAATTGGAAGTATTATTGTGTCCACGCCCTTCCCACACAAGACCATGCCCCATTTCCAATACTCACACCTTATTTCAAATGTGTGTAGGGTGGGGGTGGGTGTGTGTGTGGGGGCAGCCCCTTACTTTGCCAGGGGCGCTCGGACCCCTAGATACACCCCGCCTAGCACCCCCTGTATCATCACCCTCTTGTCCCACCAAGGGTGCTTCCACATACAGATATAGTCACGCTCATCGTGGCTACATCTCAGCGCGATCCTGACTTGTTAGGCGCGACCGCCTGTAGGTCTCAGACGTACGCATGCCTTAGGCACGCACACACCCCTTTCACATGAATGGGGGTGGCAACAGATACAGCTCGGTGCACCTAGTCGACTTGATAGTGCCTGTTTGCAGCAGATGTAGCACGATGTGGTTACATCTGTAAATAGGCACACTTGGCTGCATAACGCTAAAAGATGCAGTTTGCACGAGGCAATAAAAACTTTGAAAATGAATGAAACCCTTGTATACCATGAGACATTACATAGGCAAGCTAGGGTTAATTCATTTAAATTGCATTCAGTTAGACAATTTGCAGGAAACAATAGCAACCAATAGCCTTTTACTTTCATTATGCGAATAAAGCCCCCTCCCCTTGTGCTCTGTATTGCTGCAAAGCCCACTTCTGCTGCCACTACAGCTATCTCATGCCTCCTAACTGTGCCAGTGTCAGCGGGCCAGTCTGTATTTGAGGGCACTGGCAGTTGGCAGGTGTGCCTGTTTTATGCAGAGCAGCAGTGAAAGGGTGCTGCACATTCCTGACACAGCTGCATGCGTGCGGTACGAGGGAGTTAGGAGAGGACTTTTTAGCCCTAGCTAACTCATTACAGTACAGACCTATATAGATAAGGCTGTTCATATCTGTATCTGTTTTTTGTTGGTTTTTTTACAGATGAATGTATTTAATTGATTTCTTTTTGAGAGACTCCAATGCAGGGTAGAACCTGTTCAGAAAAGTAGAACAGGTCATACAGTATTATCTGACATCACCGCGCTATCCTTCGTTTTGGCAAATTGGGCATGGAGAGATGCACTGACTGACCTAGAACCTCTCATAGAGATCAGTTATCTCTGAGTATTGATTTATCCTCTTTTCTCATATGAAAAAAACAGATGGAAATGGAGATGAATTTTAAGGTGTCAATGAGGTTTGAGAGAGCAATATAGTAGGTAAAAATGGTGCTGATAATGGTCACGTCAATTACACCTTTCGTAAAATACATGTACAGTAGCTATAAAGATCTTGGGGGCAGATGTATAACCTGGAGAAGGCATAAGGAAGTGATAAACCGGTGATGAGTGCTAGGTGATAAACACACGATCCAATCAGCTCCAATATGTAAATTGAAAGTTAGGAGTTGACTGGCTGGTTTGCGTTTATCACCTTGCGTTTATCACCGGTTTATCACTTCCTTATGCCTTCTCCAGGTTAATACATCTGCCCCTTGTTGGTGAGTTTATGTGTAAGTAAACTTATTGTATATGTGTATACAGTATAATGTCTATATTGCTCTTTTTCATTCCTCTGTAACAGGTTGCCATGTTAGGAGGGAGGTGCGTCTCTATCACAGCAGTCTGATAGGCCCTACACACTCGGCGATGTGCAGCCGAGCTGCCCGACCGCCGATACGGGCGACGGGCGACCCGGCGGCGGGGGGGGCAGTGACGGGGGGAGTGAAGTTTTTTCACTCCCCCCGTCACCCAGCTCCGTAGACTTGCAGGCAAATATGGACGATCTCGTCCATATTGGCCTGCATGCACAGCCGACATGGCACCAGCGATGAACGAGCGCGGGGCCGCGCATCGTTCATCGCTGGTGCCTCCACACTGCACGATATGAACGTTATCTCGTTCATTAATGAACGAGATCGTTCATATCGTGCAGTGATATCGGCATGTGTGTAGGGCCCATGAGAGTGACTGACGTGCTTTGCAGAAATGTGTTGATAGGTAGTTTATACCATTGACCTTGTGATTCTTTTCCCAAATTCTTCCTTAAGGACCAATACTTTTTTATTTTGTTACTGACTAGCACAAGCATTGAGTTAGTGGCACTGAGAGGGGAGGGCGAAGGTACTAATTACCGAGGCCTGGGTTGCAGTGAGTCCAGGGAGGATGCTGCCACTGAGTGCAGTGGTCTCATCTGCCTGCAAGGGCAATTAGCAATCCCAAATCTCCCCCGTCCCCATCCCGGATCTGTGCCTGGCTGAGGGGTGCACAGTGTTCCCCTGTGCGGTCCAGTGCATTAACGGTAATTTTCATGTGTGCTTTTCTTTTTTTTTTCTATGGGGCATGCCCACACCGCCATTATTAGGCCACCCCCCTCTGCTTTACAGGGGCCCGGCCAATCTCTCTATGGCCCTGTATATGAGTAAGCTGCAATTACAGATGTGCACCTTGCCCTTAAGAGGTTAATTAGGTGAAGTGAGAGATTATGTTTTAACTTTGTTTTTGTTTTTTTCCTCCAGACACATTTTCTTTTTGACCTCACAAAAGCAAGATGAGTTTTATCTTCTGGGGTCTGTTTCCAAACCTGAAATGTGCATAATCACCTGCAACATAAAAAGGCATACTATGGAAAGCTTTTCACGCCTAATGTTTAATGCTCTAAAGATAGATGGATTATTATCATAATCCTATAATTTGTAAGGAGCCACAGATTCCTCAGCGTCAGGCAGACGATGGATGGGTCTTCAGTTCTATGTTATGGGAGGGATTACTTTAGGTTTTAGCACCGTTGCACTGGAATGTCAGGCAAAGCCTCAGCAATATGGTATATATACAGTATATATATATTTTTATGCATTCTTTATTTACTCCAAACAAGCAGATATCAGCAACTTAACAAATTGTACATGAACAATTTATTGTAACAACTCGCTCAATTCATACTTTACTCAAAGAAATTATTGTAGAAAATGATTATAATGGAACTAAGAAGCATAGGTGTAGTGGATAAATAGGCAAGGTTCCAAATTTATTTTGTTATTCTTTTTTAGCACTACAGTTGAGAGCCCATTTAAAGTTTTGTAGAGAGGTGGTAAGTCTAATGAGGAGAGGTAGAGAAGTCAAGCGATAAAGGGCAGCATGTGCAAGATCTTGGAGGCAGTTATGGAAAGAAGTAATAAGTTGGGAGGAGAGGCGGTATACATTTGTGGAGCGAAGAGGATTGGCAGGAATGTAAAGGGAGATAAGGTCAGAGATGTAAATGGGAGACGGATGGGTGAACAGTCAGAGAGGTAGGAAGACCGCCATGAGAGGACAGTATCACACAGCCCAAGGGAGTGAAAGATTTGCAGGAGGAGAGGGTGGTCTACAGTGTAAAAAGCAACAGAGAAGTCTAAGCAGAGAGTAGTTGCCCTTGGATTTAGCAGCATTGATGTCATTGCAGACTTTTGTGAGGGCAGTTTCAGTTGAATGGAGAAGACTAAAGCCAGATTTAAGTGGCTCATGGAGGGACTGGGAGGAAAGAAAGGCAGTAAGTCGGTTGTAGACAATATGCTTGAGGATTTTGGAGGCAAAAGGGAGGAGAGAGATGGGTCGGTAGTTGGAGAATGTGTTAGGATCGAGGGTAGTTTTTTTAAGAAATGGGGAGACAAGGGCATGCTGAATGCAGAGGGGACAGTGCCTGATGAGAGGGAGATTGAGAAGGTGGGCAAGATGGGAACAGGCAGGAGGAGAAAAGTTGCGGAGGAGGCAGAAGAGGATAGAGTCAAGTGGGGAGCTGATGGGGGGGGGGGGGGGGCTGGACACTGGATGAGGGCCATAACTTTATGGGAAAAGGAATCCAGGGTTGGTTGGAAGTATGGGGAGGCAGTGGTGGCCGAAAGTGCTAGCTGCAGGGTAATTCTGCCGCTCAGCACGCCCAAAAAAATAAAACGTGGGTAGAACACAGTTATAGTTATCTACTCCATACCGTGTACTTGTCTTGTAATATCTTGTACTGTAAATCACTGGTTTCTTGTTTTCCTCATATGTTTATGTACTTTGTTAGGCACTGCAGAACACTTGTGGTGCCATATAAAGGTTAATAACAATAATAAAGCTGTGAGCAAAGTTAAGGGTTGTATTTGTATCTCTTTGCCTGTTCTCTGTTATTTTCAGTTTATCCAGGCATTGTCAAAACATCCCTAGTCTACACTAAAATTGTGGATTATTACATGTTAAAGTGATGTAGACAGAAGGGCTCTGGGGTGAGAGAAGGGTGTTATTGTGCAGTTAAGCGTATGTATAAGCTCTAGTAACACTCTTTTATAGAAGTCTGGTAAAGCCTGAAACAGGAATAGTGTCATTACTCAATCTCGCACTGGACACAGAAAAAAATAGGAAAACTGTGACTTTATACACAGTCGTGTCATCCAAATACTGGAGAATACAAGTAAATCACCCCAAAAGAATGTCAAGGACCCCACGGAAATTATTATCGGAAGCTTGCTGCAAATCATGACCTGATTCTGCAACCACTTTGAGATTATCTTATATGATTTTACATTGTGTCTTTTAGTTGAAAGTTTTAAACAATTATAAGCAATAATGAGATCAGAACCAGCTGTTAATGCATCTGTTAAATGGAGTTCAAATTTTACTAAAAAATAATGAAATACCCAGGGCCGTCAAAACAGCAGTGTAGGCCTCTGGGTACAGCAATGCACCAGGCCCCCTACCAATACACCAGCATTAGGGGGGGGGGGGGGGGGGGTGCTATCATTGGCAGCTTTGATGTCCTGCGGGTGGTAGGGGGTGTTCTTTCTTCCACTCAGCATGTAGGACCTGGAACAGTAATTTCTGTTAATTACTCCTTTACTACACAGATGGGGTGGTAGGGAGAACACTAAACTGTAGAAGGGGCATTGGGCTAAATGAAGGGGCCCTGGTACATGACTTCCAGGGTGGTAGGGGGTGTTTAATACACAGGGGAGGGGTGGATAGTGGAGTGGACTTAATATTCATCATTTTCCGGTAGGAGGGCAGCTTGGTTGACTGCAGATATCTCCAGTTCCTGGAAATAGTTTTCTTAGCTTTGAATTGGATTAAAAGAGAGCTCCAGCTTTCAGGAGGTACTGGGGACTTGGGGATCAGAGTTCAGGAGCCAGAGCAATCCACCAATGAAAATATAAAACTGCGTATTAGGCGTGTGGAGCTGGAGCAGGGACCAGCTGCTTGAAGGCTGATATCTCTGGTTCTGGGTATAGTAGAGACAAGGTGCAAGTGTCCACCAAAAGGGGAGAGTCCCATCTTTTGGAGTATACCCTCAGAAATCTCTAAGTCAGACAAAACCCAAGATATCTGGCTAGGAAGAACAATTAACAGGCTTGGATGGGGACCACTGCTTTTAAAGTCAAATATCTCTGGTTCCCCAGGGCCGGCTTTAAAAAATTTGGTACCCCTGGAAAGAGGGGATCCTCAGCTATCAGTCTAGGGCCCTTCTACTCCTGGGGCCCTTGGGCAAGAGCCCATTGAGCCCATATGAAAAGACAGCCCTGTAAATACCAACAAGAACAAAACATATGACTTCTAGATATATATGACATAAAAACGAGTCTGAATCATACTGCTCTGTATGTAATAGTCACAACCAAATCTTGTGGACCTCCTAACTTGGTAACTATTGGTAAGATAGTGGAATGCAGAGTGTTGTAATCAATAGAGTACGATCAGATGAAAGTCTGGGGTTCGGCAGATTATTGGGATAGGTGTGGACATTCTGGCTTGTGCATGTGCAAAGGAGCTCTCCTGCTAGGTCAGTGTTTCTCTCTGTGGTGTATTATATCACCACACATTGGGAGAATGCCCAGTGAGGAGAAACATGTGATGGCGACAATAATCTCAGTCCCGGCATCAATGGAACAGAAACATCATTGCAAACCATTGGTTTCCAATGACAATCCCTAGTCAGGGATTAGATCTAGGTGAAGTTCAATACTTCAAGTGTAAATCAAATGTGTAGTAGTTTGGAGACACTAGTGGGTTGGATTTTATTGAAATAAGTTAAAACAATAAAAGAAAAAATTATTGTGGGACACCAAAATATCTGAGAGTATAATACAGAATAAATAGGGATGTCCAACAATGGGCCAGATGCAATGACGCCTGAGTTCGGCGAAACCATGCCTTGTAATTGCCCCTTTAAAAAAACGTCACAGTTCGGCTGGCATCCCGCACGACCGCCGAACTCGGCCGTCATTACATCTGGCCCAACATTAGAACTGTACTTTTCAGTTGATGTGAAGATAAGTAAGTTGTGGAAACCGCAAGTATAATTGGTTGAATGGAAATAAGTATATATTACCATTAAATAGGGACCAAGAAAGCAGTTGTTGTTTTTTTTTAAATATAATGTCTTGAGCAAGGGGAATGAAATCTTATGGTGCATACTCCCATACAGGAGAACTTGTGTACAGGAAGGGAGACAGGTTAGTGGAATAGTCTCCCAGCAGTTGTGGCTGGGAGTCTTACAGTAGAGAAGAAACTGAAGGATGCACAAGACAAACCTATGTGGATATTGTTAAGTAGATGGACCTCCGGTTCTTACTATCAATAAAAAAATAAAAAAATATTTCTCTTACGTCCTAGAGGATGCTGGGAACTCCGTAAGGACCATGGGGTATAGACGGCTCCGCAGGAGACATTGGCACTGTAAAGCTTTAGAATGGGTGTGCACTGGCTCCTCCCTCTATTCCCCTCCTCCAGACCTCAGTTAGTTCCTGTGCCCAGTGGAGACTAGATGCACTGCAGGGGAGCTCTCCTGAGTTTCTCTGAAAAAGCTTTTGTTAGGTTTATTATTTTCAGGGAGCACTGCTGGCAACAGGCTCCCTACTTCGTGGGACTGAGGGGGGAGAAGCAGACCTACTTCTTAAGAGTTAAAGGGCTCTGCTTCTTAGGCTACTGGACACCATTAGCTCCAGAGGGAGTCGGAACACAGGTCTCACCCTGGGGTACGTCCCAGAGCCGCTCCTCCGTCCTCCTCACAGAGCCGGAAGATAGAAGCCAGGTGAGTATAAGCAGAAAGAAGACTTCAAAGGCGGCAGAAGACTTCAGATCTTCATGAGGTAACGCGCAAGGACCGTAAGGACCATGGGGAATAGACGGACTCCGCAGGAGACTGGGCACTCTAAGAAAGATTTAGTAGTACTGCTGTGCACTGGCTCCTCCCTCTATGCCCCTCCTCCAGACCTCAGTTAGAATCTGTGCCCGGAAGGAGCTGGGTGCATTTTAGTGAGCTCTCCTGAGCTGGCTATTAAGAAAGTATTTTATTTAGGTTTTTTATTTTCAGAGAGCTTCTGCTGGCAACAGACTCTCTGCTACGTGGGACTGAGGGGAGAGAAGCAAACCTACTAACTGTGGCTAGGTTGCGCTTCTTAGGCTACTGGACACCATTAGCTCCAGAGGGATCGAACATAGGAACTTAACCTTGGTCGTCCGTTCCCGGAGCCGCGCCGCCGTCCCCCTCGCAGAGCCAGAAGACAGAAGCCGGCGGGTTGAAGCAAGAAGACGTCAAAATCGGCGGCAGAAGACTCCTGTCTTCATATGAGGTAGCGCACAGCACTGCAGCTGTGCGCCATTGCTCCCACACTAACCCACACACTCCGGTCATTGTAGGGTGCAGGGCGCAGGGGGGGCGCCCTGGGCAGCAATTGAGTACCTCCTGGCAAAAAGCAGCATATATACAGCTGGGCACTGTAATATGCATGAGCCCCCGCCATTATTTTTACACAAAATCGCAGGACAGAAGCCCGCCGCTGAGGGGGCTGGGCCTTCTTCCTCAGCACCCACCAGCGCCATTTTCTCTCCACATCTACGCTGAGAGGAAGCTCCCCAGGCTCTCCCCTGCAGAAGCACGATAGGGTGAAAAAGAGAGGGGGGGCACATAAATTTGGCGTAAAAACAATATATACAGCAGCTACTGGGTTAACACTAAGTTACTGTGTGATTCCTGGGTCATATAGCGCTGGGGTGTGTGCTGGCATACTCTCTCTCTGTCTCTCCAAAGGGCCTTGTGGGGGAACTGTCTTTAAATAGAGCATCCCCTGTGTGTGTGGTGTGTCGGTACGTGTGTGTCGACATGTCTGAGGTAAAAGGCTCCCCTAAGGAGGAGATAGAGCAAATATGTGTGTGAGAGGGTGTCTCCGTCGACAACGCCGACACCTGTTTGGATATGTGTAAGTGCTAAGGTGAATTTATTGCACAAAAGATTAGAGAACAGACAGGAAATCTACCCATGTCTGTCCCTATGGCGCAGAGACCTTCAGAGTCTCACAATGCTCACTATCCAAAATAATAAACACTGATATCGACACGGAGTTTGACTCCAGTGTCGACTACGATAATGCAAAGTTACAGCCAAAATGGCAGAAAAGTATTCAATATATGATTATTGTAATAATAGATGATTTGCATATCACTGATGACTCATTTGTCCCTGACACAAGGGTACACATGTTTAAGGGGAAGAAAGCTGAGGTAAATTTCCCTCCTCTCATGAGGAAAAAGAGCGGGAATCTCCAGACAAGAGACTGCAGCTTCCCACAAAGAATTCTCAGGCAGTATCCTTTCCCCACTAGGGCCAGGATGTGATGGGAATTTTCCCCTAGGGTGTCACGTTTGCCCAGAAGGTAGCCCTAGCTATTCTCAGGGATCCTGCAGATAGCGTGCACATTCTGGTACACTACTCAGACCGGCGATTGTGTCGGCATGGGTTTATAGCGCTGGGGTGGCGTGGACAGGTACCTTATCAGCAGAAATTGAGACCCTAGTATGTATATATATATATATATATAGAGAGAGAGAGAGAGATATACATATATGTATATAGAGAGATATGTATATATATATTAAAGATGCTGTCTTAAGAGATATATATAATCAAACATGCCCAAAGAGACATGAGTATACTGGGTCCTAGAGTCAAAGCTATGTCGATTTCTGCTTGACGTGTCCTGTAGAATATGCAATGGACAGATGATGCCAACTTAAGTGGCATATGGAAGGCTGAGGATTGTGTGGAGAAGGGTTCTCGGACCTGGTCTCCACGGCTATAGCTGGTAATTAGGATATTTTGCCTTATATTCCTGCACAGCCTAGGAAAGCACGTCATTATCAAATGTAGCTTTTCGAACAAAGAAACAAGAAAGGCCGAGATGCGTCCTTTCTTGCCAGAGGCGGGGCCAGAGGAAAGAATCTGCACAACACAGCTAGTTCCCAGGAACAGAAGTCCTCCCCGGCCTCTATGAAAATCCACCGCATGTCGCTGGGGCTCCACAGACGGAGCTAGGCCCGGTGGGGGCACGCTTTTGTAAGTTCTGCAACAAGTGGGTTCACTCCCTGTTAGATCCCTGGGCAATAGATATTGTGCCTCAGGGATACAAGCTAGACTTTGAGAAGATGCCTCCTCACTGACGGCCCTGCCGGCTTCCCCCCACGAGAGGGAAACAGGGTTAACTGCAATTCGCAAATTGTATCTTCAACAGGTGGTGGTCAAGGTTCCCCTCCTTCGACAAGGAGGGGGTTATTATTCGACCATGTGGTAGTCCCGAAACCAGACGGTTCGGTCAGACTCATATTGAATTTAAAATCCCTGAACATTTACCTGAAAAGGATCAAGTTCAAGATGGAATCGCTAAGAGCGGTCGTTACAAGCCTGATTGGGGGAGATTTTATCGTGACTCAGGACATAAAGGAGGCATACCTTCATGTCCCCATTTATCCACCTCATCAGGCGTACCTCAGAATTGCGGTACGGGATTGTCATTACCAATTTCAGACGTTGCCGTTTGGTCTCTCCACGGCCCGAGAATATTCACCAAGGTAATGGCGCAAATGATGGTGCTCCTGCGGAAGCAAGGTGTCGCTATTATCACTTACTTGGACGATCTCCTCATAAAAGCGAGATCAAGAGAGCAGTGGCTGAACAGCGTATCACTTTCTCTGGAAGTGTAACGGCAACACGGCTGGATTCTATATATTCCAAAGTCGCAGTTGGTTCCTACAGCTCATCTGCCTCTCCTAGGCATGATCCTTGACACAGACCAGAAAAGGGTTTATCTCCCGATAGAGAGAGCTCAGGAGCTCGTGACACTGGTCAGGAATCTATTAAAACCAAAACAGGTGTCAGTGCATCACTGCACTCTAGTCCTGGGAAGGATGGTGGCATCATACGAGGCCATTCCTTTCGGCAGGTTCCATGAGAGGACCTTCTAATGGGACTTACTGGACAAAGTGGTCCGGATCACATCTTTAGATGCATCGGTTAATCACCCTATCCCCCGGGGCCAGGGTGTCTCTCCGGTGGTGGCTGCAGAGTACTCACCTTCTCGAGGGCCGCAGGTTCGGCATTCAGGACTGGGTCCTGGTGACCACGGATGCAAGCCTCCGAGGGTGGGGGGCAGTCACTCAGGGAAGAAGTTTCCAAGGGCTGTGGTCAAGTCAGGAGACTTGCCTTCACATCAATATCCTGGAACGAAGGGCCATATACAACGCCCTAAGTCAAGCGGAGACCCTGCTTCGCAACCAATCGGTGCTGATTCAATCAGACAACATCACCGCAGTGGCTCATGTAAACCGCCAAGGCGGCACAAGGAGCAGGGTGGCGATGGCGGAAGCCACCAGAATTCTTCGATGGGCGGAGAATCACGTACGAGCACTGTCAGCAGTGTTCATTCCGGGAGTGGACAACTGGGAAGCAGACTTCCTCAGCAGGCACGACCTCCACCCGGGAGAGGGGGGACTTCATCAAGAAGTCTTCGCGCAGATTGTAGGTCGGTGGGAACTGCCACAGGTGGCCGTGATGGCATCCCGCCTCAACAAAAAGCTACAGAGGTATTGCGCCAGGTCAAGAGACTCTCGGGCGATAGCTGTAGACGCACTGGTGACACCGTAAATGTTCCAGTCGGTTTATGTGTTTCCTCCTCTTCCTCTCTTACCCAAGGTGCTGAGAATCATAAGGAAAAGAGGAGTGAGAACAATACTCATTGTTCCGGATTGGCCAAGAAGGACTTGGTATCCAGAGCTGCAAGAAATGCTCACAGAGGACCCATGGCCTCTGCCTCTAGGGCAGGATCTGTTGCAGCAGGGACCTTGTATGTTCCAAGACTTACCGCAGCTGCGTTTGACGGCATGGCGGTTGGACGCCGGATCCTAGTAGAAAAAAGGGATTCCGGATGAGGTTATTCCTACGCTGATAAAGGCTAGGAAGGACGTGACGGCTAAACATTATCACCGTATACGGCGAAAATATGTTGCTGGGTGTGAGCCAGGAATGCCTCTACAGAGGAATTCCAGCTGGGCCGTTTCCTTCACTTCCTACAGTCGGGAGTGACTTTAGGCCTAGAATTGGGGTCCATTAAGGTCCAGATTTCGGCCCTATCCATTTTCTTTCATAAAAAAACTAGCTTCTCTACCTGAAGTTCAGACGTTTGTAAAGGGAGTGCTGCATATTCAGCCCCCTTTTGTGCCACCAGTGGCACCTTGGGATCTTAACGTGGTGTTGAGTTTCCTGAAATCTCACTGGTTTGAGCCGCTTAAGACCGTGGAGTTAAAATATCTCACGTGGAAAGTGGTCATGCTATTGGCCTTAGCTTCGGCTATGCTTGTGTCAGAATTGGCGGCTTTGTCATGTGAAAGCCCTTATCTGGTTTTCCATATGGACAGGGCAGAATTACGGACTCGTCCGCAATTTCTGCCAAAGGTGGTGTCGTCTTTTCATTTGAACCAACCTATTGTGGTGCCTGCGGCTACTCGTGACTTGGAGGATTCCAAGTTACTAGATGTAGTCAGGGCTTTGAAGATTTATGTAGCCAGAACGGCTGGAGTCAGGAAAACTGACTCGCTGTTTATCCTGTATGCATCCAACGAGCTGGGTGCTCCTGCTTCAAAGCAAACTATTGCTCGCTGGATCTGTAACACGATTCAGCAGGCTCATTCTGCGGCTGGCTTGCCGCCTCCAAAATCAGTAAAAGCCCATTCCACAAGGAAGGTGGGCTCTTCTTGGGCGGCTGCCCGAGGGGTCTCGGCATTACAGCTTTGCCGCGCAGCTACTTGGTCGGGTTCAAACACTTTTGCAAAGTTCTACAAGTTTGATACCCTGGCTGAGGAGGACCTTGTGTTTGCTCAGTCGGTGCTGCAGAGTCATCCGCACTCTCCCGCCTGTTTGGGAGCTTTGGTATAATCCCCATGGTCCTTACGGAGTCCCCAGCATCCACTAGGACGTTAGAGAAAATAAGATTTTACTCACCGGTAAATCTATTTCTCGTAGTCCGTAGTGGATGCTGGGCGCCCGTCCCAAGTGCGGACTTCTTCTGCAATACTTGTATATAGTTATTGCTTAAATAAGGGTTATGTTATGGTTGCATCAGGTTTGTCTGATGCTCTGTTGTTGTTCATACTGTTGACTGGGTATGTTATCACAAGTTATACGGTGTGATTGGTGTGGCTGGTATGAGTCTTACCCTGGATTCCAAAATCCTTTCCTTGTAATGTCAGCTCTTCCGGGCACAGTTTCCTTAACTGAGGTCTAGAGGAGGGGCATAGAGGGAGGAGCCAGTGCACACCAGTAGTACTAAATCTTTCTTAGAGTGCCCAGTCTCCTGCGGAGCCCGTCTATTCCCCATGGTCCTTACGGAGTCCCCAGCATCCACTACGGACTACGAGAAATAGATTTACCGGTGAGTAAAATCTTATTTTTTTCTCCTCATACAGAGAAGCGGCCCCAGACTCTCCCCTGCTGTTAGTTAATACAGAGGGACAAAACGAGGGGGGGCACATTTATTTGGCGCAAAATATATGGTGTTTTACAATTGTAATAAAAAGCGCTGACAGACTGGGGTTTTTTCTCTCAGTAAACAGTGGCGCTGGGTGTGTGCTGGCATACTCTCTCTCTGTCTCTCCTAAGGGCCTTATGGTAGGTCAGTCCCCATAATATTAGGTATCCCTGTGTGTGTGAGGATGTCTGTACGTCTGTGTCGACATGTCTGAGGTGGAAGGCTCATCTAGGGAGGAGGCAGAGCGGATGATTGTGGTGCCTCCGTCGGCGCCGCCGATACCGGATTGGATGAATATGTGGAATGTTTTAAATGCTAAGGTGACTTTATCACAAAGTTTGGACAAAGCTGAGTCCAAGGATTAAAGCAGGAAGCCAATCCATAGCTTTTACTGCGTCACAGGGCCCTTCGGGGTCTCAAAATCGTCCCTTTTCACAGGTAGTAGACACCAATACCGACACGGATTCTGACTCCTGTGTCGACGGTGATGATGCTAAGTGGCACCCAAGGGTGGCCAAGTGTATTCAATATATGATTGTAACAATTAAAGATGTTTTGCATATCACTGAGGACCTCTCTGTCTCTGACACAAGGGTCGGCATGTTTAAGGGAAAGACTCCTGAGGTAACTTTTCCCCCATCTCACGAGCTGATCGCCCTGTTTGAAAAAGCTTGGGAAACTCCAGATAAGAAACTGCAGATTCTCAAGAAAATATTATGGCGTAACCTTTCCACTCCCAGAACAGGTTACGATGGGAATCCGCACCCACGGTGGACAAGGCATTTACGCGCTTGTAGAAAAAGGGTGGCGATACCTTCCCCTGATACGGCAGCTCTTAAGAGTCCTGCTGATCGCAGACCGGAAACTACCTTAAAATCAATTTATACATACGGGTGCCCTCGGGCCTATTAAGGCCGGCAGTAGCGTCGGCATGGGTGGGTAGCGCAGTTGCAGCGTGGGAAGATAACTGGTCATCTGTCATTGACACCCTAGATAAAGATACCTTTTTGGTGACCTTGGGTCACATTAAAGAAGCAGCATAATATATGATAGAAGCTGCGAGTGTTATTGGGCGGTTGAGTTCAAGAGCCATGGAGTTTTCTGTTAGACGGTCCCTGTGGACCTGCCAAGGGACAGGTATACTGTCTTAAAAAAAAAAAAAGAATTTACCTTACAAAAGTGAAGTTTTTTTGGGGGAGGGCCTCGCGGATCGGGTTACACAGTGACAGTGGGTAAATCTACTCTTCTGCCTTATGTTTCCCCACAGGAAAAGAAAACACGGCAATATCAGATGCAGTCCCTTCGGTCGCATAAATTCAGAAATGGGGGCTCTTCCTTCCTCGCCAGAGGTGGAGGTAGAGGGAAAAGAACACCAGCTACGGCTCTTTCCCAGGGACAAAAGTCCACCCCGTCCTCCACAAAATCCACTACATGACGCGGGGGCTCCACTGAGGGAGCCAGCGCCGGTGGGGGTACGTCTTCGACTCTTCAGACAAGTCTGGGTTCAGTCGGACTTGGATCCTTGGGTGGTAAAAATTGTATCTCAGGGATGCGATTTAGAATTCGAAGATGTGCCTCCTCACCGATTTTTCAAATCGGTCCTGCCAGTTTCCTCCTCAGAGAGGGAAACAGTGACAGCTGCCATACAGAAACTGTATCATCAGTAAGTGATTATCAAGGTTCTCCTTCTACAGGGGAAGGGGTTTTATTCAAGCCTTTTTTGTGGTCCTGAAACCGGATGGCTCAGTCAGGCCCATTCTGAATCTAAAATCCCTGAACCTATGTCTGAAAAGGTTCAAATTCGAGATGGAATCTCTCCGGCCAGTGATCTCCAGCCGGGAAGGGGAGGTTTTTTATGGTGGCACTAGACATGAAGGATGCATACCTTCATGTACCCATTTATCCTCCTCATCAGGCGTACCTGAGATTCGCTGTACAGGATTGTTATTCCCATGTCCGTCAAGTTAATGGCGGGTATGATGGTACTCCTGCGCAAGCAAGACGTCACATTTATTCCATACTTGGACAATCTCCCGGTAAAGGCGAGTTCAAGGGAAAAATTGTTACAAAGCATATCTCTCTCCCTGAGAATACTACAACAACACGGCGGAATACTTATTCTACCAATGTCACAGTTGGTTGCAAACTCGACTGCCGTTTTCGGACATGATTCTGGACACACAAAAACAATAGGTCTTTCTCCCAGAGGAAAAAGCCCAAGTACTCCAGAACATGGTCAGAGACAAAATGAGTGTCAGTTCATCAATGCACTCATGTATTAGGAAAGATGGTGGCGGCCTACGAGGCCATTCCATACGGACTTTTCAGTGGGACCTTCTGGACAAGTGGTCAGGGTCCCATCTGCACATGCATCGGAGCCTGTCCCCCGGACCAGGGTCTCTCTTTCTTTCTTTCTTTCTTTCTTTCTTTCTTTCTTTCTTTCTCTCTCTCTCTCTCTCTCTCTCCTGTGGTGGCTCCAGAGTGCGCACCTTCTAGAGGGTCGCAGGTTTGGTGTTCGAAATTGGGTTCTTGTGACCACGGACGCGAGCCTCCGAGGATGGGGAGCAGTCACACAGGAGAACAATGTTCAGAAAATATGGTCAGGCCAAGAGGCTTACCTACACATCAGTGTGCTGAAATTGAGGGCCATTTGCAACAGCCTCAAACTAGCGGAGAATTTTTTTCACAACCTGCCTGTTCTGATCTAGTCAGACAACGTCGCGGCAGTGACGCAGGGAAACCGCCAGGGCGGGACAAAAAGCAGAGCAGAAATGGCAGAAGCCACCAGGATTCTTCGCTGGGCGAAAAATTATGTAAGCGCTCTGTCAGAGAGAGGTCTTCATTACAGAGGACACAATCTCCGCCCTGGTGACACCGTGGGTGTTCAGTCGGTCTATGTGATCCCTCCACTTCCTCTCATCTCAAAAATATTGAGAATCATAAGACGAACAGGAGTGCAGACGATACTCATTGTTCCAGATTGGCCTCGAAAGGCCGGGTATGCAGATCTTCAGGGACTGCTCTCAGAAGATCCGTGGCCCCTTCCTCACAGGGAGAACCTGCTACTACAGGGGCCGTACGTGTTCCAAAACTTACCGCGGTTACGTTTGACGGCATGGCGGTTGAACACAAAATCCTAGGTAAAAAAAGGGTATTCCAGAGGAGGTCATTCCTACTCTTATTAAAGTTAGAAAATATGTTACGGTGAAACACTATCACCGTATCTGGAGAAAATATGTGTCTTGGTGTGAAGCCAAGAATGTTCCTACTGAGGATTTCCAACTGGGACGTTTGCTCCATTTTCTACAGACAGGAGTGGATATGGGCCTAAAGTTAGGCTCAATTATGGTGCGGATTTCTGCCTTATCCATATTCTTTCAGAAGGAATTGGTTTCTCTCACAGAAGTCCAGACTTTGGTAAAAAGAGCGTTACACATCCACCCTCTTTTTGTGCCCCAGTGGCACCATGCGACCTTAACGTGGTTTTAAGATTCCGTAAGTCACACTGGTTTGAACCGCTTCAAACAGTTGAATTGAAGTTTCTCACTTGGAAAGTGGTCATGTTATTGGCCTTGACATCTGCGAGGCGGGTGTCCGAGTTGGCGGCCTTGTCTTCCAAGAGCCCCTATCTGATTTTCCATGCGGATCGAGCAGAGTTGAGGTCTCGTCCTCAATTTCGGCCAAAAGTGGTTTTGTCGTTTCATATAAACCAACACATTGTGGTGCCTGTGGCTACGGGATCCTTGGAGAATTCCAAGTCCCTTGAGGTAGTCAGGGCCTTAAAGATTTTATTAGCCAGAACGGCTACGGTTAGGAAAACAGATGCACTGTTTGTCCTGTATACAGCCAACAAGGTTGGCACTCATGCATCTAAGCAGACTATTGCTCGCTGGATCTGTAACACGATTCAGCAGGCTCATTCTACGGCTGGTTTGCCGGTACCAAATTCAGTAAAGGCCCATTCCACTAGGAAGGTGGGCTCTTCTTGGGCGGATGCCCGAGGCGTCTCGGCATTACAACTTTGCCGAGCAGCTACTTGGTCGGGGTCAAACACTTTTGCTAAAGTGCTACAAGTTTGATACCCTGGCTGATGAGGACCTCGTGTTTGCTCAGTCGGTGCTGCAGAGTCATCCGCACTCTCCCGTCCGTTCTAGAGCTTTGGTATAAAGTAAACCCCATGGTCCTTACGGAGTCCCCAGCATCCTCTAGGACGTAAGAGAAAATAAGATTTTAAACCTACCGTTAAATCTTTTTCTCCTAGTCCTTAGAGGATGCTGGGTGCCCGTCCCAGTGCGGAAACATTCTGCAAGACTTGTATATAGTTATTGCATACGTAAGGGTTAAGTTACAGTTGAGATCGGCCTATGGCTGATGCTGTTTTGTTCATACTGTTAACTGGTTATTGTATACCACGTTGTACGGTGTGTATGGTGTATCTCTCCCTTAGATAACAAAATCCTTTTCCTCGTACTGTCAGTCTCCTCTGGGCACAGTCCTAACTGAGGTCTGGAGGAGGGGCATAGAGGGAGGAGCCAGTGCACACCCATTCTAAAGCTTTACAGTGCCCATGTTTCCTGCGGAGCCGTCTATACCCCATGGTCCTTACGGAGTCCCCAGCATCCTCTACGGTCTAGGAGAAAAAGATTTACTGGTAGGTTTAAAATCTTATTATATATATGAGTATATATATATATATATATATATATATATATATTTATTTATTTATTATGGAGGGGGATTCAATTGTCTATGAAAACGCGGTAATTTACAGCAAGTAAACTTTTTTCACATATTGGGGCTAATTCAGGTTGGATCGCAAATCACGCTCCAACCGGAATTATTACGATTGCCACGTGGGTGCATGCGCAGCACCCGTCCTGCGCATGTGCCTGCACTTTCTGCAGGTAGGGGGGGCCCAGAAAATGCGATTGCCTCTGCCTGTCAATCAGGCAGAGGCTGGAGGGGGGGGGGCACAACGCTCTGTTTACAGGGCGGAGACGGAGCGTTGTGAGGGCGGGGTGGCACGAATGGGGGCAGAGGCGGCCAAGCGGGGGGAGTGTCGGGGGCATGATTGTGGCGGCTGCTTGACATCACACGCAGACGCCGCGATCGAGAACATGGCGGAGGACCTCCTGCGGGCGCAGCTAAGCTGTAGAAATTATGAAGCGTTTGCAATTTCTGCTTGTTGAACGGGGGGAGGCACCAGTCAGCATGCTGGGCGGCATTACCCAGCGATGGGCGGCCCCCAGCATGCCATCCAAAGGATAGCAAATTCTGCTAATTAGCACAATTTGCAACTCATACTGAATTAGGCCCCTTGCGTGAAAAATTGCCTTTTCGACAGTGTGTGCACTCCCATTTTTCGACCTATCCAATGGCAAATGTTTGAAAACAGGATGCGCAATAATTCTTGCTGGCTAAGCCAGAGAAAAGTGTGGATGAAAATGGGGACATTTTTACCCCCCAAAAAGTCAAACTAATATTGGATAACAGTACAGAAGTGTATTAGTGGTCATTATAAAAGTATTTAGGGTAATTATATCGTGTCAAATGGCTGTTATATGCATTTTTCTAAAAAAGTGAAAATGTACAAAAAGCAAGTGCTTTGTGCAAAACAAATGCCCTACTTAAATTAGAGGTACATACAAATGGGTATAACTCAATTTAAGCCACTGTAAAAAAAAAAAAAAACACACTTCCATCTGCAAACCTAAAAACACTTGTCCTGATCATAAGGCACCCCAATATACCTGTTCCATACCTTGTACTCCAATTTCCATCTTTTTGCACTTTTTTACCCCAAAAATCACTCAGCACCCAGCCTCCATTGACCCCATGATGCAGCTCTGGTGGTAACTTTAATGGCATCCCTTACGGGTGGTCTTCAGTATGCCGACTGACGGGATCCCGGCGCACAGTATACCGGCGCCGGGATCCCGACATCCGGCATACCGACACTTATTCTCCCTCGTGGGGGTCCACGACCCCCCTGGAGGGAGAATAAAATAGTGTGGCGCGCGTAGCAAGGGGCTCATTTGCGCTTGCCACACTGTCGGTAAGCCGGCGGTCGGCCTCCCGGCGCCGGTATGCTGGTTGCCGGGAGCCCGCCGGCATATCGTAGTGAACCCTCCCTTACATCTTTTTTAAACAGGCCATCTTGGGGGGAGAAGAGTCCTCACTGATGCTGGTGCCACCTCTGCTGCTGAGACATAGCTTCCGTTCTGAGTCCTCCTTGGCTTGCTGAGCTTGATGCTGCAGCAGTGCTAGAGGCTGGGCAGTCACCACCACTAGCCACAACTCTGCAGTCCTGGCGGCCTGCCTTTAAGCAACATTACGTCTCTCCTGCAGGTCCCACCCTAGTAAATTCCAGATTCTTTTGGGGGGTGAGGCTGTAGTGGGAACAGAGTTGTATGCTAATTTGCAGGGCACCGGGGGACTCTGGCAGAAACTTAAAGCCTCCCACTAGTTGCGGGAGGGTAGGCAAGCATGTTCTAACATTATTTAAAAAGTGATTACAAGATTATAGAGCAGTGGATAATTTTTTTATTGAACAGATTATAGATGCATCTCTGAAATTTTATTTTGCACTTTGCACTGTCCTTATACTACCCATTTATGTCACTTGATTCATTTTGAAAGTGTACAAGACGGGAATGTGTATCAGTCACTGATAGTGAAAATCTAGATATTTGGATCAACTCATAAAGCTTTGAATTCAGGATCAGATGGTATACAGCTGGGATGGATGCACACTTGTATGTTCACCAGTGTGCGTAGCGTAACCTGTGTGTCATGCGACGCATGCTCTCGATAAAAGCGTACGTAAGTATGAGTGATGCAGAGCTTCATTTCAGTGGCATCTCTACTTGTGACTGAAGGGGTGCAACTAGGCAATACTGCATGCAAAGGGCCCTGATTACTGCTTTTAAAGGGAGAGAGAGAGTGTGTCATGGAGAAGGGAGAGAGAGAGTGTGTCATGGAGAAGGGAGAGAGAGAGTGTGTCATGGAGAAGGGAGAGAGAGAGTGTGTCATGGAGAAGGGAGAGAGAGAGTGTGTCATGGAGAAGGGAGAGAGAGTGTGTGTCATGGAGAAGGGAGAGAGAGTGTGTGTCATGGAGAAGGGAGAGTGTGTGTCAGGGAGAAGGGAGAGAGTGTGTGTGTCGGGGAGAAGGGAGAGAGAGAGAGTGTGTCAGGGAGAAGGGAGAGAGAGTGTGTGTCAGGGAGAAGGGAGAGAGTGTGCGTGTCAGGGAGAAGGGAGAGAGTGTGTGTGTGTCGGGGAGAGAGAGAGAGGGAGGGGGTGTCAGAGTGTGTCAGGGAGAAAGACACGGTATCGGGGAACTTTGTGGTCAGCGGTTGACCGAAAGTAACCTCACCGCTGACCACAAAGTTCCCACCATTGGTTACAATGGAGCGCATAGGCGCTACATTGTATCACTGCCGTGTGCTGCCTGACATACACTACAGGAGCACACAGCCAATCAGGAGGGTCCCACAACGTGGCGCTCCCTGATTGGCTGAAGGAACCCTCTTAGACAGAAGTCAGGGGGGTTCCTGGCAGTCGGGGAAAGGGGTCCCATGTGAAAACATGGGGCCCCTTTCAGTGCGTAGTCGGGTGTCCGTTTTTTTATTTTGCAAAGTACGTGGATTACAAATAGGACAGAAGAGGACCGATCTACACTGGATTATGTGAGTATATTTTTTCCAACAGGTACCCCATGGATTCTACATGGAGAAGAGGACCGACCCTCGTGTGAACATAGGTAAGTATGTATGTTTGGTGGTGTGGATGTATGAATTAAACTTTTACTTTCAAGGTGTGTGTCTTCTGTTTTTATTGGGGTATTTTTTTAGTAGTAGTACTACAGGTACCAGCTGGCCCGGTTTTCCACCGCATGCTGGTTCTTGTGCTTCTCCAAGTACCAGCTTGCGGTGGAGGCTTGCTGGCACTTGTAGTACTGCTACTAAAAACAATATTCAAATTTTGACAAAAAGGCTATCAGCCTCCCATCCGCCGCCCTTGGATGGGGGGAGAGGGGGGGGGACAGCCTCGGGCTTCACCCCTGGCCCTTGGGTGGCTGGAGGGGGGGACCACTTGATTGAAGGGGCCCCCACTCCTCCAGGGTACCCAGGCCAGGGGTGACTAGTTGGGTATGTAATGCAAGGGCCGCAGGGACCAATATAAAAGTGTCCCCCCGGCTGTGGCATTATGTATCTGGCTAGTGGAGCCCGGTGCTGGTTTCAGAAATACGGGGGACCCCTACGCTTTTTGTCCCCCATATTTTTGGAACCAGGACCAGGCGCAGAGCCCGGTGCTGGTTGATTAAATATGGGGGATCCCCGGTCAATTTTTTCCCCATATTTTTTCAACCAGGACCGGCTCAAAGAGCCTGAGGCTGGTTTTGCTTAGGAGGGGGGACCCTACGCATGCCTATCAGAACACGGTAAAAAAAAAGCAGGTCTGTTTTATTTTAGCACTTTTTCACGATTGGTATTTTTTCACGGCAGTGTTTGGCTATTGTCGGCAGAGTTTGTGAATTACACTTTTTAGTAAATGACCGATTTCTACCAAATTACAGGCGAATTTGACCGATGGTGTATTCATTCGTATTTTTTTACTTGGACTTCCAAAAAAATACGAATGCCCTCATCACTGCCGTGATTTGAGTTTAGTAAATTCCCGAGATGACACTTTGAAGAAAAAACACCATCTCGTCAAAATCGTGACCTTAGTAAATATACCCCAAAGAGAGAAAAGCAAGGGAGAGTGTCAGGGAGAGAGAGGGAGCGAGCACTACTTGAGTAGAGCAGAGGTCTCTGATAAGGGAGGGAATTTCCCGACATTAGGCCCCGCTCCCTATATAACTGTAAATCACAGGACTCTGAGCCGGCCGGGTAGCCCCCCCCATTCCTTGCTGCATCCTCCATGCGGCTGCTCTGGGGCTTGCTGTCTGGTATCAATGCTACTTTATCTCCATCCAGTCTCTGTCTAATGCTGGGTACACACTTGTAGATATATCTGTAGATCACCAATTTATCGTTAGATGTATTGGCCATTGGCTGTGCTGCAGGGCTGACGCAATCTGTCTTTGAACAACGGTGTTCACAGACCTATCGCTCGCACTTACCGACTGACGGACCTGCGATGTATTGGCTGTTCAATAGAACGGCTGATATATCGGCTAGTGTGTACGCACCATTAGGCTTAGTACACAGACCCCCAGATTCACTATTGGTTTAAAATACTTCTTTACCAAATAAGTGTTTGACATATGTGTGTACAGGTTTGTTGAGTTACTGTACACACCAGCTGAAGCCTCAAAACTACGAACAGCCATGTTGGTTAATCAGTGGAGTGGTTTATTGAGAGACAGATGGGGTACAGCCGTACTCACTGTGATGCACACTGGTTAGGATGGAATAGAGAGGGGTGTCATAGAGTTCACCAGTTTTTGAGTGTATGCAGAAGACGGATAGTGATGCAGGATACTGTGACTCTTACACAAGATGTTGCAGAACATGTGCAATACTTACTAGGTCAGTGGCCATCTTGGTACAGAGAATGAAGCGTCCTCAGGGGAAACAACATGGGGCTTGCGCAGTAGCACACTCCACTTTCATCAATGATCTGATTCATGTACCGAATGAGCCATTGCCTAGCTTGTAACTGTGTATGGGGCCCAAACTGACAGGGAATCCTTCACTCATGTGCCTGGACCTCTAAGGAAGGGGGGGGGGAATAAAATCTCCAAGTGGTGTGACCAAGCCCCTTGCAGCATGTAAAGATAGCCCTTTATTGGCAATGGGTTGTGGGTATGCTCCCCCAGCACTGGGTTCCGTCGGATCCACTGATGGCCCTGAATGTAAGTCTGTCTGAACTTGATTGTTTTGAATGGGACCTCACACTGCAGATGGTTGGCCTATTTGGTCAAAACACTCAAAGTAAATACGGAAAGCTGCATGTGTGCGGCCACTAAAAGAAAAAATCTGAATATCCTAGTAAAGGGGGTACATACGTCGCGATTCGGGCACAGCGCGATCTGAGCTGAGCCCGATGTGGGCTTAGCACACATCGCAACGGGTGTCTGTACAAATGCTGCGATGTGTGCTAAATCCGATCCTAACTAGACCGCAAGCCTTGCGATCTAGCCAGATTGATAGAAATTAAGCAAAAATCTCTACGTGTGTACCCCCCTGAAGACCTAAAATGGTAACAACTTAGTCTTACAGTATCTCCAGTGGGACTTTTTGCTCTTTGATAAATTAGCCTGTACTTCTTTTAGTTATTAACGGTTCCTTTGTGACACTGTGCCACAAATGCATAGTGATATATACGTTGTTATTGCTTCGCATGTCTTATAACAACTGCACAGTAGGAATAAAAATGAAAATCTCCGCTGTCCTGCTTTGCTGCATAGAGAGTGATGACTCCAATATATTTCCGCTATGTCAGCAAGACTCTCGCCTTTCTTAGCCTTTCTCTGGTCTCTCTGATGAATGCGTGTCTGCCTACATTGGTTGGTAGTGTGAAACGAATAACTGATGTAATTTTCACAGTAAACTTGCCAGGCTATGATTTATGATGTGCATGCTCAGGGACGTGGGGATATTGCACGCAGCAATAAAAATATAGGGTTTTTATGAGATGTAATAGCCACAAACATTAAGATAAATGTATCAGACTCCAAGTCTATATTCCTCTATGATCCCCTGTACAAATGTCAGAGGAGAAGTGATGATCATTGATTTCTATAGCCATTAGATTTTATATGATGCCCTGGTGCTCTTCTTGAATGGAAATATATTGTCTCTCTCTTTAGGGAAATATTTACCAAAGGAATTTTGCAGGAAGTACACTGAAAATAGAGGTGTTTGGGGAATACCTGCAATAAATAAGTATCACCAGAATGCATGTAGGGGGGGGATTACAGCAGGTATTGGAGATATTTTCACGTTTTCATTCGCCATGCATCTTCCACCTTTGCCTTCTCCAGCATCTCACAGGGTGTAAGGGTAAGAGTCAGCAAGTACAGTATACGTACTCTTGTTGTATCACAACAGCTGGAGAGACGTACAGTAGGTCGCCTACCTCTGGCTTGGATTGTCCTATTTCAGTTACTGAGGATGCTACAGAGAAAGTTGGACAGTTTTTTTTTGTTTTTTTAATCACTTTTAAGACCCTTTTGTGTAGTGTTCCTATTGAACATGTTTCCAAGTGGAGTGCATGCTTTTACTAATACAATATACTGTACTAGTATTACCCATTATTGAGAAACAGGTTGTGACGCATTGTAAAATTTTAAAGGCAACGTCAAGATTTAAGATCGGAATGTGGAAATGAGCCGATAAGAAACCATACATCCTACTTTAACTCTATTTTCAGGGACCAATTATTAGCTGAAAAGTGGAGAAATCCAGGTGGGCTGCTTTGCACTAGGAATGGAAAGACAGTATCCCCCCCCCCCCCCCCCCTTCCCCATCCCCAGCACACACACACACAAAACTAGCAAATAAGGCCCGTACAGTCGATATACTAAACAATGTCGCTCATTTTGACCCTTCCTGAGCGATATCGTTTACTATATTGCCCAGTGTGTACACAGTAAATGATGACCGATGTGCGGCCCCACACCTTGTTAACGAGGCTCGCTGTCGCCTGGCCAGGCAGCTCAATTTGGACTCATCACCTAAACCTGCATGCCCGGCCGTGGCATGATGTCAATGTGCGATATCGCACAGTGTGTATGCCTACATCGGGCAACCCAGGCAGGGAGGGGGACACACTAGGTGATGCCGCTTGTGGAGCACATCGCCTAGTGTGTACCCACCTATAATCTTTAATAAATATGCCCCTTTAGGTTTTAAATAAATATCATGTAGTCTTATGTAGGTTTTTTTTATTTTTTATGTCAATGTGTAATTTAGTTATTTTCAGTTTTGCTAACATGTCCTGACATACCTATAACAGGACATAAGCACGGGGGACAACAAGAAACTTATGAACCCCACAGCAAAATTTTGATTTGGCCCAAAAGCTTCCAGTGAGGAGCTCCCCCTTTTCCTTTCACAGGTCTTACCAGGGGGTTGAGGTGGGATGCTGATGGTCAGAATACAGACTGCGGCATCCCTCTGTTTAGAATCCCAACATGGCTCATGAAGCAAGCTACCCCTCACCCCTTTGCCCCCTAACCCTTCTTTATTGCAGCCTTACCCTAACCCTTCCCTCCCCCTGCAGCCAGGGCCGGTTCTACACCTTGTGGCGCCCAGTGCAAAAGTTTTCACTGGCACCCCCCTGCAGCAAAACTGTGCGCGCCAAAGGTGCTCATAAAAAATAGGGGCGTGGCTTCATAGGGGAGAGGCGTGGCCACAGTTATGCCCCCAGTAGCTGTGCCCCCAGATTTGCCCCAAGTAGTTGTGCCCCCCAGTTGATTTTCCCCCACTAAATTTACCCCAGTAGTTGTGCCCTCTATAGCTATGCCCCCAGTAGATTTGCCTCAGTAGTTGTGCCCCGTTGCTGTGCCCCAGTAGTTGTGCCCCCTGTAGCTATGCCCCCAGTAGTTGTGCCCCCAGTAGTTGTGCCCTCTGTTGCTGTGCCCCCTGTTGCTTTGCTCCCAGTAGTTATGTCCTCTGTTGTTGTGCCCCCTGTCGCTGTGCCCCTTAGTAGCCGCTTACAAACACACACAAAAATAAAAAAAACAATACTTACCACTTCCCCGCTCCTGCTTCCCGACCGCTGCTGCTGCTGCTCCGTCTGGCCTCCCGCGGCTCCTCTCTATGGGACATCTCTCCCATAACAGCACCACACAGACACTAGAGGTCAATAATGACCTCTAGTGTCTGTCACTGGAGTCGACTGCAGCGGATGCCCACACAGCCCACGGCGTCTGCTGCAGCCGGGGAGCGGGTAGGCGGTGGTGCCCGCGGCCGCGCCCCGGGCGCAGGCACTGCTTGCCCGCACCAAGAACCGCTGCTGCCTGCAGCCTAACCATAGCCCTCCTCGGTGGTGCCTTCCCTAAACCCTCGTCCCCGCAGTCTGACCCTTACTCCCACCCGCTTCCTGCAGCCTAACCCTGACCGGTATTCTGATCAGTGTCGGGATTCTGGCATCTGTATTTTGACATCCGGGATCTTGAGCGCTGGGTTCCTTACCGGATCCCTTACCAGGCTACCACTTCCTGCTCAGAGAGGGAGTTTCTTCCTACTGAACAGTTTCATTTGGAGCCCATGAAGAGCAGCGGTTATTAAACTGCTGACTGTGGTCATACTCTCTTGGAAAGTCCGGGAGGCTCCTGAAAACCGGGTGGTGGTGGACGGTCCATGCAGCCAATGGAGCAGTTTGCTCTGAATTGTGATCCCGCCCCTGCTTCACAATGCCAGTAATCCTCCGGATGGGGCCGCCAGGAAGTCGTCAAGTATGCTGCACTGTCCTACTCTTAGCGCCGTGCAGAAGGTTTTACAGAGGGGAACAAGGACCAAGGTATCCGGTTTTTGGGTGGACAGTTAAAAGTTCGACCACTAATGGTCAACATGGTCAAAAGGTCGACATAGCATATGGTCCACATAGTATAAAGTCGACATGACTTTTAACACAAAAATGTTTTATTTTAATTTTTGCCATTTTTCCATACCATCCACGTAGAATACAATTGGTAACGGTAACTGCCCGAAGCATGGCAATTTTGGTCAGCGTAAACAATGCCAAAAACACATTTAAAACATCACATGTCGGCCTTTGTGGGTAGACCTGGATACTGTTGACCTTTTCATGGTCAACCTAATGATCCACACCCAAGGACCAGAGTAGCACTGATGACAGCCACACTGGGCTAATAGTGTAATGCAGCCCCTCATCTGTCAGGACCTGGAGACATTTGTACACCTGCTGCTCCAGTCATTACATCCATTAATTGGCACTTAAATACTGCTAGTGTGTAACTAATAGAGCGTTTCTTTGATTTAAAGAGCAGATAGTCACTATTTGATATTAATATGTATCAAAGACTGAGCTGAATAAATAAACTTGAAATAACTGAAGGTTTTCTACTTATCTATATAGGTCTGCCATGGTCTCTTTCATGGTGCAGACCGCTATGCAAAAGTACAGTATACTGTGAGGATTGGTTGAATCTTGCACAATTGAAATGCCTGCAGAATCCGCTTTTTGACCTGCATCAAAAAACTACTAAAGCAGGAGTTGGTGTTTCATGGTAAATCACAAATCACATCATCACACCCCCTGCACTTGCCACTCTAATAGCCCTACTAATAACACTGCCACTGACTTTAATTGATAAGGTATTTTTTTTTTTAATGTGTATTTTGGGTTTAGTGGTAATTTCTATATACTGTGTATGTGAGGGAAACACTGGTCTCTGAGAGAACAGCTCCAGAAGCAGGGAATATAAATAGTATATGCTCCGGTGCCTGCACAGCCCTCAAGAGTAATGTTTTGCTTGAGTATTAATGTAATCAGAGGTTACCATGGTATTGTCACACTGCAATAACAAGGGTTTGTCTCTATTTCTCAAGCTTAAATAATTAGTCAGGTTTAATGAAAATGTATGAAGGATATTCATAAGGTTCCTGCCATGCCACCTATGTCTTTCTGAAATTAAGTTGTTATACCTATATACTTGTACCCATAGTGTAGCACTGCTCAGACACGTGTTCATTGCAGCACAACTCTCAGATTAAGGGAAAAGGATTCACTTTTGGAGCACTCAGCACCAATCCATTCAGTGCCCTTGTGTATGATTATAGTAGTATGTGATCCCATTCATTGCACTTAGACCACCCCATTGATATCACCTTGCACAGAGATCCCCCTAATGCCAGTTATAGATTACATAGAGGCACCTCCTCTTTATTGCCAGTGCCATACTTTCATACTCATATTTTCATGCTGTCATTTTTCCATGCATTACGGTACTTGGCTTCTTTTCATACCTCCATAGGGTGCGAGCAAGACCTGCCTTCAGCAATTAGTGTGTGAACACCACAGAGAACCATTCCAACAGAGTCCATGGCTAAATGAAGAAGCCTGTTATGGGCAGTGTTAATTACTGCACATGCTCAAACCTGCCCTTAAATACCCATAGCATAGGAGTAGAAGTGTAACTCGACATTTGGAACTCCCACAGGCTGCAACGTTTTTATGTGGCCAATAATATTTTTTCACTGGCATTTGGGGTTTTTGCCCATTGCTACCTAAATAGTTCCTTAAATGACCTGTATGAGAGATGCTGTGTGCAGGACTTTGCTATACCTGGCCCTATTTCTCTTTCCTAGAACAGCCTGTCCAATATCATACCTTTTCAACCCAACCAACCTCACGATTTTGGACTGTCCCTTGATCGCAGTTTACTGTTACTGAGTAGGACCCTAGAAACTCCTTAATTGTTTGTCATGGATGCAATAAGTGGCTATAAATATTCCATAGAGATTCTGGTCCATGAGTACATGATGGTATCACACCGTTGCTGTAGATTTGTCTGCTGCACATTCATGCTGCAAATCTATTCTACCACATCTCAAAGGTCCTCTATAGGATTTAGTTCTGGTGTAGGTGGATGTCATCTGAGTGCACTGAAATCATTGTCATGTTCTTGGAACCACCTTGAGATGATGTGGGCTTTATGACATGGTTTGTTATGCTGTATTATTAACTTTTAATTTGTTACGTGTTGCTCAATTATATTGACATAATCAAGATAAAGAAACAAAAATGTGGAGGCACAATAATAGGTGATAAAGACCTAACAGATCTAAAACAAGTAAAGCTGGGTACACAGTGCGATTTTTTTATTTTTTGCACTATATCGTACACTGGGGGTAATTCCAAGTTGATCGCAGCAGGAAATTTTTTAGCAGTTGGGCAAAACCATGTGCACTGCAGGGGTGGCAGATATAACATGTGCAGAGAGAGATAGATTTGGGTGTGGTGAGTTCAATCTGCAATCTAAATTGCAGTGTAAACGTAAAGCAGCCAGTATTTACCCTGCACAGAAACAAAATAACCCACCCAAATCTAACTCTCTCTGCAAATGTTATATCTGCCTCCCCTGCAGTGCACATGGTTTTGCCCAACTGCTAAAAAATTTCCTGCTGCGATCAACTTGGAATTACCCCCACTGTCTGGCTAGACTGCGATATATAGTGCACTAGATCGCACCGTGTGTACGTCTAAGGCTGGGTACATGCGGTACGATTTTGGCTATGTTAAGATATCCTACTCTATTTCCCTTTAAATTCTCTGAGCTCCGGAACAAACAAAATAGTGCATACACATGGTAAGATTTAGCACAATAGATTTAGCATAAGATATGGCTTCTCACTTTATTTGCATAATGCACAGGGATTAAGAGGGGGGGGGGGGGCAAGACTTTAGGGTGGATTGAGTGACTGTGATGACATAAAACGGATACAATATCGTACGTTACATACACACGGTACGATATGCACTAGATAGTGTACTATCTAGCCAAAACTGAGCTGCATATTCATCCAACATAGAACATTGGATACGACCCACAGGAGTGCGCACCGCTCTATGGGGGTAATTCCAAATTGATCGCAGCAGGATTTTTTTTTAGCAATTGGGCAAAACCATGTGCACTGCAGGGGAGGCAGATATAACATGTGCAGAAAGTTAGATTTGGGTGGGTTATTTTGTTTCTGTGCAGGGTAAATACTGGCTACTTTATTTTTACACTGCAAATTAAATTGCAGATTGAACACACCCCACCCAAATCTAACTCTCTCTGCACATGTTATATCTGCCTCCCCTGCAGTGCACATGGTTTTGCCCAATTTCTAACAAAAATCCTGCTGCGATCAACTTGGAATTACCCCCAATATTGCATACATTATAGTGCGTACTCATGGGGGGTCATTTCCGAGTTGTTCGCTCGTTATTTTTTTCTCGCAACGGAGCGATTAGTCGCTAATGCGCATGCGCAATGTCCGCAGTGCGACTGCGCCAAGTAAATTTGCTATGCAGTTAGGTTTTTTACTCACGGCATTACGAGGTTTTTTCTTCGTTCTGGTGATCGTAATGTGATTGACAGGAAGTGGGTGTTTCTGGGTGGAAACTGGCCGTTTTATGGGTGTGTGTGAAAAAACGCTACCGTTTCTGGGAAAAACGCGGGAGTGGCTGGAGAAACGGGGGAGTGTCTGGCCGAACGCTGGGAGTGTTTGTGACGTCAAACCAGGAACGACAAGCACTGAACTGATCGCAGATGCCGAGTAAGTCTGGAGCTACTCAGAAACTGCTAAGAAATGTCTATTCGCAATTCTGCTAATCTTTCGTTCGCAATTTTGATACGCTAAGATTCACTCCCAGTAGGCGGCGGCTTAGCGTGTGCAAAGCTGCTAAAAGCAGCTTGCGAGCGAACAACTCGGAATGACCCCCATGGTGCGATATAGTGCACTATATGACACTCTAGCCAGATAGTGTGCCCAGCTTAAGACCTCATTTACTTCTCTGTTATATAAGTGTGTTTCATGAGTCCAATAAGTTTACAGTCTGGATGCAATGCATGAAATTGGTAAGTGGTAACAAGACCAGTTTACAATTTATAGATTGTGTCTGTCATAAGAAAATCAATAATATTTGTACGACACCTCAGTTCATTTTGATATGTCAAACTTGGTTAATTTCAAGGTGTGAAGTTGGTGACCACTACGTCTGCCATACAGTACTTTCTAATGCCAGGACACAAGTATATAGATCTGTTGCTTGGTGTGCAGTCACAACGTATAGCATGGAAAAGTATTGTTTATACTAGGCTTGTGGAGTCTTTTGTTCACACGTTATGTTTCCACACCACTATTCCTTTGATAGTAAGTTTATTTTTAAACTAGACAAACAAGTACATTCTTATAATGTGCAGAGAGAAGAAGATAACGGGTATTTTTAGCAGCTGGGAGTCAAAGCACATAGGAATACTACTACACAAATGAGAGGATTCTGCCCTGGCAGCCAGAGGCTGTTACAATTTCCATGTGGTAGCAGCCAAGTATATACCAAGCTCAATTCATTCAGGTTACTATGTAACCGCAGTTGGCAAATCACTACTGTATGTACCTCTGTTAAAGTGGAATTACAGCGCAACGGATTACAGGACAGATCTCACTTTGCCAGTAATTAGATGTCTGGTATTTGTGGGGGAAAGGAGAGCAAAGCTGCAAGTAATGTTCATTCGGGAATCTATATTCGTGTCTGGTAAATGTAAAAGTACACAAGATCCACAATTTACTTTAATGTTATTTTTGTAAGAGCTGAATTAGGCCAGGTACGTATTACTGTAAAACAATTTAAATAAAATAAGCAGTATGAATAATTCAATTTACAAGTTCACCTTTAATCTAGTCTTGTTTTGTTTTATGGATAATGCCATAAATGTACTGTTAAAATACAGTGTATTTTCCACACTGTGGAGATGAGTGGCAAGCAAAGTGGCTGTAGCGCGGGCCTCCCAGAAGCCTGATTTACTGCCTTATGCTAATGAGAACGTTCACATAGCTAATGTGTTTTCTTTTTAATGAGTAAGCGGAAAGCTGTGTCGCCCAATGATTTTAGTCCAGCCACCATATCTGCATTGGCACAACGCCATGCTAAGTGGAAGAGATCTATCAGATACAGGCTTCCATACTCCGTACATACGAGTCAGGATCACACTCAGCTTTTTATACACACACGACATTCCCACAAGACAGGGTGATTACGTGGAATAGCATTGCCACTACCCATTTTCCTCTCCAAAACACCCTACTTCATGTAAAGACAGACCTGGCCAAATTCCTCTGACACAGAATAGTATGCAAACAGTCGCCATTTGCGTCCGTAAAGAAAGATCCATGTGACTCAGAATCAGCACCTTTATGTATTGGGTACTCTTCCCTTGCCTGTGCAGTATCAGCAAACGTCAAGGTTATTGTTATTCGGGAGGGGGCACCCAAACTGGATGGTTCCTGTATAGACAGAAGAATCGCACGTGAGAGTGACACCCTGCCTTGTCAGCTTACCAAGATCAGGGAGATCTGTTTCCATATAAGTAACCTTTTCTCCCCATTGTTTTGATGCCTTTGAGAAGATGTGACACGTAACACAATCCCTGCAGCTGAAATCAGATTTTCTATAAATAAAACTGCTTCTAAAAATAATGTTGCAAAAGAATCATCTTTCCATCTACAAAGACGCCAATATTTTAGGAGCGGTACAGTATTTATTTAGTATTAAATAGCTAATTTCAGGGGCGTGGCCAGGACGGGCATGGAGTAGCACTCATCTTGTGCAGCTCTCCAGCCGCTACATCCTATAATCATATCCTGCACCTCCCTCTGGGTCCAACTTTACTGCCACCGACTGATGAGTGTCCCCTGCCTCCCCCAGGAGTGAACTTGTACCTGCTGCCGCTGTGATTGGAGGTCCGGGAGCCTTGGGAGCCGGCGGGCCCTGATCTGCCTCGGGTGCTGCTGCCTCGTGCGGGGACCGGAAGTTCGGCTCTGCTCCTGTCCCGCTTGCCGCTCGCTGCGGCCGACTGAGGCACCAAGGAGGGAGAGTGCCGTGCTCCTGTCTGCCGCCCTGCGGGGTCTCAGCGTGGTCCGGGGGAAGCCGCGGTCTGGGGTTCCCTGGGCTGTCCCCTCTGCCGCGTAGAAGCACTGCCCGCGAAACCGGAAGTGCGGCCCCGCTACCCGCCGCCGCCTGCGCCGGCCTGCCGGGACACTGTGGCTGGAGGGGAGACACGTATACACCTGTGGGGGAAGGTCAGAAGTGAGTGGGATATCCTGGTATTATCCGGGGTAACTGCCTTGGCGGCCACTGTCTGGATCAGTCTGCTATAAAGGGAGCCAGGTGCTGGGGACACTGGTGGATGCTGGGCTGCATATGACCCTCTCCCTCCCTCCATTCATATCCTCAAGTCATTCTTATATATCCTGCAGCTCTGATAGGGAGTGATAATCCCTGTGCCCCTGCTGAAGCGGCTGGTCACTTTGCAGTACATCTAGTGAGTGTGGCCCTGCTGACTATTTCTACATATCTATATTTTGCCTGACGCCCGTTTGCCGGCTGGGGTGGGCAACCCCCCCCCCCCTTTTTTTTTTTCTTTGCCTATATTTGCTTTGATACATCCTGCAGACCAGGAGAACCAATACCGTGCTGTCCAAAATGGTGAAAGACCGCCGGGCCGGCGCAGCGGCGGGGGCGATGGATAAGTTTGTTCGTGACCAGGGCCCTCAGCAGCGGAGAGGGGAGACTACAAGATCCGAGGCATCGCCCCCATCCCCCGCTAATAGCTCCGTCTCCTCTGACCCTCCAGATGCCGCACTGCAGAGAGTTCTGGATGCGGTAAATGCCAGTGAAGTGCGTCTGGCTGATAAAATCGGGCAGGTGCAGTCCGACCTCTCCATTATTCATCAAGATCTACAGCGGGTGAGAGAGAGAGTGGGAGAAGCAGAGACCCGTATTTCCAATATTGAAGATACCGTCGGTCCGCTGGGTCGTCGCACTGATGCGCTGGAGTCCCAGATGAATGATGTACGCAAAAAGCTCACGGATGTGGAGGGGCGTCTGCGGCGCAATAATGTCCGCTTTGTTGGCCTGCCTGAAAAAGAAGAGGGCTCCACTCCCGAGGAATTTCTTGTAAAATGGCTCCGTGATTTTTTCGGATCTGAAGAATTCTCACCTTACTTTTCTGTTGAACGGGCCCATAGAGTCCCAATGCGCCCGCTACCGCCGGGGACACCACCCCGTACCTTTATTGCTAAGTTCCTCCACTACCGGGATCGGGACACCGTTCTGAGGCTGGCTCGCACTAAGGGCCCTTTGAAATGGAACGGATCGCCAATATCGGTCTTCCCGGACTTTGCGGTGGATGTACAAAAAGACAGGGCTCAGTTTATACCCGTCAAGAGGAGGCTACGAGAACTTGACCTGCCGTATGCCATGTTATTCCCGTCCAGACTGCGGGTAGTGGCGGATGGGGAAACAAAGTTTTTCGCGACCCCTCGGGAGGCCATGGTGTGGCTGGACAGACGATTCCCGGCGAGGCGCGCCCTTGCGGATTAGTAACTATCCAACTGATATTGGAAACTGTTTTCTTCTGTTTTCCTTAGGGCTAATTATTTTATCTGTCCTGCATACATGTGTAAGATATTGCAAGGTGATAGGATGCGGGCCTGTCTGAGTGCTGTCGATGCTTCCCTTACATTGTTACCGCAGCTCAGACAGGACATATGTATACTCTTTAAGTCAACTATGATATACTTGGCATGTTCTTGTATATGATTATATCCTGGGGTTCTTTTGCTCTCTTTTCTTCCTGTTATATTATCGGTCTCAATGTGGGAGGATGGGGGGAGAGGGGGGATTGCTGAATGTTTGCCTTGCCATAGGTGGTTTTCTGATATCCGACGGTGGTTTTTATCTTGGGTATTAGACGGACCTAGGGGGCGGATCTTTCTAACCCCCCTCATTTGTTTTTTTTTTCGAGGGGGGAATGATTAGTGGCTGGGAGCAACTTTCTAATTTTGCTGTTTTCTAGTTGTTCTCTATTCCCGAGAGTCATTACATTCTTGGCCCCAATTAAGGAGTGTATGCACCTGCCAATGGTGCAATACAGTGTGGTTTAGTTAGTTTTTAGGTATGTACACTCAGTTTTGGGATCCAGGTATGCTGCATGTTGGGGGTGGTATACAGGGTGGGGGAAAGGGGAGGGGGTTGGGTTATGTCTATTTTTTGAGCGGAAATGTATGTTGTGAAAGTACATGGTTTACAACTGTGCAATATAAGCAATGGTGTCTGGTTACGGAATTTGTAGGTGGTGGGGCTGACCGGCTGCGGGGCGATGTACTGATTATACCTTTGATGTGCTATGACGGGGATTAAGGTGTTATCGTGGAATGTGAGAGGGCTCAATGATAAAGTTAAGAGGTCCCTTGTGCTCCGACAGCTCAAACACTATGCCGCTGATATTGTCTGTCTTATGGAAACACACTTGGTGGGTAGTAAGATTCTCTCACTGAAGAGGCCCTGGGTGGGTTGGGCATACCACTCTATGCACACGTCCGCCTCACGCGGGGTTTCAGTACTTATTAAGCGGACCATCCCTTTTGTAATGGAATCTATACAAACGGATCCTTGGGGGAGATTTGTGTTCTTGAAATGTAGATTGTTTTATGTTCCTGTCCTCCTGCTGGCAGTTTATGTGCCCCCTCCATACTCCCCCGATGTACTTAAGAGGGCTGCTGGGTTCATGGCCTTATCCCCCGGGGTGTCTGTTATTTGCTTGGGGGACTTCAATAATGTGCTAGACGGGGCAATGGACAGGCTCTCCATGTCTCCATCTGCTGCGGGGCCTGGGAGGTCTGGGTTTGCAGATGTGGTGACGGGGTTGGGCCTGGTCGATCCGTGGAGACTGAGACACCCTTATCTTAAACAATATTCGTGTTTTTCACACTCCCATTCTTCGTTCTCCAGGATTGATTTGGCCCTCCTCTCGAGTGACATGATTCCCCGCGTCGGCAATATTAGATATGAGACTAGAGGTATATCAGACCACTCCCCCTTGACCTTTAATTTAGACTTTAATTGTGATAGAGGCCAAGCTGTGTGGAAATTTAACCCGTTCTGGCTCGTTCACATGGGAGATGGATCTGAAATGGTAGCCGCATGGCGGGAGTTTTTCGAGCTAAATAGTACTGACCAGTCTATCTCTAACTTATGGGACACATTTAAGGCTTTTCTACGGGGGAGTTTGATTAAACGGGTGTCTGAGTTAAAATCCTTTTATAGGAAAAGGGAGGCTGAGTTGGAGGCCCGGAGTGTCGCTGCAGAACTACAATACTTGCAGGATTCCTTGATTAGTTCCAAGTCAGCCTGGTTGTCGGCTCAGAGGGAATGGAGAGACTACCTAATGGAAAAGACTCAGCATAGACTCCTTTTCTCATCCCATACCTTTTACGCTACGGGGGACAGGCCGGGGACATACCTGGCCTCGCTGGCTCGGGGAGACAGACCTAGTGGTGTGGTGATAGAAATTGTGAGCACTGAAGGGGTCCACCTGACCCAGACTCCGCAGATCACGGCCGCATTTGTATCCTTCTATAGTCACTTATATGAATCTAAATTAGATTGTACCTTAACACAATTACATGAATACTTGGACGGTGTCTGCTTCCCCACCCTGTCCGGGGAGGCCTGTGATCTTTTGGAGGCGCCTATTTCCCCTGACGAAGTTAGAGTAGCGATTGAGGCCTCTCCTAGTGGTAAAGCCCCGGGCTTGGATGGAATACCATCCGAAGTCTATAAGCATAATTTGGATTTTTATGTCCCCCGCCTACTTGAGTTATATGACCAGATGTTTACACAGGATTCTCTCCCCCCGTCTATGGCGGAGGCAGTGATTGTGGTTCTCCCTAAACCTGACAAGGACCCTAAGAAAGTGGAGTCCTACCGTCCTATATCCCTCCTACCCACTGACATAAAAATTTTGGCTAAGATATTGGCTACTAGACTAAATACAGTTATTTCCCACATTATACACCCAGATCAGACGGGATTTATGCCAAATAAATCGACCTCCATTAATCTCAGACGCCTGTTTACCCACCTACAGATTCCCCGGGTGGACCCTTCCTCCTCCATTGTCGTTTCACTGGATGCCGCTAAGGCTTTTGATTCTGTGGAGTGGGCATATTTATGGGAAGTTATGCGTAGATTTGGCATCGGCCCGAAATTTATTAAATATGTTCAACTGATGTACTCCTCTCCCTCGGCAAGGGTGGCGGTCAATGGTTTCGTATCTCACTCCTTTCCCTTATCTAGAGGCACGCGACAGGGATGCCCCTTGTCCCCTACCCTGTTTGCTATGGCCGTTGAACCCCTTGCATGTCTTCTGAGAACAGATGCGGGTATTTATGGACTTAAAGTGGGTGATCGGGAGGACAGAGTGGCCTTATACGCTGATGACATCCTGATGTTTGTGGATCGCTATGCTGAGTCTATGCCTAGGATCTTGGAAATTATTGATGGGTTCGGGCGATACTCTGGATTACTGATAAATTGGGAGAAATCCTCTATTATTCCACTTAAGGGCGAAGTCCCTGCCTCCCCGTTGGTGGTTCTTCCACTAAAGTGGGTGGACTCTTTCAAATATTTGGGTATCTGGGTGTCTAATAACTCTCAAAAATTCTCTTCTCTTAACATTGCTCCTCAAATAGGGTATCTCCGCGGCCGGGTGCAGACGTGGGGTAAGTTACCCTTAACAGTCACGGGGCGGGTTAATATGGTTAAAATGGTCTTCCTGCCCAAGCTTCTCTATGTCCTGCAGCAATCACCCGTTTATATCCCACAGAAGATTTTTAAACAAATAGACGGGTTGCTGTCCTCCCTGGTGTGGGCTAGTAAACGAGCACGCTTAAAACTAGACACCATGACCAGAACGCGTGAAATGGGGGGTCTGGCTCTCCCCAATTTCCGTTTCTACTACTACGCGGCGCAACTGATACATGTCTGGGAGTGGGTCAATGATCTCGATCCCTTGGCTTTGCATTCACTGATGCTGCATCACGACTACCCGGGGGGCTCCCCATTACAGCTACTTCTATGTGGCAGTGTTAAAATGTCCACAATACCGCTTATTAAGCAAGCCATCCTGGTGTGGAAAGCGGTGCACTCGGTGATGCAGGGCCACGGCGTCGATCCTGACACCCCTCTAGATAACATATATGGGCTTTCGGAACTGTGTCATCTTCAGGTCCGAGAAGTATGGGGAAGATGGGGAGTATCATCTCTGGGCCATATATATAGTGATGGGATTCTTAACTCTTTCCAACAACTTCAACACGCATATAACATTCCCTCAAGGTTCTTTTTTCAATTCCTACGGTTGAGACATGCACTGGCAGCCCAGTTTCCAAATGGCCCTCCAGTCCTAGCTGACTCCCCGGTTAAAACAATGTTGCAAACGCTGGATTCGGGTCATTTGGTCTCTGGGATATATGGTCGTATCCTGCAAATGCACCACAGTGACCCTCTCATGGCTCTTCGGGGTAAGTGGGAATCGGATGTGGGTATGCTATCGGATGATGCATGGAATACTGCCATAGGGGCCCATCGGATCTCCACTTCCTCCGTTAGATATCAGCAAATACAACTATACATTCTACACAGGGTGTATATGACCCCGGTGAGATTAGCACATATCGGGGGTGCCCACAACTCGCAATGCCCTAGATGCCGGGTCATGGATGCAGACTTTTGGCATTTACTATGGTCGTGTCCTGGTGTGTCTGTGTTTTGGACGGCGGTTATACGGATTTTATGTGACACAGGAATTCCCTCCTTCGTATGTACCCCTGCACTTTGTACACTGTTGATTGTGGACGAGGAAGCCTTAGACCCACCTAGTAGGCGATATGTTATTAACCTATGCGCTTTAGCTAGGGTCTGTATTGCCCGGCTATGGCTGGCCAGTGAGACCCCGACATCTGGGGCGTGGATATCCCTGGTCAATGAAACAATTGCGCATGAAAAATTTGTGTTTCTGGCTAGGAAGGTGGAGAGGAAATGGACCACAATATGGGGTAGATGGATGGACTCTAAATATTACAAAGAGAGATATAGCTAAACCCGTGTTCTTCCCCGTGAGTCAATAAGGGATGTTGTGCGAGGGGGGGAGTCCCCGCGGCCGGTCCTGTCTTGTTATGATGTTTGTAACATAATGTGATAACTCTGCTCTGATTATGGGATTAAGGGCTCTGTTATGTTTAGGACGTGTGGAGCTAAGACACCATTGCTATACGACTACATGTTCTATGAATACCATTGTTTACTGAATTTATTATAGACTGCATACATGTACTGCTACCTCCACACATGTTGGGTGTGGAAATTGTTTGTGTGTTGTAAGTGTGAATTGTTAAAACAAAACTGAAAATTCTCAATAAAAAATATTGAATTTAAAAAAAATAGCTAATTTCAGTTTAGACAAATGTAGGGTGCTTGGAGATCTTTAATGTAAATGAGCTGAACATAAAACTAAATAGCTACTGTACCATCAAGCAGAGCCCTATAATAGCACATTCTGTTACCCATTCTGACGCCAATTAGTTATCAGTGAGGCTGATCCATCGCCACGTTGGCAGTGTGTGTGTGTGTGTGTGTGTCATGGTGCAGATAGTGAAGACTACAGCTTGAACTATGTGTGGGTCACTAATACCCCTTTTCCACTAGCATAGCAAGGGTCGCAGCCGTGTCGCCTGACACGGCTGCGACCCGTGCTACAGCCCACTACAGACAGCGCTCACCAACCCGGCAATTGCCAGGGTGGTGAGGCGGCTAGTGACGCTGCAGGGGCGGCGCTGGGAGATCACATGATCTCCCAGCGCCGCCCTCCCTGTGCACTGTGAACGGGAGCCGTGTCGCCTCGACACGGCTCCCGTTCTCACTAGACAGCTAGCCGGGTTGAACCCGGCTAGCTACCAGGGTAGGATTCCCGGATCACTTGATCCGGGAATTTGCCGGGGGACCCATTTCCACTAGGGAAAAACACGGGTAAATGCGCGCCCCCGCGCATTTATCCGTGTTTAAAAAAAGCTAGTGGAAAAGGGGTATAAACTGTTGCCTGTGTCTCTCTGCATCTTCTATTAGGTAGGGAAAACTTAGGCATAGTTATATAGTATCTTATACATCCATTATTCAAACTATCTATAGTATGAAAGCTGTGTACGTTGTGATAGACAACTCAATGTAGAAACCAGGGGCAGCTTAAGACATGAGGGGGCACTTGCAAGGTAGACTCTGGGACTATGACGAGTCTACTGCGTATGCACAGATCTCCAGGTACATGCTGCCTGCACCATGTTCCCTGTGATTTGTCTACTGCACTTGCGCAGATCTCTGGGAACACTGGAAAAAAGGCGCATAAAAGGGGACATGATTAATATCTTCAAATATATCAAGGGGCAATATAAGGAACTTTCAGGTGATTTACTTATTAAGAGCTCTGTACACAGGACACGTGGTCATCTCCTTAGGTTGGAGGGGGGGAGGGGGGGGGGGAGTTTAAGACCAAGCGTAAGAAAGGTTTCTTCACAGTGCGGACAGTGAGTTTATGGAATTCACTGACGGAGAGAGTGGTAATGTCGGATTCAATCGAGGCATTTAAGAAAGGTTTAGACAAACTTTTAGCGGAAAATAGCATCGAAGGTTATAAGTAAATTGGAGATAATACAGCATATATTAGCGGGTCGCCGGCCATTATGGCGGCACAAGGGTATGTAGATGCACGGCTTCTAAACGGGGTGGATTGTGTCTCCAGACAGAGTACATAACTGCGTCTCAGTACACTGTACACAGTATCCAGACTGGCAACGCAGCCTTAAAACGGTTTCTCTCCATTTTAAGCACCAGATTCCTCAGCCAGTATAAAAAAAAGCGGGAAGACCGCGCGCCATTGAAGGAGCGGGGCTTCACTATGAGAGGATCCAGCAGCTCACCAGCGCCATATTCCCTCTGCAGTGAACACAGACACTGACAGGACAGGGACGCGCAGCTCCTCCGGTGTGACTCCAGATTACCTCAGCGGTACCAGGGGGTCATAGCAGGGGGGGAGCAACTATTACTGTACTAAGTCCCCTATAAGGGTACTTAGTCTGCGACCCGGCTAAGCTTGGCATTAGCGATAAGGGCGTGGTAGGGGCTGGCTACAAACAACTCTGTCTCTTTGAAGAGCTCTTTGTGGGTTAATTGTGCTTAACCTTTTCGTGTGTGTGTGTGTGTGTGTGTTGTCACATTTACATTATGTCAGGCAAAGAGTGTGTTTCTTGTACAGTGGAGTGTTCCTCTTCACCAGGTGGCTCACTATTGGGTGCTCCGAGTTCACAAACTAGCGGGGCTGAACCAGAGTGGGTTAATTCTCTCAAAGGAATGATTTCCACTCTTTCTACAAAATTGTCCCGCAATGAGAAAGAGACGCAATACTTAAAACAGACTGTGGATGAGTTTGACTCAGTCCCCAAAAAAGCATCTCAGTTCCCTCCCATTTGTCCGCAAAAGTGATCTCTGGCCCATATCCTGCAATCTGACGCTGATGGGTCAGACTTGGAGGAGGATGAGGAGGATTTGGAAGGGGGGGGGGATCTGCTCTGTCACAGGGAATAGAGGCTCTTATAGAGGCTATCAGAGATGTCCTTATAAGGTGTCAGAGGAGAGTGAGGAATTTATTTTAATGTAAAAAAAGAAGTCCTCAGTTACTTTTCCTGTGTCAAAGGAATTAAATACCCTGTTTGAAGAATCATGGGTTAATCCTGATAAAAAGTTTCAGATCCCTAAAAGGTTGCTCTCATCTTTTCCTTTTTTCTCTGGAGGATAGGAAAAAAATGGGAAAATCCACCGTTGGTGGAAGCATCAGCTGGGCTGTCACGTAAGATTGTACTGCCTGTCCCTGGTGCAGCCTCCCTAAATATCACGGCTGATCGTAAAATTGAGACTACCCTAAAATCATTGTAAACAGCTGCTGGTGTGGCCCAAAGACCCAGTATTACATGTGTGTGGATCACTAAAGCCATTGCGAAATGGTCAGGTAACCTAATTGAGGGGTTAGATTCCTTATCTAGGGGGGATGTTGTCTTACTCCTGCAGCATATACAGGACTCTGCGACCTTTATGGTGGAAGCCATAAAGGAAATAGGTGTGCTTAACACATGCACCACCGCTATGGCAGTGTCGGCACGCAGGGGCTTGTGGCTATGCCAGTGGACTGCTGACGCGGACTCCAGGAAATGCGTGGAAGGACTACCATTCACAGGAGAGGCTTTGTTTGGAGATGAATTAGACAAATGGACCTCCACAGCTACTGCGGGTAAGTCTACGTATCTTCCTTCTGCAGCCCCCCCCCCCCCCCCCCCCCAACCAAGAAGACTTCTTCAGCTTCTGCCAAGTTCAAGGGCAAATCCAGAGGTGGTTCTACGTCCTCCAGCGGCGCAAGAGGTAAACCACGCAAACCAGCAACTGCAGGTGCTGAGGAACAGAGCTCAGGCTCTGCTTCCTCAAAGCCTTCAGCATGACGGTGGACCGCAATGCCTGGAAGGCTGTCAGGTGGAAGCCCGACTACAATTCTTCAGTTAGATCTGGTCAAATTCGTGCCAGGATCCCTGGGTCATAGATCTTATTTCCCAGGGCTACAGACTGGAGTTCTAAAAGCTTCCACCTCACAGATTTGTTAAGTTCGTTTAAATTACAAGAAAAAGCAATGCATACGCACACTGTCGTTTGAGCCGCTGCGGCCGCTAATCATATACATATAACAGCTAAATTGTGTATATACGTTGCGTATACATGCCGACACGTTATGCGCATGATATAGCGACACGTGTGACTGAATACACTTTACCCCAAACAAGAATGGAATGCGACACCAGTAGTTAAATGTAATGTTGTGGTCCAACGCATCAACAGTATTTACTTTAGAATATACAGATAAAAGGTACAACAATGGGGGTGATTCTGAGTTGTTCGCTCGCTAGCAGATTTTAGCAGCATTGCACACGCTAGGCCGCCGCCCTCTGGGAGTGTATCTTAGCTTAGCAGAATAGCGAACGAAAGATTAGCAGAATTGCGAATAGAAATTTCTTAGCAGTTTCTGAGTAGCTCCAGACCTACTCACAGATTGCGATCAGCTCAGGCCGTTTCGTTCCTGGTTTGACGTCACAAACACGCCCTGCGTTCGGCCAGCCACTCCCTCGTTTCTTCACACACTCCCACGTTTTTCCCTGACACGCCTGCGTTTTTCCGCACACTCTCAGAAAACGGCCAGATTCCGCCCAGAAACACCCACTTCCTGTCAATCACACTCCGATCACTTCAACGATGAAAATTCTTCGTTCGGACGTGAGTAAATTTACTACGTTTTGTGCTAAAATACTTACCCATGCGCACTGTGGGGGTAATTCCAAGTTGATCGCAGCAGGATTTTTGATAGCAATTGGGCAAAACCATGTGCACTGCAGGGGAGGCAGATATAACATGTGCAGAAAGAGTTAGATTTGGGTGGGTTATTTTATTTCTGTGCAGGGTAAATACTTGCTGCTTTATTTGTACACTGCAATTTAGATTGCAGATTGAACACGCCCCACCCAAATCTAACTCTCTCTGCACATGTTATATCTGCCTCCCCTACAGTGCACATGGTTTTGCCCAATTGCTAACAAAAATCCTGCTGCGATCAACTTGGAATTACCCCCTGTGTACCATGCGCATGCGCATTTTTGCCTTAATCGCTCCGTTGCGAAAATCGGCAAAGAGCGAACAACTCGGAATGAACCCCAATATACAGAGAACAGCTACAACCAATAATACATACGTTTAAACGCGAGCGCCCCTGGATCCAGGCCTCAGTCAGTCTTGGCAAGATGACCTCAGAGAATAGGGACTGAGCCTGGTCAGGAGGCCTCTCTTATATACAGTTTGTCCAAATACAGTACAAAGGGGAATGTAAGCTCTTCTTTCATAGGTCAGGGGGCAATCCATTTACAGTACATGAGGGGTCATAGGTTGGTTTGAATAAATGGGCGATGCTTGGTCCAGGGTGCACTTGCAGATGTTAGCCTCAAGTTTCCTGCCGAATATCATAAGTACAGTACAATAGCAGTTTGCGAATATTACATTTCTGCGTATATCTATACGCCGAAACGTGATAAACTGTAAATAGCCACCGGAATGTAGATCATAAAATACTGCACATCTGGATACCAAACACTAAGTCCTAACAATGCTCCATCCCCTCACACCATGTAAAGATGAATAGCTCCATTGTTTTACCTTTTAAAATGTATGTAAGTTGCTTACAATGTATATGGAGACTGTGTAAATAATGCACTATATGAATAAGATATTATATATGTCTTTGTGGCTTTTCTGTGCAAATGTGTATGCTACCGTATATAACCTGTGTACGTAACGTGTGTGTATGCGTATGCACGGCGGTAATGCGCACGAACAGAGGCCACTCTGTTTGGAGTTTGTATGTTGTGTGTATGTAATATTTTTGACTTTGACAGATTCTTCAAATCAGGCTTGCCAGTTTCACAAGAGGCAAGTATAACTTTACAGCATGCCATCCAAAAACAGGTACAGACTCATGTCATTGTTCCAGTTCCACCTCATCTACTAAACAAGGGTTAATATTCCAACTTGTTCGTAGCATTGAAGCCGGACGGTTCGGTAAGACCGATTCTGAACCTCAAGTCTTTGAACCCGTACTTACGAGTGTTCAAATTCAAGATGGAGTCTCTGAGAGCGGTGATCTCGGGTCTGGAGGAGGGGGAATTCCTAGTCTCTGGATATCAAGGATGCGTACCTTCATATTCCGATCTGGCCGCCTCATCAGGCTTATCTACGGTTTGCACTGCAGGACTATCACTACCAGTTCCAGGCCCTGCCATTTGGTCTCTCCACGGCACCGATGGTATTCACAAGATGATGGCAGAGATGATGTTTCTACTCCGCAAACAGGGAGTGAACATAATTCCGTACCTGGACGATCTCCTGATAAAAACGCCGCCCAGGAAGAGGTTGCTGGACAGCATTGATCTCTCAACCAAACTCCTCCAGGATCACTGGTGGATTCTAAACTTTCCAAAATCTCACCTAGAGCCAACGCGGAGGCTCCCATTCCTGGGAATGATACTGGACGCGGAGTCACAAAAGGTGTTCCTTCCGTTGGAAAAGGCATTGGTAATCCAGTCGATGGTTCGGGATGTCCTGAAGCCAACCTGAGTGTCGGTGCATCTGTGCATTCGCCTTCTGGGGAAAATGGTGGCCTCTTACGAGGCACTTCAATACGGAAGGTTTCACACAAGACCTTTCCAGCTTGATCTGTTGGACAAATGGTCCGGATCGCATCTTCACATGCACCAGAGGATCCGTCTGGCGCCAAAGGCCAGGATCTCCCTTCTGTGGTGGCTACAGTCTTCTCACCTCGTCGCAGGACGGAGGTTCGGAATTCAGAACTGGATTTTGTTAACCACAGACGCAAGCCTCAGAGGTTGGGGAGCAGTTACTCGGGGGGTGCAGTTTCAGGGAAGATGGTCAAGTAAGGAAGTCATCATTCCAATCAACAATCTTGAACTCAGGGCCTTATACAACACCCTTCTGCAGGCCTCACATCTTCTTTAAGATCGGGCAGTTCAGGTCCAGTCGGACAATGGGACGGCAGTAACGTACATAAACCGTCAGGGCAGAACGAAAAGTAGAGCAGCAATGTCAGAGGTGTCAAGAATTCTCCTCTGGGCAGAAAGAAACGCTGTGGCATTGTCAGCGGTCTTCATTCCGGGTGTAGACAACTGGGAAGCAGACTTCCTCAGCAGACACGACCTGCACCCGGGGGAGTGGGGCCTTCACCCGGAAGTGTTCAGGTGCTTGACAAGTTGATGGGGATTTCCACGGATCGACCTGATGGCCTCTCATCTCAACAAGAAGCTCAGGCTGTATTGTTCCAGGTTGAGAGACCCACAGGCGGTGGCGATAGACGCCCTGACAACTCCATGGGTCTATCAGATGGTGTACGCATTTCCTCCACCTCCTCTGATCCCAAGAATTCTAAAATGAATAAAAAGGGAAAAGGTTCAAGCAATACTCATTGCTCCGGACTGGCCAAGAAGGGCCTGGTACGCGGACCTTCTGGAGATGCTCCTCGAAGATCCGTGGCCTTTACCTCTTTGCGAGGATCTTCTGCAACAGGACCCGTTCCTTACCGTGGCTACATTTGATGGCATGAAGTTGAACGACTGATTCTAGCCAGGAGAGGGATCCCTAACAATGTTATCCCAACTATGATCCAAGCCAGGAAGTCTAAGCATTACCATCTTATTTGGAAGAAATACGTCTCTTGGTGTGAGAGCAGAAATTATTCTGTGGTGGAATTTCATCTGGGACGTTTCCTGCTTTTTCTACAGGCAGGCGTGGATGTGGGGCTGCGTCTGGGCTCCATAAAAGTTCAGATTTCGGCCTTGTTCATTTTCTTTCAGAAACGATTGGCTTCTCTCCCGGAGGTCCAGACGTTCTTGAAAGGATTTTCTGCACATCCAACCTCCCTTTGTGCCTCCCACGGCACTTTGGGATCTCAATGTGGTGCTGCAGTTCCTCCAATCGGACTGGTTTGAACCGTTACAGGAGGTGGACGTAAAATATCATATGTGGAAGACCATCACACTGTTGGCCTTGGCTTCAGCAAGACGTGTGTTGGAGCTGGGGGCTTTGTCTCACAAAAGTCCCTATTTAATTTTCAATGAGGACAGAGCTGAACTCAGAAATCGTCAGCAATTTCTTCCTAAAGTGGTGTCGCATTTCAACTCAACCGACCTATTGTGGTTCCGGTCATCACCGACACCTTTGCTACTTCAAAGTTTTTGGATGTTGTGGGGGGCTTTGAAGGTGTATGTGAAAAGAACAGCGTCTTTCTGTGACGAGCTTGTTCTTTATGATCCCGATAAGATTGGGTGTCCTGTTTCAAAGCAGACAATTGCACGCTGGATCAAACTTACTATCCAGCATGCTTATTCCACAGCAAGTTTGCCATGTTCAAAATCTGTACAGGCCCACTCTACTAGGTTGGTGGGTTCTTACTGGGCGGCTGCCCGGGGTGTCTCTGCTTTACAGCTCTGCCGTGCAGCTACTTGGTCAGGTTCGAACATGTTTGCTAAGTTCTACAAGTTCGATACTTTGGCCTCTGAGGACCTTCAGTTTGGTCAATCAGTTCTGCAGGAACCTCAGCACTCTCCCACCTGGTTTGGGAGCTTTGGTACATCCCGATGGTACTAAATGGACCCCAGCATCCTCTAGGACATAAGAGAAAATAGGATTTTAATTACCTACCAGTAAATCCATATATCGTAGTCCGTAGAGGATACTGGGCGCCCACCCAGTGCTTCGTTCTTCCTGCACTATTACTTGGTTAAGTAATGTTGGTTCAGCCGTTGCTGTTCCTGTTTCAAGTTTGGTTAGCTTGGCTTTCCTCTTGTGTGTGCTGGTTCAGAATCTCACCACTAATCTTATCTATCCTTCTCTCAAAGAATGTCCGTCTCCTCGGGCACAGTTTCCTAGACTGAGTCTGGTAGGAGGGGCATAGAGGGAGGAGCGAACCCACACTATAAAATGCTTAAAGTGCCCATGGCTCCAAGTGGACCCGTCTATACCCCATGGTACTAAATGGACCCCAGCATCCTCTACGGACTACGAGAAAAAGATTTACCGGTATATAATTAAAATCCTATTTTTTTTATACTATATATCATTACATTGTCTTTAAAATGTGAGCACATTTTTTATTTAATATTGCGTATCTCCAGGAAGCTAAATTTGTATTACCTTTTTTTTTTGCTTGTTATTTGCATATAAATAAATTATATTATGTTATTATATTAGTTGAGCATTTGTATTTTGTCTATAGCTCACAGTTGTGCATAAAGGATATGTTACACCAACCTCATAGTGTCATAGAAACAAAGTACTCCTGGACACAGTCAGGAATACAGGAATTATTTCAGTACCCTTTCAACACGAGCTCATTATTGTCTTAAGTAAACAGAATGCCATCATCGGATGCCCACCCTTCTAGAATGCTGCTCCTGGAAAAGCATACAAGTATCTCGCAGTGCTGTCGTCCGCCGCCACCCACTTTCCAGAGTAAAGTGGACGGGGCGATGACGCATCATTGTAGCCACTCCCCTACCTTTACAATGCTGTTATTATTGGCATTGTATAGCAGAGTCGAGGCCACGATGACACAATAATGCTTGCACGTCCCCATCAGCACTAGTCACTTATGACGCGTCACCACCCCTCACTCTACCCCACTGTCCCGGAGGCGGCAGCCAGAATGTTGGCAAGTATGCCCTATGTGCTATTAGACAGCCAAGGCTGGTAGCTTTGTTGGAATATGCCGCTAGCGTATAGCGCATCTTAGGATGTTGGTGTATCTTACACAACTTGCTTATCTTGCACTAAAAGATGTGTTTTATGTAATATGCACAGTCAAAGGCATCGTAAAATGCGAATGAGCCCCAAAGTGTGGAAGGCAGCGTGGATCATTCCAATTGTTTTCTGAAAAGTTATTTTCTCTAAAGAGCACATTTCGTATTTGTAACCTCATATTCAGTATTCTTTTCTCAGACACCTGTAGAACACTCCCTCAACCTGAAATGACCATTTCCTATGACATTACATAGAGCTGTATGATACTGCTAGCTACTATCAGAAAGTTAGCCTTTTCCTAAGGCAAATCCTGTGCAGCAAAAACTGTTTTCTGAGTGAGTAAGCAAAGTGTCTTACAGCTGACTGGTCCGACTGCAGGCAATTGAAAGATTAATGATTTACCCTCAGTCACTGGAGTTTCATCATCCTGTCTTCCTGATTTTCTAAGAGTGACTCAGTACGTTATTATAGTCTGTACTTCCTGGCATGTTTCAACACTATATGAACGTTCATGGAAAACACATTCATGGAATACTGCCGGCAGTTGGGATCCCGGCGGTCAAGATACTGACGCCGGAATCCTGACCACTGACTATGCCGGCAGCTGGAATCCCAGCTAACAGGGGCTATTCGCAATATTGAGTGTCCACAACACTCATAGAGTGGGAAAAGAACCTGTGGCGAGCTACCGAGCCCGCATGGGGCTCTGTTGCGATCGCCCCCCTCCTGCCGGCATTCTAGCGCCTGGGATCTAGGCATCGGTAAGATGAACGGCGGCATCCCATACCCAACGCAAATACACAATTATTGCATGATACAGAGTTGTGCACCCTTTAAAGTGTGTTTATTGTGTATGCTTGTTCTCAGAAGATCCTCCTAGGGGGTTCAGAATGAAATCCGGACTGTCGGGATCCCGGTGGTCGAAAGACCAACGCCAGAATCCTGACAGTCGGGATCTCGAGCGCAGCATATCCCTTGAGGGCTCGCCGCGCTTTGGGCTCAGGGCCAAGCGACTTTCGACCACCGGCTTTTTCCCTGCTGTCGGGATTCCAGCATCTGTATTTCAACCGCCGGGGAATTAACTGTATCCCCTAGAGCTTATTCATTATCTGGAACCCTTTTGCAGTGATATAAGTATGATTTTTTTTTTTTTTTTTTACACACTAATCACAGCATATTTTTTTAGAACTTTTGCTTTGTCGAGGCAGCTGAGCAAGAGAGTTAACGTACAGCTTCGCAGGGCAATTTACTCCAGTTATGTGTGTGCGTGAGCCATCTTGTTCCACTAACATACACAAGTAAACTGTCAGAATAGACCTTGTTAAAGAAAAAAAAAGAAAAAAAACACATTTAAAATATATTTAGTCTATTTTCACAGGCCTCACATTACTACTTTAAGGGGCGTATTTATCACCGCATGTAGAGAGATGAAGTGGTGTGAGTGGAGACATATAGTATAAGGCACTAACCAATTAGCTGCTACCTCATGTTACAGGCTATGTTTGATAAATGATCGTTAGGAACTGATTGGTTAGTGCATTATGTCTCTCCTCTTTGGGGGTCATTCTGACCTGATTGCACGCTGCCATTCATCGCAGCGATCGGGTCAGAAGTGCGCATGCGCCCGGTGCTGCAGTGCGCCGGCGCATGGCTGACAGCCGATGGTTGTCGTTGCCTAGCGTCCGCCTCTGCCTGATTGACGGGCAGAGGTGGTCGTTGGGCGGGAGGCGGCGTTTGACCGCCATTTTGTGGCAGGGTCGGGCAAACGCAGGCATGGCCGGACCGTGTGGGGGGCAGGCCTCAGCGGCTGTGTGACGTCACACGCAGCCGCTGCGACCGGGGCAGCGACGAGTAGCTCCCGGCCAGCGCGCAGGAGCTGCGCTGGCCGGGAGCTACTCCTGAAGTACAAAAGCATTGCCACTGTGCGATGCTTTTGTACTTCTGCGGGGGGGGGGGGGGGGGGGTCGGGCCAGTCATGCGGGGCGGATTAGCTCTATGCTGGGCGTCTCCCCACATGTCTGTGTATGTGATCGTAGCTGTGCTAAATTTAGCACAGCTACGATCAACTCTGAATTACCCCCTTTATCTCTCTCCATGCTTTGATAAATGCCCCCCTAAGATTAGGGTTAGATAAGGGTTATCTCTGGTTGATAATACCACAAGTGAGCACCAGCTGGCTATTGCACACACATTTCTGGAAAGTAGCTGCAGCGTTGGGACGCTTTGCCGGTCCAGAGATGGCTGCATAGCCAGGAGGTCCATCACTGTGAGTTCACTTCACTTATAAAGGACGTGTACGAGGAGTTTGTCCTAATCATAATAACCTTTTTTTGCTGAATGCAAAACATATATGTATGATAACCTGTTTTTCCCGGCCAAGGTGGGACACCATTGGCGTTTCTATAATGGGTGCAGTGTGTGCGGTGCACACGGGCCCCTGAGTCCAGGGGAGCCCACACCGCACCCATTTCTCCTATACTTACCTTTCCAGAGTCCATCGCTGACCGTGTGTGGGCCCCCTCCTCTCCCGTAGCCATTGCGCCGCTGCTAGTGCACTGACCACTAGAGACTCTGGCACAGTGCCAGAGTCTACAGTGCATTCGCGGGTCTCCGCAAAAATGGCGCAGCGGGCATTTATCAGAGTCCTGCGCATGCGCTGCAGACTCTAGCACTGTGCCAGAGTCTACAGCGCACAGAGCACTAGCAGCGGCGCGACGGCTACGGGAGAGGAGGGGGCCCACACACTGAGTCTGCACACGGGTCCCCTCCTCTCTAGAGACGCCCCTGTGGGACACTGAAATATCACTAAGTGAATGAATGGAAAGTGTTTTTCACTTTAACCAACAACTTCTAATTCTTATGATACACAAAACTGACTGTGAGTAGATCTGAGACACTAACCAGTTCCTGTGCTGGGACTTTTTAGAGTATCGTGTTAGCATAAATTGTTTTATAAATGCTGGTCAGTGCTTTATGTTTATGTCACTATTTTATTGTGATTTATTTTTATATTTGACCATTAAATATTGATTTCTCTAACGTCCTAGTGGATGCTGGGGACTCCGAAAGGACCACAGGGGGAATAGCGGCTCCGCAGGAGACTGGGCACAAAGTAAAAGCTTTAGGACTAGCTGGTGTGCACTGGCTCCTCCCCCTATGACCCTCCTCCAAGCCTCAGTTAAGATTTTGTGCCCGAACGAGAAGGGTGCAATCTAGGTGGCTCTCCTGAGCTGCTTAGAGTAAAAGTTTAAATAGGTTTTTTTATTTTCAGTGAGACCTGCTGGCAACAGGCTCACTGCATCGAGGGACTAAGGGGAGAAGAAGCGAACTCACCTGCGTGCAGAGTGGATTGGGCTTCTTAGGCTACTGGACATTAGCTCCAGAGGGACGATCACAGGCCCAGCCATGGATGGGTCCCGGAGCCGCGCCGCCGGCCCCCTTACAGAGCCAGAAGAGTGAAGAGGTCCGGAAAATCGGCGGCAGAAGACGTCCTGTCTTCAATAAGGTAGCGCACAGCACCGCAGCTGTGCGCCATTGCTCTCAGCACACTTCACACTCCGGTCACTGAGGGTGCAGGGCGCTGGGGGGGGGCGCCCTGGGACGCAATGAAAATACCTTAAATGGCTAAAAATACATCACATATAGCTCCTGGGCTATATGGATGTATTTAACCCCTGCCAGTTTTCCACAAAAAAGCGGGAGAAAGGCCGCCGAAAAAGGGGCGGAGCCTATCTCCTCAGCACACAAGCGCCATTTTTTCCTCACAGCTCCGTTGGAGGAAGGCTCCCTGACTCTCCCCTGCAGTCCTGCACTACAGAAACAGGGTAAAACAAGAGAGGGGGGGCACTAAATTGGCATATTAATATATACAGCCGCTATATTAGGGAAAAACACTTATATAAGGTTATCCCTGTGTATATATATAGCGCTCTGGTGTGTGCTGGCAAACTCTCCCTCTGTCTCCCCAAAGGGCTAGTGGGGTCCTGTCCTCTATCAGAGCATTCCCTGTGTGTGTGCTGTGTGTCGGTACGCTGTGTCGACATGTATGAGCAGGAAAATGGTGTGGAGGCGGAGCAATTGCCTGTGTTAGTGATGTCACCCCCTAGGGAGTCGACACCTGACTGGATGGTCTTATGGAAAGAATTACGTGATAGTGTCGGCACTTTACAAAAGACTGTTGACGACATGAGACAGCCGGCAAATCAGTTAATACCTGTACAGGCGTCTCAAACACCGTCAGGGGCTATAAAACGCCCGTTACCTCAGGTCAATACAGACACTGACACGGACACTGACTCCAGTGTCGACGGTGAGGAAACAAACGTATTTTCCAGTAGGGCCACACGTTACATGATCTCGGCAATGAAGGAGGTTTTGAACATTTCTGATACTACAAGTACCACAAAAAAGGGTATTATGTGGGGTGTGAAAAAACTACCCGTAGTTTTTCCTGAATCAGATGAATTAAATGAGGTGTGTGATGAAGCGTGGGTTTCCCCCGATAAAAAACTGCTAATTTCTAAAAAATTATTGGCATTATACCCTTTCCCGCCAGAGGTTAGGGCGCGTTGGGAAACACCCCCTAGCGTAGATAAGGCGCTCACACGCTTATCAAAACAAGTGGCGTTACCGTCTCCTGATACGGCCGCCCTCAAGGAACCAGCTGATAGGAAGCTGGAAAATATCCTTAAAAGTATATACACACATACTGGTATTATACTGCGACCAGCAATCGCCTCAGCCTGGATGTGCAGTGCTGGGGTGGCTTGGTTGGATTCCCTGACTGAAAATATTGATACCCTGGACAGGGACAATATATTATTGACTATAGAGCATTTAAAGGATGCATTTCTATATATGCGAGATGCACAGAGGGATATTTGCACTCTGGCATCAAGAGTAAGTGCGATGTCCATTTCTGCCAGAAGAGGATTATGGACGCTACAGTGGTCAGGGGATGCGGATTCCAAACGGCATATGGAAGTATTGCCGTATAAAGGGGAGGAGTTATTTGGGGTCGGTCTATCGGACCTGGTGGCCACGGCAACGGCTGGAAAATCCACCTTTTTACCCCAAGTCACCTCACAGCAGAAAAAGATACCGTCTTTTCAGGCTCAGTCCTTTCGTCCCTATAAGGGCAAGCGGGCAAAAGGCCACTCATATCTGCCCCGGGGCAGAGGAAGGGGAAAAAGACTGCAGCAAACAGCCTCTTCCCACGAACAGAAGCCCTCCCCCGCTTCTGCCAAGTCCTCAGCATGACGCTGGGGCCTTACAAGCGGACTCAGGCACGGTGGGGGCCCGTCTCAAGAATTTCAGCGCGCAGTGGGCTCACTCGCAAGTGGACCCCTGGATCCTGCAGGTAGTATCTCAGGGGTACAAATTGGAATTCGAGACGTCTCCCCCTCGCCGGTTCCTGAAGTCTGCTTTACCAACGTCTCCCCCCGACAGGGAGGCGGTATTGGAAGCCATTCACAAGCTGTATTCCCAGCAGGTGATAATCAAGGTACCCCTCCTACAACAGGGAAAGGGGTATTATTCCACGCTGTTTGTGGTACCGAAGCCGGACGGCTCGGTGAGACCCATTTTAAATCTGAAATTCTTGAACACTTACATAAAAAGGTTCAAGTTCAAGATGGAGTCACTCAGAGCAGTGATAGCGAACCTGGAAGAAGGGGACTATATGGTGTCTCTGGACATCAAGGATGCTTACCTACATGTCCCAATTTGCCCTTCTCACCAAGGGTACCTCAGGTTTGTGGTACAGAACTGTCACTATCCGTTTCAGACGCTGCCGTTTGGATTGTCCACGGCACCCCGGGTCTTTACCAAGGTAATGGCCGAAATGATGATTCTTCTTCGAAGAAAAGGCGTCTTAATTATCCCTTACTTGGACGATCTCCTGATAAGGGCAAGGTCCAGAGAACAGTTAGAGGTCGGAGTAGCACTATCTCAAGTAGTACTACGACAGCACGGATGGATTCTAAATATTCCAAAATCGCAGCTGATTCCGACGACACGTCTGCTGTTCCTAGGGATGATTCTGGACACAGTACAGAAAAAGGTGTTTCTCCCGGAGGAGAAAGCCAAGGAGTTATCCGACCTAGTCAGGAACCTCCTAAGACCAGGCCAAGTGTCAGTACATCAATGCACAAGGGTCCTGGGAAAGATGGTGGCTTCTTACGAAGCGATTCCATTCGGCAGATTCCACGCAAGAACTTTTCAGTGGGATCTGCTGGACAAATGGTCCGGATCGCATCTTCAAATGCATCAGCGGATAACCCTGTCTCCAAGGACAAGGGTGTCTCTCCTGTGGTGGTTACAGAGTGCTCATCTCCTAGAGGGCCGCAGATTCGGCATTCAGGATTGGGTCCTGGTGACCACGGATGCCAGCCTGAGAGGCTGGGGAGCAGTCACACAGGGAAGAAATTTCCAGGGCTTGTGGTCAAGCATGGAAACGTCACTTCACATAAATATCCTGGAACTAAGGGCCATTTACAATGCCCTAAGTCAGGCAAGACCTCTGCTTCAGGGTCAGCCGGTGTTGATCCAGTCGGACAACATCACGGCAGTCGCCCACGTAAACAGACAGGGCGGCACAAGAAGCAGGAGGGCAATGATGGAAGTGGCAAGGATTCTTCGCTGGGCGGAGAATCATGTGATAGCACTGTCAGCAGTGTTCATTCCGGGAGTGGACAACTGGGAAGCAGACTTCCTCAGCAGACACGATCTTCACCCGGGGGAGTGGGGACTTCACCCAGAAGTCTTCCACATGATTGTGAAGCGTTGGGAAAAACCAAAGGTGGACATGATGGCGTCCCGCCTCAACAAAAAACTGGACAGATATTGCGCCAGGTCAAGGGACCCTCAGGCAATAGCTGTGGACGCTCTGGTAACACCGTGGGTGTACCAGTCAGTGTATGTGTTCCCTCCTCTTCCTCTCATACCAAAAGTACTGAGAATCATAAGAAGGAGAGGAGTAAAGACTATACTCGTGGCTCCGGATTGGCCAAGAAGGACTTGGTACCCGGAAATTCAAGAGATGCTCACGGAAGACCCGTGGCCTCTACCTCTAAGAAAGGACCTGCTCCAGCAGGGACCATGTCTGTTCCAAGACTTACCGCGGCTGCGTTTGACGGCATGGCGGTTGAACGCCGGATCCTGAAGGAAAAAGGCATTCCGGATGAAGTCATCCCTACCCTGATCAAAGCCAGGAAGGATGTAACCATACAACATTATCACCGTATTTGGCGTAAATATGTTGCGTGGTGCGAGGCCAGGAAGGCCCCTACAGAGGAATTTCAACTTGGTCGTTTCCTGCATTTCCTGCAAACAGGACTGTCTATGGGCCTCAAATTAGGGTCCATTAAGGTTCAAATTTCGGCCCTGTCAATATTCTTCCAAAAAGAACTGGCTTCTGTTCCTGAAGTTCAGACGTTTGTCAAGGGAGTACTGCATATACAGCCTCCTTTTGTGCCTCCAGTGGCACCTTGGGATCTCAATGTAGTTTTGGGATTCCTAAAATCACATTGGTTTGAACCACTCACCACTGTGGACTTAAAATATCTCACATGGAAAGTGGTAATGCTGTTAGCCCTGGCTTCAGCCAGGCGTGTCTCAGAATTGGCGGCTTTATCCTATAAAAGCCCTTACCTAATTTTTCATACGGACAGGGCAGAATTGAGGACTCGTCCTCAATTTCTTCCTAAGGTGGTTTCAGCATTTCACTTAAACCAGCCTATTGTGGTGCCTGCGGCTACTAGGGACTTGGAGGATTCCAAGTTGCTGGACGTAGTCAGGGCCCTGAAAATATATGTTTCCAGGACGGCTGGAGTCAGAAAATCTGATTCGCTGTTTATCCTGTATGCACCCAACAAGCTGGGTGCTCCTGCTTCTAAGCAGACGATTGCTCGTTGGATTTGTAGTACAATTCAGCTTGCACATTCTGTGGCAGGCCTGCCACAGCCAAAATCTGTAAAAGCCCATTCCACACGGAAAGTGGGCTCATCTTGGGCGGCTGCCCGAGGGGTTTCGGCTTTACAACTTTGCCGAGCAGCTACTTGGTCAGGGGCAAACACGTTTGCTAAATTCTACAAATTTGATACCCTGGCAGAGGAGGACCTGGAGTTCTCTCATTCGGTGCTGCAGAGTCATCCGCACTCTCCCGCCCGTTTGGGAGCTTTGGTATAAAGCCCCATGGTCCTTTCGGAGTCCCCAGCATCCACTAGGACGTTAGAGAAAATAAGAATTTACTTACCGATAATTCTATTTCTCATAGTCCTTAGTGGATGCTGGGCGCCCATCCCAAGTGCGGATTGTCTGCATTACTTGTACATAGTTATTGTTACAAAAATCAGGTTATTGTGAGCCATCTTTTCAGAGGCTCCTTCTGTTATCATGCTGTTAACTGGGTTCAGATCACAAGTTGTACGGTGTGATTGGTGTGGCTGGTATGAGTCTTACCCGGGATTCAAAATCCTTCCTTATTGTGTACGCTCGTCTGGGCACAGTATCCTAACTGAGGCTTGGAGGAGGGTCATAGGGGGAGGAGCCAGTGCACACCAGCTAGTCCTAAAGCTTTTACTTTGTGCCCAGTCTCCTGCGGAGCCGCTATTCCCCCTGTGGTCCTTTCGGAGTCCCCAGCATCCACTACGGACTATGAGAAATAGAATTATCGGTAAGTAAATTCTTATTTACTAGCACGTACTTTTTTTGGTTTGTTTTATCGTTGGTGATAACCAAGTAAACGCTGTGGTAACCCCTGTCATGTAACAGGCAGAGTGAAAGCAAGCCTGGTCACTTGTGCTTTTAGCCTTTCATAATTCTGCATCTATACTTAGTGTTTTATATATACCGGTATATAAAAAAAAAAAGGTTAATTGTTTAATGATAAAAGAGTTACTATGTTCAGTTCCCATCATACTTACCAACATATTTAATCTGTGAGCTGCGGGTAGTCGGGGCCGGAGGGTGGTGCACATATTGCATGATTATAACCCCTCGCTGAACAGCGTGCTTCGCCGATGATAATGTTATCCCGTCCTGACCATTTCACTAGGAAGTATGATAGATGCAATTTGTTAACCGTCTTTATGGGATTCCTTGGGATTTCCCCAACATTCAGGAGTCTGGGTAAGTTTAGGTCACATGAATATTTTCCATCTTCTTTTCTCTCACTGTATGGTACTATGTATGGTTCCTCTGCAAACAGCTCTATGGGAGAGTGTATACATAGAATAGAATCCTATAGGAAGGGACACCAAGCAGAAAACGGATACGTATGCTGTATTCTGTTGTGGGCATTTGCTGTATGTGTGATCATAGATGTCTGTAGTACTGACTCTTATGTATCATCATTAATTTATATAACTCCATATCATTTTGCTTTTGCGACATATAGTATAATGATAATCTACAGTAAAAGTTATATTTTTCCATATTATGGTGTGTATATATACTACCATTTCACCGCCAGTGTATCTGCTTCCTTCACTATACATCAAGAATACTTCCAGGGGTTAAAGTGGGGGGGAACAAGGTGGAACTGAGTTCCACCACCTGTAATGGCAGGGGGAACTAGTTCCACCACCTCCATTGCCCTGCACAGTAATTCCAACAGAAAAATCTGCCCCATCACCTACATCAATAGAGGATGCAGGTAGCGCTAGTATTACTGATGAGCTGCAGCCATCTCCCCCTTCCTCAAGTCCTGGTGGCTCAATGGTCCTCTTCCATTCCATACAAAACGTAGGAAAGGGTTCTTCACCGTAAGGGCAATAAGGATTTGGAATTTCCGCTGGAGAAGATAATAATGGCGGACTCTGTTAATGTATTTAAAAATGAATTGGACAGTTTTCTAGCTGAAAAAAGTATTCAAGGCTGTAGCATTTAATATATTGGCATTATGTATATGGCAGTGATACGAAATATAGTTGTCAGTAGGTACGAAACCATTATTTCAGCTGGTGCATTATAATGTGCACTGCTTAATACAGAATACAGATTGAACCTGATGGGCTTTTTGCCTCTTTTCAACCTCATTAACTATGTTACTATATTTACACAGCCCACCTCTCCTGGTACTCACACACGCTGTGTCTGTTGGACAGCATTCATCCTCTCCTCAGGTCCTAGTGGCTTCCTTTTCCGCCACGGCGTATGTGATGTCATGCTGTCACCGCTGCTGAAGTGAAAAGGAGCAGGCTCTGTGTATCTTGAAGACAAGTAATTTGAATTGGGGTTACTGTTATGTGACCATGCTGCTTCTCAGTGATATCAATGTCCCTTTATAAAGTATGGGAAGTAGGGCACTACTAATTTTTAGTTTGCAGGGGGGTTCTGAAATCACTGGCCCTGGCTCCGCTTAATGTGAGGATTGGGTGGGGTAGGTGGCGGGGTAAATGAGTTCCACCACCTCTCCAGCACCACTTTAAGCCCTGAATACTTCTCTTTAATAGTATAGTAACCAATGGTATCAATTAAGTGAGGGAAAAGCTAGAAGAGATTCTCTCCCTCAGTTGAGTTATTTGTTTGCGATCTAGGAAGCCATCAATTAGCAGTGATGGCCGGCACCTTGCAACCACCAGCACCAATAATATTCACATGCATTCCGAAAGGTGGGTATACACGAGACGATGTGTGTGTTAGCAGCGGGGTGTCCGCATCATCTAATGCATACACACTTGCCGATGTCTGCAGTGGGGGTGGGGGAGGGGGCATGTTACATTCGACAGCAAGGCATCGCTAGAGACAGCTCCAGATCTTCTTGCATGTACAAAAGATCTGATGCTGACCCTAGCGACCCGTGGGTGTGTGCCCTGGCATCGTGACAGCGCATACACGCAGCATTTTTTAAACGTTTTGACGTTCCAAATGGTCAAAAAACGCGAAATCGTTTAAAATCTCGTCCGCACCTGTAGCAGTGTGCAGGAAAATCTGTGGTGCTTAACTACCGTATTAAGCAGTAGTGTGTGCAGCTATACATCACACATCACCACTGATCAGGGGCGGATTGGCCATAGGGCTCACCATGAAGAACCTACCATGCACCTATCAACACTAGAGATGAGCGCCTGAAATTTTTCGGGTTTTGTGTTTTGGTTTTGGGTTCGGTTCCGCGGCCGTGTTTTGGGTTCGAACGCGTTTTGGCAAAACCTCACCGAATTTTTTTTGTCGGATTCGGGTGTGTTTTGGATTCGGGTGTTTTTTTCAAAAAACACTAAAAAACAGCTTAAATCATAGAATTTGGGGGTCATTTTGATCCCAAAGTATTATTAACCTCAAAAACCATAATTTACACTCATTTTCAGTCTATTCTGAATACCTCACACCTCACAATATTATTTTTAGTCCTAAAATTTGCACCGAGGTCGCTGTGTGAGTAAGATAAGCGACCCTAGTGGCCGACACAAACACCGGGCCCATCTAGGAGTGGCACTGCAGTGTCACGCAGGATGTCCCTTCCAAAAAACCCTCCCCAAACAGCACATGACGCAAAGAAAAAAAGAGGCGCAATGAGGTAGCTGTGTGAGTAAGATTAGCGACCCTAGTGGCCGACACAAACACCGGGCCCATCTAGGAGTGGCACTGCAGTGTCACGCAGGATGGCCCTTCCAAAAAACCCTCCCCAAACAGCACATGACGCAAAGAAAAAAAGAGGCGCAATGAGGTAGCTGTGTGAGTAAGATTAGCGACCCTAGTGGCCGACACAAACACCGGGCCCATCTAGGAGTGGCACTGCAGTGTCACGCAGGATGTCCCTTCCAAAAAACCCTCCCCAAACAGCACATGACGCAAAGAAAAAAAGAGGCGCAATGAGGTAGCTGTGTGAGTAAGATTAGCGACCCTAGTGGCCGACACAAACACCGGGCCCATCTAGGAGTGGCACTGCAGTGTCACGCAGGATGTCCCTTCCAAAAAACCCTCCCCAAACAGCACATGACGCAAAGAAAAAAAGAGGTGCAATGAGGTAGCTGACTGTGTGAGTAAGATTAGCGACCCTAGTGGCCGACACAAACACCGGGCCCATTTAGGAGTGGCACTGCAGTGTCACGCAGGATGTCCCTTCCAAAAAACCCTCCCCAATCAGCACATGATGCAAAGAAAAAGGTTAGGTGGTATACAATTATGGACGGACTGCCTGCCGAGTGCAGACACAGAGGTAGCCACAGCCGTGAACTACCGTACTGTACTGTGTCTGCTGCTAATATAGACTGGTTGATAAAGAGATGTCGTAGTAGTATGTATGTATAAAGAAGAAAAAAAAACCACGGTTAGGTGGTATACAATTATGGACGGACTGCCTGCCGAGTGCAGACACAGAGGTAGCCACAGCCGTGAACTACCGTACTGTGTCTGCTGCGACTGGATGATAAATTATATAAAAAATATATATATATCACTACTGCAGCCGGACAGGTATATATTATATATTATATAATGACGGACCTGCTGGACACTGTCTGTCAGCAGAATGAGTTTTATTTTTATAGAATAAAAAAAACAACAACACACAAGTGAAGTCACACGACGAGTGTTTAACTTTTTCAGGCAATCACAATATAAGTATACTACTAACTATACTGGTGGTCAGTGTGGTCAGGTCACTGGTCAGTCACACTGGCAGTGGCACTCCTGCAGCAAAAGTGTGCACTGTTTAATTTTAATATAATATTATGTACTCCTGGCTCCTGCTATAACCTATAACTGGCACTGCAGTGCTCCCCAGTCTCCCCCACAATTATAAGCTGTGTGAGCTGAGCAGTCAGACAGATATATAATATATATAGATGATGCAGCACACTGGGCTGAGCCTGAGCAGTGCACACAGATATGGTATGTGACTGAGTCACTGTGTGTATGTATCGCTTTTTTCAGGCAGAGAACGGATATATAAATAAACTGCACTGTCTGGTGGTCACTCACTATATAATATTATGTACTCCTGGCTCCTGCTATAACCTATAACTGGCACTGCAGTGCTCCCCAGTCTCCCCCACAATTATAAGCTGTGTGAGCTGAGCAGTCAGACAGATATATAATATATATAGATGATGCAGCACACTGGGCTGAGCCTGAGCAGTGCACACAGATATGGTATGTGACTGAGTCACTGTGTGTATCGCTTTTTTCAGGCAGAGAACGGATATATTAAATAAACTGCACTGTCTGGTGGTCACTCACTAGTAAACTCTCTGCACTCTCTACACTTCTACAGTACTCCTCCTAGTCCTAAGCTCCAGTAAATCTCTCTCTCTTATAATCTAAATGGAGAGGACGCCAGCCACGTCCTCTCACTATCAATCTCAATGCACGTGTGAAAATGGCGGCGACGCGCGGCTCCTTATATAGAATCCGAGTCTCGCGAGAATCCGACAGCGTCATGATGACGTTCGGGCGCGCTCGGGTTAACCGAGCAAGGCGGGAGGATCCGAGTCTGCTCGGACCCGTGAAAAAAACCATGAAGTTCGGGCGGGTTCGGATTCCGAGAAACCGAACCCGCTCATCTCTAATCAACACCTAAATGGATTCTACTGCAATACTCTTCATGAGGGGTTGAATGCTTGCATGATCTGGCAAGTTTCATTTTTTGCTCATAGAAATGTATACGTTGATGGTTTAGAATTTTGCTATCATTGTAAACAATGGGGTTCTATTTGTGTTAGCTCTCCACTAAACTAGACCTTGCCCTCACACATGATTGCGACAGTTACACAGTTAGATAAGTAGATGTATAACAACACATACCCAGGCATGATTGAGGTACACACCCTGCAGATACTCCCCTGTTTTTCAAGTCATCAATAGAAGAAGTACAACTGAGATTGAACAAGTACTGCTGCCTGTCAGAGTGAAATTTATGTATTCGAGAACAGACAGATTACAGGTGCTAGAAAATGCTCATGTGACGATGAGAAATGGCCAGAAGATAGAATCATCTTCTCACGATACATCTGTACTAATCATCATTTTCATCCTTTCATTATCTTTCTTACTGTCACATATTGCTGTGAGCAACAAATCTGTATTCCTCATCACTATCATGTATTTAAAAAGTGACACAGAGTCCCCAGCAGCGTACAGCCATAAGTATATAGAAAATACAGCTAAAGAGTCAAATTCAAACAGAGTGACACCTAAAACAAAATTCTGCATGGTCATAATTAAGTGTAAAAACATGTACATGAATGCAAGCTTTCACTATCATGTTACACAGAATAGCAGCATATGATGCAGGCAGAGCAGGTCGCATCGTCATACAAGACACACAGGGCAGAAAGGGCCCCTATCACAAGAGCTTACAATCTAGATGGGGAAAAATGAAAAACTGTAATGCAGATGGGCCATCGTGACCGTGGAGGGAGAATAATATGGGAAGCAGTGGATGGTAGGGGGTCTCGGAGAGGGGATTTGTTAATAAGCAAGGAAAGGTAAGTCTTGTGGGAGCGTTTGAAGACTTAGGGCAAGGCTTTGGAGTATAGGGCTAGGTAAGGAGTTTCAGAGGTGGTGGTGGGTGGGGAAGCGTGGGGGAGATTGGATTTGCTTTGGATTTAACTGTGGCTTGTCTTCAGCCAGACTTGTTGCACTTCTATAAATGTCCAGATGAACAGACGCTTAGCATTTCAGTAAGTTGTGCGTGTTTCATGTGACTGAAAGGTGGATAGGCAGTGTAGCGAAACAGTGGAGACAGCTATCCGGACACACTGTGTAGAGGAATTAGCACTTTACAGATCACTGATGTTATTTCAGTCATATTGTACATGTTCCCAACACCTTATAGTAGACAAAAAGATTAACATATGGTGAAGGGTAAAAAAAAAAAAAAAAAAGAAGAAAGAAAGAAATGCAGAGGATAGCTACAAAGAAACGCTAGAGGTGTGAATGGAGATGCCCCCCATAAAGTAAGGGGGGGGGGGGGAGTTCTATGTGCTGCTAGACCTAGTCACACAAGGCATTCTTATTATATTAGCAATTAGCAAAATTAAAAACATAGAACGGTATACATACACTTTATTATTTACTATAAACACTACTAGTACTTTAGGTAAATTATTTTCATCTTTGCTTAAACACATCTGCAGTTGACTCTATGGGGGTTATTCAAGTTTGTTAGCAAACCAAAAAAGCACAATAATGGACAAAACCATGGTGCACTGCAGGTGGGGCAGATGTAACGTGCAGAGAGATTTAGATTTGGGTGAGTTATATTGTTTCTTTGTGCATGGTAAATACTGGCTGCTTTATTTTTAATCTGCAATTTAGATTTCAGTTTGAACACACCCCACCCAACAAACCTGAATAAGGCCCACTGCCATCTAGATAGACCACTTTGCTAACAGCGGTAACACTGCTTACTGCCATCTAGATAGACCTCTATAGTAACAGCAGTAAATCGCTTACTGCCATCTAGATAGACCTCTATGGTAACAGTGATAACACAGCTGACTGCCTTCTAGATAGAACAATGGTAACAGCGGTAACATCACTCACTGCCATCTAGATAGACCTCTATGGTAACCGCAGTAACACTGCTTACTGCCATCTAGATAGACCACTATGGTAACCGTGGTAACAATGCTTCCTGCCATCTAGATAGACCGCTATGGTAACAGCAGTAACACTGCTTACTGCCATCTAGATAGACCTCTGTGGTAACAGTGCTTCCTGCCATCTAGATAGACCTCTATGGTAACAGTGGTAACACTACTTACTGCCATTTAGATAGACCTTTGGTAACAGCGGTAACATCGCTTACTGCCATCAAGATAGACTGCCATGGTAACAGCGGTAACAATGCTTCCTGCCATCTAGATACACCTATGGTAACAGCGGTTTCACCGCTTACTGCCATCAAGATAGACCGCTATGGTAACAGTGGTTTGGTTAATTTTAAAGAGAGTCTTCGCCAGAGTAAACACTTATAAGCATGTGAGATGTCAACTGCAGATACGCATTTCACGTTAACCTTTCGATGGCCTTGTTAGATTGTTGGTGACTGTGAGAGAAATAGTAAGAAACCATACATAAGCTGTAACTGGTTAAACGTTTCACAAAATTTTCATTGATCTACTACTGTGTATATTAAGGAGAATGTTATAAGTGAAATCACAAAAATTCTAATCAAGTTCCATGTACATCAAGGTAGTTCAAGGTCACTTTATCAACTACTTTCCATTTAGAAGAGGAAGCAAAATATAAGATTCTAAGGAAATCTTTTTTTTTTTTTTTTTTCCAATGAATCGCACAATGACTCCACCTTCATGTAACAACGTGTCCTAATGTTTAATCTTGTAAACCGAATGCCCTACCTTGCATACAGTAGACTGTTTTCCTGATCCAGGCACCTCTATTACCTGTAAATCTGAGGACACAGGGGAATTTGTGGTTATTCAACCTGGCTCCTAAAGACATTATACTGTATGTAGTCTGACCACATACACCTTGGGATAAACAGTACAGATCTGGTAGTTTAGCAGTTACTGTAGCAAGTAAAAATGTAACCAGGGGCTCCGTACGGTACATATTTGCTGATGGGATTTTCCAGAGTACCGAATTGACCACCACATACAAATAAAACTATCTCTACTTAACTCGGCGTCGACAGTGCACATAATAAACCTAAGTATCTATGAGAATGGGTCACATTACTTAGATGCAGCGTGTTGCAGCACTGCATGCCATGCAGCATGTTGTGATGCAACATGCCACATCGCAGTAAGATGAGCATGGCTACTTCCATTACCGATTATGTACTGTACTTCCATTACAGATTATGTGATAGCAAGAATATTATACAGCACTAAAACCCCTATAACCCATCGTAACACAATTTCATACTTTAGCTTCAACACAGGTTTCTATGTGTTTGGGAGCCTGCTCCCATTGTATATATTCTGAAACAGAGAATGATTGTGCTGTGCTAAATATTTGATGGTGTTATGCCTGCAGAGTACATTTATATAATATTTGTGCAATGCCTAATTGTTCTTGTTCTAAAGTATCTGTTCTAAATAGAAGGCATAAGAAATAGAACTACAAACTCGTCCCAAGCGTACTAAGGCTTTTAATGTTTTATTTAAAAATGCCTTTTTGCATTCGTAATAAAAATGAAGACACTGGTTGTTATCCACAGACTAAATACCTGACCTCTCCCCCAGTTTGCCTGCAGACACTCTCTAACCTCCTCTTGCCACACATCTTCCCCAACCATCATTTCTAATACATAATGACTCATATCCCCTAAAAGTGCTTTGTGTAACGTGTCTGGCTCCACCCGAGCTGTATTTCTGTATCTAGGACTATGACGAATATGTGTTTGCATCTTCGTCATGTTTTTAAGTCTAACAAATCTTAACATTATTTAAAAAAAAATCCGTACCATTACAGACGAGGACTAAGGGTATTTTTGTGTTGTCACATTTCACTGCAAGTGGCATTTATTATTTATTATTTTTAGCTGACATTTAAAGACCCATCCTCAGCTTACAAAACTGTGAGCATACATGTTTATAACCCAGACATAAATACATTAGTGTACCATATTGTTGGTAGCCCATAGGTCTGGAATGAAAAACAGCATTTTGTGCATTAGCCACCTCAGCTGCAGAACATGAGAGATGTGAGTCAAACTAGACATCTGGGTCAGACAAGGTTACTTGAACAATAAAGACTATAGTACGTGTCTCGTAATACCCCAGGTGTGAGCAGCTAGTTGCTCTTTATTCAGCACTATTAAGACTTGGGGAAGATTTATGTATTGAAGAGTATACAGTAGATAGTCTCTGTTGTAAGAATGCATTCTTGATGTCTTTCATATTATTAATGTTCACGGATTACAGTACCATATATCCTTATGTGTTCACATTTGTTTTTGTTCTGTATTAATGCTGAGGAACATAATATGTTACTGTAATCTGAAGACAACCATATTGTGGACTTACAAGTGGTATAATGAGATGAGACGTTTGTAGCCCAAGTTTCTCACAATGGGTTCTATTTAATAAACTAAAAAAAGGGGTTTTCTCCAGCATTTTAGTTGAAGAAAGCTGCCATACTTTTCTTTTCTCTCTAGTTAATTTCACTATTCAGATCCTGCAGTCTGCAATGGTTTTATTGAGGCCAGTTTAGGAACAGTATCTACTGTATGTGGATGAGAGAAGCTATCTTAGGGGTCTTATTTTGTCTGCTGAAGTGGAGAAAGCAGGGCCGAGACCTTGTCTTCATGCTATCGCCAATCAATCAGCGCTCCTCCAGCTCTCCAATTGCCATATGACGCCACCGTCTGACTCTGAAATAGCTTATGTGCAGTGGCATAAAAAACGATTCAATCAATGACCCCATAGAGTGCCCTGCTCTTTCTATCATTTTAGGAAAAACTGTTATATTAGGTGACAGGATTATGGAGAGAGAGGAGCCAAGGTTCAAATTGTTAAATTTTCTTAAACTGTCACACCACTTACCATAGCCCAGTTTTCCAGCATCTCTCATGGAAGAAGAAGAAATTAGTAACCAAAGGTGGGTACACACTGATAGATATATCTGCAGATCAACTGATCTGCAGACATATCTATAGATGGATCGGGCAGTGTGTTGAGCATACACACTGCCCGATCCGTCGGGGACTGACGTCATGAACTGGGCGGGCGTGTACACACGCCTGCCCAGTTCAGCTGTCAATCACTGCCGGCTGCTGCAGCATGTGTACGGGCGGCCGGCTGGTCGCCCGTACACACAGTGATGCGCCAATATATCGGTAGCTATATTGCCCGTCGTCTGTGCTGCGGGGCCGATGCGATATGTCTGTGAACAACAGAGTTCACAGACATATCGCCTGTACACACTGGCCGACGAACCCGCGATATATCGACCGTTCAATAGAACGGCCGATATATCGGCCAGTGTGTACCCACCTTTATACCTGTTGTAAATACTGATAAATCCTAGTGGAATATTTGCTAACAGTATGATAGCAAAGGTAATGATGATCCTGACTGCAGGTAGAGTATTCCTGTCTGGTTATTTTGGCACAGGTTCTCGGACTCATTCCTAAGGATCCCAAACAGTTCATGTTTTCCAGGTCTTAACGCAGAATCACAAGTGGAATTATTAGATCCATCTGTGGATCTTTTAAAATGTGTCTATGATTAATGAATACACCTGTATCCCTGCTAAGGGGACCCTCTTTGGGTTCCAGAGGACTGAGTTTGAGAACCAGTAGAAAATAAGCTTTTTACATTGTAGCACATTTTCACCATTTTTGTCACTATGTCCATCACTATGAATCCGTTTAATACAAGCAGAATATAAAATTTCAGGGTATCACTATGGTACCAGCAATTATTATATTATAATAATAATATGAGGTATAGAAGTAACATTTGTCATCTTGGAGACATTCAGTTTAAGAGACGTTCAATAGCAGGTGTGACATTCCTCACACATCTGTTACAGTAGGTTTAGAAGTTGTTTCGAAGTTGTCAATCTACAGGGCAAGTGTGGAAAAAACTTGGGAAAAGAAAAAAAAATGCTAAAATATACTATTATCATGAATAAAAAGAAATTTGCACACTATTTCTGGCAAACACTAAATAATATGGCTCCTTTACTGACGCTGAGTTTAGGTGCAATATTTACTCTGAAAAAGTTGTTTCCCAAACTCGGTCTTCAGGGCATCCAAACAGACCAGATTTTTTAAATACTTCAGCACAGGTGACTTAGGGGGTCATTCCGACCTGATCGCACGCTGACGTTTTTCGCAGCGCAGCGATCAGGTCACTACTGCGCATGCGTATGCACCGCAATGCGCAGGCACGTCGTACGGGTACAAATTGTATCGTTGCTGGGCGATGGATTTAACGAAGAATCCATTCGCACAGTCCATCGCAAGGCGATTGACAGGAAGAGGGCGTTTGTGGGTATCAACTGACGGTTTTCAGGGAGTGGTTGTAAAAAAAGCAGGCGTGTCCAATCGTTTGCAGGGCGAGTGTCTGACGTCAATTCCGGGACCAGACAGGCTGAAGTGATCGCAGCGGCTGAGTAAGTTCAGACCTACTCAGAAACTGCACAAACTGTTTTTGTACTGCTCGGCTACACACGCATTTGCACACTTGCACAGCTAAAATACACTCCCCTGTGGGCGGCGACTATGCATTTGCACAGCTGCAAAAAGTAGCTAGCGAGAGATCAACTCGGAATGACCCCCTTCATTTCTTATTCATTCTGATTTAGATATCTGTGCTGAAGCAGGGATATCCATATATAACCTGGACTGTAATACTGGGAACACACTTACCCTACCTGTCTGCAGACTGCAGTATCCACCGACTGAGCAGAATCTGGTAAGCATACACACTTGCCGATTGGCTGCTTAATGTTTCTGTGCCTGGGTCCGCCCAGTTGAGATGTCAATCACCAGTGGCCTCTGCAGCAAGTGTACGGGTGGTCAGCGGGTCACCTGTACACACAGCCATTTGTGCCAACATATATCTGCAGAGATATCAAGCATTGGCTGTGCTGCAGGGCTGACGCAATATGCCTGTGGCTGACATCCACTGACATATCGTGTGTACACACTTGCCAATCCGCAAACAATAAATATATATATATATATATATATATATATGTGTGTGTGTGTATATGCAACACACATTAGAACAATAAAGGGTATACAGAACTTAACATCACAGAAAACTAAAACAGAGCACAGGTAACAATTATCACCACTGTTCTCAGTACACAACACTGCTGAGATGTCAGGAAGCAAAGAAGTAATCGGACTACTACGGGGGGCGGGCGGCCATTGGAAGAGATGAACAGTCACGAGCAGGAGGAATTGCAGGTATAGACAGTCACTGAGTAGGAGAGAGCTGTAATTGAAGTGCAAGAGAAGAGCGCTGTGAGAACAGGAGGAAGAGGGCCCTGCTCCAAGGAGCTTATAATCCAGGGGAAGAGGGAGACAGACAAGTCACATGAGATACAAGCAAGCGGAACGTGGCCTGGTGTCAGGAAGTAAGCGAGGCAGAGATGGCCAAGGCATGAGGATGGGAGAGCGGCCTCAAGACTGGGTTATGCGGAAGGGTAGGCTTAATGAACAGGTGAGGTTTCAGTTGAAGCTTTGCAAGGATGGGAAAAGTGTAATAGAGCAAGGGAGCTTGTTCCAGTGAGTGGCAGCATGGGCAAAATCTTGGATTCGCGCATGGGATGTAGTGACCAGGGTAGACGAGAGGTGACGGTCATTGGCCGACCGGAGTGGGCGGGCGGGAGTATGTAGGGAGATGAGATTAGAGATGTTTGAGGATTCTGTGGGGGAATGGGAGCCAGTGTAGGTTTTGTCGAGTGGCAGATGTGCAGCAGCAGGAGAGGAGGATAAGTCTAGCTGCGGAGTTGAGAACAGATTGGAGTGGAGCAAGATGGGAGAGTGGGAGGCCAGTGAGGAGATGTTGCAGTAGTCGAGCTGTGAGATGACTAGTGAGTGGATAATAAGTTTAGTGGCACTCTGGGAGAGGAATGGACTGATGCGAGCAATATTGCATAGCTGGAATCGTCATGATTGAGCCAGAGATTGGATGTGGGGGGTGAAAGAGAGGGAAGAGTCAAGAGTGACGCCCAGGCAGCGGAGCTGGGGAATGGGAAAGATGATAGTGTTGTCAACAGTGATAGAAATATTGGGGGGGGGGAGACTCTGGATGGGGGAAAGATGATTAGTTTGGTTTTGTCTAAGTTGAGCTTCAGGGAGCGCTAAGACATCCAGGAGGAGATGGCAGAGAGGCAGCTGGATACCCGAGAGAGTACAGAGGGAGAGAGATCAGGAGAGGTATAGTTGCGTACCATCCGAATAGAGGTGTATTGGAGGCTGAAGGAGCTTATGAGCGCACCCAGGGAAGAGGTGTACATGGAGAAGAGAAAGGGGTCAAGGACAGAACCCCGGGGAACACCAACGGGGAGGGTGGAAGGGGGTGAGGTGGAGCCAGAGGCAGACGCAGAGAATGAGCGGTTAGCAAGGTAAGAGGGTGAACCAGGCAAGGACAGTGCTAGAGAGGCCGACTGACTGTAGGGTGCGGAGGAGGAGAGGATGATCCAAAGTGTCAAAGGCTGCAGAGAGATCCAGGAGGATGAGCAGAAAGAAGTGAACCCTGGATTTGGTCAAAAGCAGGTCATTAGTGACTTTGACCAGGGCAGTTTCAGTGGAGTGGGCGAAAGCCAGATTGAAGGGGATCAAGGATGGAGTGGTTAGAGAGGTAGCTGGTGGGCCCTATGGTCCTTAGGGTCAGCTATGTGGTGGAGGATGGGATTCACTTCTGTTTGTCCACGTATTTTATGATTGGAAGAAACCAGCTTTAGTTGTGTCTGTTACATTGAATGTAAATAATTTGAATTGGTCCTGGATCACCAACCCAAGGCACACCTGAGGTACCCCAGGGTGCCATGTCAGTTTGAGAACCACTGTAATAGAGGCAAAACTAAGATTAACAAAGTAATTCCAGCAAGAGAACTGAGAAGAAAGATTGACAAATCATGATACCTATGCAAAGTGTTACATTTCTAAAACAGGAGAGTGTGTTTCTTTTAGAATATACATAAATGGGTTGGCTTCACAGAGCTATTTAATTATTATCCTCTATGTAGAACAGCTAGAAATTAAATATGGTATTAAGCAAAAACAAAAATTGTGCCTACTGTGCTGGAATACAGCTATTAAACACCTGTATTTGAAACATAGAGAGTCTTATATTTTTGCATTTGCTCTTTTTATGCCAATTTTGCGCTATACTTAGGCTTGCCACACTATCCCTTTAATCTGGGACACCTATGATTTGCACAGGTTCTGTGGCTGACCAAATTCAAACCTGCATTTCGTCTGATATTAATCAGCCACAGAACCTGCGTAAACCATAGGTGTCCCTGATTAAAGGGATATTATGGCAAGCCTAGCTATACTACAGTTATATTTAGAATGTTGTATTGCTCATACCTATGTGATATTTCTTTTGCAGTATGCACAATACCATCATTATATATTGTTTGTACTGTACATAATGCTAAGTTGTCAGTGCAGCTTTTTTTATTGGATTGTCATTAATAGTTTAATTATTGTTCGCCTCACTGACATCGTTACAACAAAAAGCGATCCTTTGGCTGCAGATTTGCAGATCCCCTGACTAAATCACTCGTGACTTTAGTGTCTGAATATGTATTTTTAGCAGGGAGGATAAGGACAGCTGGAAAAACAACCAGGAATAAGTCTTTCCTTTATACTTTGCAGCAATGTGGTCAACCTACATTAAAGCCACATGTAACCTCTACAAAGCTAAGAAAACCATTGTGTTCACATTTAGCACAGATAGTAAAGTCCATGGTACTTGTGGCATATAGCGTTAAATTACATTGATCATAATTATTGGTCTTTGGTTTTCTGGTTTTCATGTTTCAGGGTCACACTACATGACAGAGCTAAATTTGAATCCCATGGTGAGTTTGGGGCGATGTATAATGAACAGATTTCTCCGCTCTGCATGTTTCAGTAACACTGCTGCACAGGCAGTTATATGTATTGCAGATGAACCAACATTTTAGAATTATTATAAAGATGGTTTCCAGCGTCAGATGCTGTTATTTTATTGTCTTGTAGATTTGTTTTCTTTGCAATTAAATGAAAAACATCTAAGAAACTGCCTGATATAAATAACAATTACAAAAGTTAGTTTAAAAGAAAAAGGCATTAAGTAAACGTTGCATGAGAGCAGCCACACAAACTAATAAAAGTTGCATGAGGGCATGCACAAACCAATAAAAGTTGCATGAGAGCATCCACACAAACTAATAAAAGTTGCATGAGGGCATGCACAAACCAATAAAAGTTGCATGAGTGAATGCACAAACCAATAAAAGTTGCATGAGGGCATGCACAAACCAATAAAGTAATCTGAAGTCATAAAAAGTCTGAAAGAAACTTTGCTGCAGGACAGGTGAATAAAACGCACAACTGTCAGAGATTATATGTGCAATATAACACCACGTTGCATGACTAGGGATCATATATTTATATATAACAATGAAATGTATTTATAATAAAAGTATGACAGAGTATTACGATGGGAGCTACATACAAACAGAAGAGTTACTGTGCAGTTGTTCGGTATTAAAAATATATTTTATAGCCAAATGAGAGGATTTATCATTAGTGGCAGTGGAGTCCTGATAAGTATCATTCCTTATTGTAGCAAAAAATTTTTTTTTTTTTTTCAGGGCTACTGAACAACACGTATTCTATTGGGGGGTATCCACTTACCCGAATAGTGTTTTTTTGCCCCAGCGCCCTATCCAATTAGATCCCGCAAAAATACATAGGTCTCGCGAAAAGCCATGGACCAATGTCCAGTATTTACCCTGCAATTTGCACCCTTTGCATTGCAAAATGGTTAATCCAGGTGCACAGGTATTTGCTCTTTCATGTTTTATTCCCAACTCAGCATCAGGCCCAATGTGACTACAAGTCCCAGTGCATGACAGCTCAGTGGACGCTGTGGTATATGGTAATCTCCATATTTGTCTTGAGTTGCAGTGCATTCTTCTGGCAGGCTCTTGTTGGAGCATGCAAAGCTATCAGTGACAGGTCCTGCTGAACAACTGGCTGTTGTCAGCTGCGTAAATCCATTGATTTGACTGGAGCACAGGGCCATATTGTATACATCTCAACTGTCCCGATTTTCGCGGGACAGTCCAGTTTTTTGGGACTGTCCCACCCGCGGGCCGCAGTGTCCCGCGGTGGGGGGCAGTTGGGAGGCCACCTGTCAGTCACAGCATCTATTCACTAGAGACGGAGGGACAGGTAGCATGCCAGCAGCTCACAGAGCGCTGCGAATGCCCCCGAAGTAACCAGAGACTGCACCTTTTCTGCAGGCTACGCCCCTTTTCTGGGGGGCGTGACTTGGCTGCGTCTTTAGTGTTCCTCTTTCTTTTCTCCAAATGTTGGGAGGTATGCCACATTGTTCAAGTCTGGCTGCATAGGGTAGCGCTCTCGGGGAGGTATTAAAGGTTAGTAGAACAACTGTGAAGTTCCCTGCTCCAAATATTTGGGCCTGGTTGAGGTCTGAGGGGAAGGGGGACAACTCGTATATGAACTCTTCACTTACACTTTGCATGATATTTCTCCCTCATAACATAAGTGGGAATGACTCCCCTCTTCAAAAATGTAGCATTTTGTATCTGGTGAAAGTGGTCATGTTGGAGAGTCTGAAGCAGTGATCGGCACTCTAATGCACTTCAGGACCTCTAACTTTCAAAAGGGTGGCACCCTTCTTCTCAGTAATAAGATAGAGCAATAATTTTAATCAAAGTAATAGACACTTATGTGTAACTAGGTGCTTCATCGCGCCCTACGGGCGCTCTTCACACCGTCGCAAGGGGCTACGCCCCTTTAACCCTTGCATGCCTATATGGGGTTCAATATTTGTATTATATGGAGTATTACCTGCATTCCTTTGTTAGTGGTTAAATATTGCACAATGAAAGGGCGTGCGATGGTGAAGGAGGCGCAGCCCCTTGCGACGGCGTGAACAGCACCTGCAGGGCACGATGTACAGAATGAGCGGGTGCGGGGGGGACTGCAGATGGGGGAGGGTGTCTGTAGATGCTGCAGGTGGAGGGGGGGGCAGATGGGGAAGGGTTGGGACGTGCTGTGGGTGGGGGAGAGACAGAAGAGTGGGGGCTGTAGATGGGGGAGGGGTCCGGAGGCACTGCAGGTGGGGGAGGGGCAGGGGTGCCATGGGGGAGGGGCAGGTGCAGGGATGTTGCGGATGGTTGAAGGGTTCCGGAGGTGCTGTGGGATGGGAAGGGGCGGGGGTGCCGGGGGTGGGGTAGGGGGTCCGGAGGCACCGCGGTGGGGGAGAGCAGGTGCGGCGGACGGGGAAGGGGTCCGGAAGCGCTGCAGGTGCGGAGTTGCCGTGGGTGGGTGAGGGGGGACCGCGATTGGAGGAGGGTGTCTGCAGATGATGTGGGTGGAGGGGGGCAGGTGTGGGGGGAGACATATATGGGGGGTGGATGGGGTCTGGAGGTGCTGTGGGTGGTGGGGGAGTGGGAGCCGCTGGTGGTGAAGGGGGTCTGGAGGCACAGCGTGTGGGGGAGGGGTGGAATGTTGCATGTGGTGGAGGGGAAGGTGCGGAGGTGTGGTGCATTGGGGAGGGGTCTGGAGGCGCTGCGGGTACTGTACCTGCCAAAAAGGTAGTTGGAGGGTATGCAGTAACAGGGCCAGGACAGGGGTGACGGGGCCAGGACAGGGGTGACAGGGACATGACAGAACACAGGGCACGGGAGAGATTGGTATTAGGGACAAAACAGTGGTGACAGACAGATGTGTCTTACCGGAGTGCCTGCTGCGGGCTGCTGCTGTTCCACTCCAACCTGTTTGGATCTGCTGCTGGTGGAGACTTGGCATGGTTGACTCTCTCAGGCTGGAGTCCTGCTTCCTCTGCCCGTCCGCATCCCTCTCCCCCACTCCTCAGTAACACACCGCGGTCCTCGCGCGGCTGCCGGGCACTGTGGTAAGGGGAGACTGGGAGTGACTGGTTAGCCCCCAGGAGACGCTGCGGCTGGAGGGAGGAGGGGGGTCATAGCATGCACGCGGCGCGGACCTCGCGGCTGCCGGACACTGTGGTAAGGGGAGACTGGGAGTGACTGGTTAGCCCCCAGGAGACGCTGCGGCTGGAGAGAGGAGGGGGTCGGAGCCTGCAAGCAGCACGGACTTCTGCAGCGCTGCCCGCCGGCTAAAGTGTGTGAAGGAGCTGGGCACACCTCACTGCGGGCGGCAGCGCTGCAGCTAGCGGTGGGGTTACTGGGGCTGGAGATAACAGAGGCAGTACGGAACCTGCACAGCGGCAGGTGCCCCACAAAACTGCAGCTAAGAAGCGTGGAGTGTGCCAGAAAGTGACGCTCCTCCGCGTCAGAGAGATCCTGCTGAGTATGCTGATGTGGGGGGTCAAGTACACAGTGAGCTGGTGCCCGTCTGTCTGTATGGCATACCCCCTCACACACCCCCATACCTCCCAACTGTCCCGATTTTCACGAGACAGTCCAATTTTTTGGGGTCTGTCCCACTGTCCCACCCGCGGGCCGCAGTGTCCCACGGTGGGGGGGGGGCAGTTGGGAAGCTCCTGTACTCGCTGTTCTGCTTAGCATGCACACAGCGTCTATTTAGTGGAGACAGAGGGAGAGGGGGCATCAGGGGGTACGGATTAAGGGTACGTACACCGGGCCTCACAGTTTTAGGGGGCCCCCCGGCTGGAGTAGCTCTGCCCCAGCTATGAAGCTCCCCCGTCTTGCCAGCAACAGCAGCAGCATTGTGCTATAGTCAGCACACGCTGCTGCGTGTAGGCAGCTCTGTGGTGTTGCAGGGAGGCAGCAGCCTCCCTGCTGTCTTCTGCCTGTGCGGGTTTGTAGGGGGGAGCAACCACCCCCTCTGGATTTACCCTTAGCTGAGGGGCCAAAATCCCATTAAAAAAAAACAACCCCGGAATTTGCATAAGGGGCGTGGCCACAAGGCCCGCAGTTAGGCCACGCCCCCCAAACCCACAGCAGGCTCATCAATGAGATAGGGTTCCTGTCTCAAGTGCCCTGGCCCCCCCGGACTCATAATCCGCCGCTGGGGGCATGCCAGCAGCTCACAGAGCGCTGGGCATGCCCCCTCACTGACGAAAACAGGGGCGTGGCTCGCGATTGCGGGTCCACCCGCGAAGCCACGCCTCCTTTCCCGTTGGCCATGCCCCCTTTTTGCTGTGCGTGTGTCCCTCCTGCCTGAAGAAAGTTGGGAGGTATGCACCCCTGCCTGTGCCATGCCCATACCATCTGCTCCTGCTCCAAGTCTCCTATAGATTTGCCCAGATCTGTGACTCATTTGACTAACTCCTCCCAGTGTTTTGACTCCGCCCAGCGTTAGCAAATGAAGCACAGAGTCACAGATCTGGGCTATTATATAGGAGATAACATATGAGCAGGTAAAGGCTCGGAGGAATGCATACACCCCTAGGGCTAGGGTCGCCTGTTGTCAGTCACTGGTCTGAAGTCTGTTGAAGGGTGGTGAATGGATTATTCCACTAATTAAAATAACTTAATAAAAATTTGTACTCAACTATATACTGTAGTAAGTCTATGCAAAATAACAAATATTAAGATACATATTTGTGGGGCGCCATTTCGCGTCGGTACCTTACTATTCTAGCCCCAAATGCTGACCCCCTCTTGCCCCATAAACAGGCCTGGGAACTTGATCTTGGTCACGAGCAAGGCCTAGAAATTTGGGACCTGATATGCTCCCAACACTCTGAAATCCTCCCTCCATCAGCGTTGCCATTAAAGAACATTTTTATAAAGTTCTAGATGGTATCTAGTTCCAGAACATTTGCATAAAATATACCCTAATGTATCTCCCTGCTGATGCGTTTCATCAGCAGGGACTTTGTCAGGGGGGCCCACTGATGAAGTCCCTGCTGACAAAACGCGTTGGGCGTGGTTTGGTGGGCGCTGATCGTGGTGACGTCGCCGTCTGTGTTCCTGAGGGCAGGAGATTCGAAAAACACACGGTCGCTACAATCCAAGACTGGTTGCTTTCCAGAGGCACGGAAATCGAACCGTTAGGCTGAGGACTGATATCTTAGATGTATGTGAGCATATACTTTGAGTAAAGGTTTTATGAATAATTGCTCACTGTGTGCGTCCCCCATGTTTTTTCTTTACACACACATATTTGCAGATGTAATCTGTGCTTTGCTTATAAAATGTTGTAAAGCAAAAAAAAAAAAAAAAAAAAAAGCTATAGCCTATAGAAATCATTCGGACTGTCATTGTCCTAATACCACTTGATTAAAATGTATTCAATGCGTTTGTAGGTGCTCCAATTTGAATAAATGTCCTGCATTATGTGGTGTAGTCTGGTGATAGTGGCTGTTTCAGGATACCACAATGAAATTTTCATAATAAAGAAAGTACAACTTTATATTTCTGCCAATAGCAATATACGAAGTATATGTAGTACTTGGAATCCTTATATCCTAGTTATCTTGAGAGACACAAGTGTGTAGGAGAACGTCTCTTACTTGTGGGGATTACTGACAGTGGTGTCGGAACAGGGGAGGGGGGCAAGGGGGCACCATGCACCCCCCCAAAATATGACCGAGACACTGGGGATGGGAAGCGCTTACCTCCAGATGCCTGCTGTGACTTCTCCTTTAAAAAGTCTGCCTCCGCAGTGTGCTGTGCCCTATGCTCTGCCCTAGCAGGCTCTTCACTGATGCATTACTGGGCCAGCTAGGACAGTGCATGGTGCACAGCACGCTGCACTGGGGGGGGGGGGGGGGGGTTAGGGGGAGCGCCAATATGTAATTTTCTCTGCGCCCCTCCCCCCCCCCAACCTCAAAACATTCTGGAGCCCCTGATTACTGACCCCTACACTAAAGCTCTGCTGCTACCCCGCATGGTAAGACCCAGAGGGTGCGCTTAATGTGAATTTTTCCCAACAACCACAAGGAAAAATCTGCATTAAGTGCACCAGCTGGGATTTACTGTGCGGGATAACCCATAGATTTTGGGCACTTAACCTGGAATCTATGGATTAACACAAATTAGCTGCGGGATTTCCAAGCGGGGGAATTTGCTAATAATTGAATTGCTGTGGGCACTAAACCTGGAGTTTAGCCACGCTGTAAATCCCGTGGATAATTGAACCTGCCCCTATACGGCAGGACTTGCTAAAAATATTAAATATATAGCAGCTGGAAAGTCAACTGTTGCCCTATGCTAACTCAATGCAAAATGAGGATATGAAAAACACTTTTCTCTGTAATAAAAATTATATACGTTTATAACATTGCCTATAGTTATATAGATTAAAAAAAACAACAATTGTGCATGTTTTAAGATCTGCCAATCTCTTATACGTGACTAAGCATAATAAAGAAGAAACGGTTGGGTGTTTTCTACACACACACACAGAGTGTACTGTTCCTATACAGACTTGGATGAAAACCTATCTTAAACCTGTTTGTTCAGGCTGTAGATTTTAGACAGGTTCAAACAAGCAGCCTGCAAGCTTCACTTCTCTACCATCATGGTACTGTGACCAGAGTAGAAGAAAACCTGCATAGCAATGGTTTTGTCCCAGTCCATGTTACCACTTCCAAGTACTGGGCCGCTTCTATACCTGAGGTGAAGGTAAAGGTGTGTACTAAGCCTTCGATGATGATAAAGTGGACGGAGATAAAGTACCAGCCAATCAGCTCCTAACTGTAAAGCTGGGTATACACTATACAGTTATCTGGCAGATCATCTGCCATATCTGCAGCTCCAACCGGGGGGCCCTTAGACAGGGGGGGCCGGGGATACTTACCCACTAGGACCCCCTTCCCCCCCTTAATGCGGCACTGGTGTGTACACTCAATATCGTTTGTCAGGGAGTTTAATGGAAATCGCTCATCTTCCATATTGTTCATCTTTCACTTCTTTCAAGTCTTCTAGTGTGTATGGGCCTTTAGGGCAGCCAGATAATATGTAATCAGAGTCCTAGGCAAGATACTGTTTAAGGTCTCCTATTACCCCCTCCGCTTCTAATAAAATAAAGTAAAATAAAAAAACGGGACCCCTCAGTGCCCTCTGGACCCCTAGTCAAAAGTCTTGGTGGCATAATCCAGCTCTGCATGTGGAAGTCCTACTTCCAGCTCATTTCTCCTAGTTTCCATAAAATTATAAAACCATAAAAACTAGACACAGTTCACATAATTATATTTAACTGAACCAAAGGTTTACTACTTTGCATCAAAAATGCGTCCAAAACTCAGAAAATACTTTTTTTCTGAGGTTTGGCTTACCAATACTCTCCAAACTCTGGATTGTATGCTTGGATGCATTTGGTAAGCCTATCGACTTCTATGCATTGCCCTGAGAGGGATCCAATAGAATCTCTCCAAGCACTTTCCACGGTGCTTGTGTCACTTGATGTATGCACAGATGGACTTCCGGATCCTAAACTCCAGTGCTAGAGTGTTCGGCACCCCCCTGTAAACTATGAATTTGCACCTGCCCTACTTTACAAAGAGACTGCACTTGCTTTTGGCACACGTCAAAAAAGGGGTGTGGTCTCATAAGGAAGGGGCATCACCAAACAATAGTACCCCAATTTCAAATTACGCTACACAGTAGCACAATCTTATTCATATTACACTGCACGTAGTAGTGCTGCTCATACACATAATGCCCCCAGTTGTAGCGCCGTTTATACATAATACCCATAGTAGTAGTGCCACTTATACACATATTGCCACCAGTAGTAGGACCGGTTATACATAATGCCCCAGTAGTAGGGCTGCTTATATATAATGCTCCAGTAGTAGCACCACTTATACAAAATGCCCCCGGTAGTGGTATCTTATACAGATAATGCCCCCAGTAGTAGTGTCGCCTATACACATAATGGCCCTGCTTACATATAATGCCCATAGTAGGGGTGCTGCTTATACATAAATATTGCTTCCACTTACACATAATGCCCATAGTAGTATTGACCCTTATACACATAATGCCCTCAGTAGTAGCTTCCCTTATACACATAATGCCCTCAGTAGTAGCTTTCCTTATACACATAATGCCCTCAGTAGTAGCTCCCCTTATACACATAATGCCCCCAGTAGTAGCACCGCTTATAGAGAATGCAGCCCAGTAGTAGGTCCGCTTATACACATTATGCACACATACACATATATACACACACACACACTTGCGCTCTCTCACTTTCTATCCACTTAACATTCTGGCTGACTGAGTCTGTAGCAGCTCATCTTCCTCTGTAGCAGCCTGGTTGGGGTGTGGTTCGTTGGGTCGACAGTAACTAGGTCGACCGCTATTAGTCGACAGTGAATTGTGTAATTTTCTTCATCAAGTGACCGGGAACCCCAATTAGTGCATCGTGTCCCCTTGCATGGCTCGCTTCACTCGCCATGCTTCGGGCTCCGCTGCTGCTGCGCTGGGCACAGGTTACTATTCCCAATCATAGTCCACGTGAATCGTAAAGTATGAAAAAGATCAAAAAATGAAGGAAAAAAAGTGAAAAACCCATGTCGACCTTTTCATGTGTCGACCTAGTGACCACGTCGACCTAATGCATGTCGACCAATAGTGGTCGACTTAATGAGTGTCGACCTAAAGACCGGATACCGTAGCTCTGAACCCTCAGTCATGTGTAGCTCCCCCTTATTTCAGGCTGAACAATGCTGCTGTCACAGGTGAAAGGGAAGGGCTTCAAGGCTCATGGCACAGAGCCTTTAGGCTTTTGCTGTTCAGAGAAGCAGCTGTACAAATCACTAGCAATCGCATATTACTAGAAAAAAAATAATTCAGTCCATATTGTTCCAGTGTATTACCAAGTGGGGAAAAATACATCACTGCTCTCTGGCAGTGGCATCACTAGGGCGGGTGTCACTAAGTGCGCCTACTCACACTGTCATCCTCAGTTCAATCAGATTCTGTCCATCATTTATAGGATGCAATATTGAAATGATAGCTAGAAGCTGATTGGTTGCTATAGGCAACATCACCACTTGTCTGTTTTAGAAGCTTTAGTAAATCTGCCCCAAGTATCATCTTTAACAAGTTTAAATACTGCTGCTGCTTATACCAGAATTATAGGCTTGTTCCAGGTACAATGCAACGTACTATTGCACCCTTGGATATAAATATGGGAGGTCATTCCGAGTCGTTCGCTCTGAAAATTTCTTCGCATCGCAGTGATTTTCCGCTTAGTGCGCATGCGTAATGTCCGCACTGCGACTGCGCCAAGTAATTTTGCAATGAAGATAGTATTTTTACTCACGGCTTTTTCTTCGCTCCGGCGATCGTAATGTGATTGACAGGAAATGGGTGTTACTGGGCGGAAACAGGCCGTTTTATGGGCGTGTGGGGAAAAAACGCTACCGTTTCCGGAAAAAAACGCGGGAGTGGCTGGAGAAACGGAGGAGTGTCTGGGCAAACGCTGGGAGTGTTTGTGACATCAACCCAGGAACGACAAGCACTGAACTGATCGCAGATGCCGAGTAAGTCTGAAGCTACTCTGAAACTGCTAAGAAGTTTGTAATCGCAATATTGCGAATACATCGTTCGCAATTTTAAGAAGCTAAGATTCACTCCCAGTAGGCGGCGGCTTAGTGTGTGCAATACTGCTAAAATCGCCTTGCGAGCGAACAACTCGGAATGACCTCCATTATTCACACAGTTTCCCCACATTTTCCTATCTATTTACATGCAATGGTAGAGCATCATACAAAGTATCACCTACATATTCCCTAACAAACAACACGTAGGGGATTCCAAATGAAGACAAGCTATTACACCAGGGGTGGGGAACCTCCGGCCCGCGGGCCGTATAAGGCCCGCGAAGCCGTTTGGTCCGGCCCACCCGCTCCTCTCAGTGAGACACGCCGCCGCACAGTCCGGCAGCAGCGTGTCTCAGCTGTCACCACACGGAGGAGAGCGCGGCTATTGTCGGGCGGTGGCGGCGTGTAGGACTTGAAACCAGCCGCCGGTTCGTGAGCCAATCAGAGCTCGCGGACCGGCAGCCAATCAGGAGCCGCGGCTGCCGGTCCGCGAGCTCTGATTGGCTCTCGAACCAGCGGCTGGTTTCAAGTCTTACACGCCGCCGCCCAACATAGCCGCGCTCTCCTCTGTGTACCCGCCGAAAGGAGCGGTAAGCGAGATGGGGGGGCATCTGTATACCTGGCACTGTGGGGGCATCTGTATACCTGGCACTGTGGGGACATCTGTATACCTGGCACTGTGGGGACATCTGTATACCTAGCACTGTGGGGGCATCTGTATACCTGGCACTGTGAGGGGCATTTGTATACCTGGCACTGTGAGGACATCTGTATACCTGGCACTGTGAGGGGCTTTTGTATACCTGGCACTGTGGGGGCATCTGTATACCTGGCACTGTGGTGACATCTGTATACCTGGCACTGTGAGGGGCATTTGTATACCTGGCACTGTGGGGGCATCTGTATACCTGGCACTGTGAGGGGCATTTGTATACCTGGCACTGTGGGGACATCTGTATACCTGGCACTGAGGGGCATTTGTATACCTGGCACTGTGGGGGCATCTGTATACTTGGCACTGTGGGGACATCTGTATACCTGGCACTGTGGGGGCATCTGTATACCTGGCACTGTGGGGGCATCTGTATACCTGGCACTGTGAGGGGCATTTGTATACCTGGCACTGTGGGGGCATCTGTATACCTGGCACTGTGGGGACATCTGTATACCTGGCACTGTGAGGGGCATTTGTATACCTGGAACTGTGGGGGCATCTGTATACCTGGCACTGTGAGGGGCATTTGTATACCTGGCACTGTGGGGGCATTTGTATACCTGGCACTGTGGGGGCATTTGTATACCTGGCACTGTGGGGGCATTTGTATGCCTGGCACTGTGGGGGCATCTGTATACCTGGCACTGTGAGGGGCATTTGTATACGTGGCACTGTGGGGGCAATTGTGGATCTGGCACTGCACTATTGGGGGCATATGTGTATCACGTCCCATTTTAACAGGCCACACCCATTTTTTTTTGGCGCGCGCGGGGGCAGACTTGTATGGCCCCCGAAGGATTTTATAAATATCCAAATGGCCCTCGGTAGAAAAAAGGTTCCCCACCCCTGTATAACACAATAGGCTCACAAAGCTTACAATGATTTTTATGATTTCTACGTTTTCTTTGTATTTCTAGTTTATTTGTCAGCAGTGCACAACTGAATAATAATAACACTTATTGAACAAGATTTTAACAATTTCCCCAATACATCAGAAACTACAACTTCCATGTCATTTAAACACACACAAAAATATATATAATAATAGGTTCTTTAGCTACTGAGGGGAATTGAATGTATTTTCAGCCAGGCATTAGTAACCACTTTGGATGCAGACACAAAGTTCAAAGAATTGCATTTCTTAGAGATGTGGTCAGCCAGGTGACTGGTAATTGAGGTTAACCTAGTCTGTCACAGCTATGTCTGCACTTACAGTAACATATAATATAAAAATGCCAATGTCTTTAATCTCTGCTGTTTATAGCAGGTCTGTGTATCGCTGCTGATAGTGTAACTTCAACTGAGGAAGGGAGTGGAAATAATGTAATGCTCAAACTTGCAGACAAGCTAGGAATTGTGTGTGTGTGTGTGTGTGTGTGTGTGTATATATACACTGCTCAAAAAAATAAAGGGAACACTAAAATAATACATCCTAGATCTGAATGAATGAAATTTCTTCATTCAAATCTACTTTTTGTTCCTTTAATTGTTTGACTGTGTAGACAACACACTCACACACAAACTATCAAGGAAACTCAAAAGTTTTAGCATGAGGTCTGGATTTGAGCTCGCCTCCTCATTAAAGTGGAAACACTACAGGCTGAACTTTGATGTACACTGTCCTCTAAAACAGTCAAAATGAAGGTCAGTAGTGTTTGTGAGTTATATGAGCCACGGCTGTGGCTCATTCCTGTTTTGCATGTCAGTTGGGTATTTTATGTTATTCTTCTGTTCATGTTCCCCGTGGGTGTCATGGGGTGCTCGGAACGCACCCTTAAGGAGGGGATACTGTTATGAACCACAGGTAGTGGTTCATTCCTATTTTATGTTTATAAGTTGTTTCGCAGGCCAGGATTTCCCGTTGCTCTGTTTAAGAGTACTCTTGGTTGCTGCCGCTGGTGAGTCTGTGTAATTGCAGCTTGTTCCCATGTGTTCAGCCTCACCTGGCTGCTAATTGCATCTTGTCAGTTTGGAGTCATGCAACAGGGCAGCTGCATGAGATTATTAATTAGGCCTCTCTGTTATATGCTGGCTCAGTGCTATTCACAGATGCTGGTGATATTTCTGGGTTGTCCTGAGGTCCAGTGCCTTTGCCTGTGCCTGGTCAAGTTTCTGGCTTCTTGGTATCCACCGGTCTGTCGTTTGGGATTCTGCCTGTCCTCCAGTTCTGAGAGTCTGTGTCAGCAGCATTGGGAGTTCCTGTCCGTTTGCCAGTATTCGTACTGGTTCCGTGAGTAGCGGCACTGCCGCGTCCGTCGGCCTAGGCCGCTGTATTCCCTTATTATTCTGTCACTGGTGTTTTGCAGAGGGTTCTGCTTATGCTGTCACCGCCGGTACACAAAAGTATTGTGTCGGCGTGTGGTCAGCATTTCCTTTGTTGTTCTTTTCCTTTGGCGGCAAGCCGCACATACTTTTGGTTTTTTGGTTTGTTAGTAGCCCCTGGCCTTGTTGTTTAGTCAGAGGGCCCCTTGTTATCACCCTGTCTCGGTTCACTCTTTGTCTCTCATTAAGACCTGAGGGGGCATCGAAGTTGGGCAGACGTAATCCGCCCTTCAAACGCGGCTGCCATGGGCTCAAGCAACCATAGTCTCGCAAGAGTGTACTGACAGCACGGGCGAGACAACGGAGATAGGGCGCCAGGGGCTATTCCCTTTCCATTCCCCTTTCCCAGCATTACGTCCTGGTGCTCTGGACTCGCTTCATAACATCTCCCTTGTTCTGAGCACCAGGAACCTAACATTATCACCAGCCCAACCACAAAAAAAAAATAAAAGTTTTTTTCTTTTTTGGCCCAGTCCAGTGTCTAGTCTAGAATCCAGTCTTGTCTAGAAATTCAGTGTGCAGAATTCAATCCGGTGTTTAGAATCCAGTCCTGTCTAGAATTCGGTGTTTAGAATCCAGTCCGGTGTTTAGAATCCAGTCCGGTGTTTAGAATCCAGTCCGGTGTTTAGAATCCAGTCCGGTGTTTAGAATCCAGTCCGGTGTTTAAAAAAAAAAAAAAAAAGTTTTGTTTTGTCTAGTTTAAAAAATTCAGTCTTGCCTTGTTTAGTCTTGCCTTGTCTAGTCTTGCCTAGTTTTAAATCCTCCTATGTCTACTATGCAAGCCCTGCAGGCATCTCTCTCAGCCCTGAACTCTGCTTTCAGTGCTTTGAGACCAGAGCGACTAGAAGTTTTGCAGCAATCCTTAAAGCAACTGCAAAACCTTCTGACTAAAATCTTGCTCATCTTGCCAGAAGTCGTTGAGAGTACATCTATCTCTAAAGAGACTCTTGTTCACAGTATGGTGACAAGAGAATCCTCTGGTTTAATTGAAGAGAAAAGGTTTAAAAGTTTTCTGCGGCCCAGGCTCTCAGAAGAGGAGCGTCTGCGTCGCAGAAACTTAAACTTATGCCTATATTGTGGGGGTTTAGGCCACTATCTGCAGACCTGTGAGTTGCGCAAGTCAAAGTGTGGTGACGAGTCTTGCCCTCTGGCCAAGTTGAGTCAGGATACAAGACCTACTCCTGTCTCTACTGTGGCAGAGGTACTTGTCACACAACCCACACTAAAAAGCTCTCTGTCCTATAATTGGGGTCCTTGGGCAAGGGAGCCCCATTATAGATTCAGGAATCAAAAGAGAATGTTTCTTTCCTCTCTTGAGGTTCCTGTTGAAGCAGAGTTGCAAGCCCCTGGAGTGGTGCCCGTTGCCCAGGGTCCTGGAGTGGTGCCCGTTGCCCAGGGTCCTGGAGTGGTGCCCGTTGCCCAGGGTCCTGGAGTGGTGCCCGTTGCCCAGGGTCCTGGAGTGGTGCCCGTTGCCCAGGGTCCTGGAGTGGTGCCTGATGCCCAGAGTGCTGGAGCGGTACCTGATGCCCAGAGTGCTGGAGCGGTACCCGATGCCCAGAGTGCTGGAGCGGTACCCGATGCCCAGAGTGCTGGAGCGGTACCCGATGCCCAGAGTGCTGGAGCGGTACCCGATGCCCAGAGTGCTGGAGCGGTACCCGATGCCCAGAGTGCTGGAGCGGTACCCGATGCCCAGAGTGCTGGAGCGGTACCCGATGCCCAGAGGGCTGGTGCGGTACCCGATGCCCAGAGTGCTGGAGCGGTACCCGATGCTCTAGCTTATAGAGGGACATCAAATATTATAGCTCAGGTTTCCATACCAGAAGGGGTCTCAGAAGCTGTTACCCCAGGTAGGGACTTGAAGAGCGCAACCCCAGAAAGGGTATCTGAAACCATAGTTCTAGAAGGGAACTCGAGAAGCAAAACCCCAGAAGGGATCTTTGAAGTAATATCCCCAAGTGAGGTCTCGAGAGACGCAGCCTCTAAGAAGGGTCTAGAGGTCGCTTCCCCAGGAAAGAACTTAAGAGGTGTAGCATTAGTGGAGGTGCTGAAGGTTATAGCTTCAGCAAAAGTTCCGGAAGTCATAGTCCCGGGAGAAGTTTCGATAATTATCGACTCAGAGAGGGAGGCCGATGGCTCGGTCCCAGTGGGGGAGGCCGACGGCTCGGTCCCAGTAAAAGAATCCGAGGTGCTGACCCCAGCGGGGTTCCCGGAGGCCACTGCCCCAGCGGTGTTCCCGGAGGCCACTGCCCCAGCGGGGTTCCCGGAGGCCACTGCCCCGGGTGGGGTTCAGAAAGTCACTGCCCCGGGTGGGGTTCAGAAAGTCACTGCCCCGGGTGGGGTTCAGAAAGTCACTGCCCCGGGTGGGGTTCAGAGAGTCTCAGCCTCGAGTAAGGTCAATAGTGACCAGGTCCTAGCAAAGCACTCCAGTCAGTCAGATGGAAAGGAAACAGATCCTGACTCTGATATCTCAACATCCATAATCTTTGATGGGGACTTAGCCCAATTTCTGGCGCTTTACAAACACTATTACATTATTATGTTGTCTAGACCATTTCTGGGCATCACTTCAGAGAACCTTGTGCTTTATCTGATTTATTCTTTTAGAGGAGAGCCTTTTGAGTGGGCGACCAGCCTAATGAAAGCTGAAGATCCCATTCTTCAGGATCCCCCAGCATTCAGTGATGCAATTATTAAAATATATGGTTCCAAAGAAATTGGTTCAGGTTCCTCTAAGTCACCCGTCTTGTCTGCTGAGAGTCCACCAAATACTGTAAACTCGGCACAAGAGTCCCAGCCCGTTGTTTTGACTGCAGGATGTGCTTTTCTGACTTCTTCTTCTTCTAATAATAATAGTACTTTGCCAGAAAGTTCAGCTCCCAAGGGTAAGAAACCTGTCTCTGATTTGAACGCAGCCTTGCTGGGTGGTACCATCAGTTCAGACAATGTTTGGGGAATTACCTTGGTCAGACCTAAAGAGCTTTGTAAAAAGAAGAAGAAGAAAAAGAAATAATTTTTGACTCTTGCCTTGATATAAAAAAAAAAGTTTTTTTTTCCTTTATCTTGTGTCCAGTGGCCACCGTTAGGGGGAGGGCAATGTTACAAGCTGTGGTTGCAGCTTGTTTCTGTTTTCGTGTCTGTTAGACCAGTGTGTCAGGTTTTTTTTTTTTGTATCCCTTGTTTTGGATGGTCTGTATTTTGGGGTCCTTTGATCCCTCCTCAAGGCAGGGGGGTACTGTTATGAGCCACGGCTGTGGCTCATTCCTGTTTTGCATGTCAGTTAGGTATTTTATGTTATTCTTCTGTTCATGTTCCCCGTGGGTGTCATGGGGTGCTCGGAACTCACCCTTAAGGAGGGGATACTGTTATGAACCACAGGTAGTGGTTCATTCCTATTTTATGTTTATAAGTTGTTTCGCAGGCCAGGATTTCCCGTTGCTCTGTTTAAGAGTACTCTTGGTTGCTGCCGCTGGTGAGTCTGTGTAATTGCAGCTTGTTCCCATGTGTTCAGCCTCACCTGGCTGCTAATTGCATCTTGTCAGTTTGGAGTCATGCAACAGGGCAGCTGCATGAGATTATTAATTAGGCCTCTGTTATATGCTGGCTCAGTGCTATTCACAGATGCTGGTGATATTTCTGGGTTTCCAGTCTGCTTGAGTTCTGAGCTTGGTTCCTGCTAGTTCCTGAGCTTCCTGTGTCGATTCGTGTGTCAGTCCCTGTGTCGATTCCTATGTCTGATCCCGTGTCCTGCCGTGAGGCGTTCCTGTCCTGAGGTCCAGTGCCTTTGCCTGTGCCTGGTCAAGTTTCTGGCTTCTTGGTATCCACCGGTCTGTCGTTTGGGATTCTGCCTGTCCTCCAGTTCTGAGAGTCTGTGTCAGCAGCATTGGGAGTTCCTGTCCGTTTGCCAGTATTCGTACCGGTTCCGTGAGTAGCGGCACTGCCGCGTCCGTCGGCCTAGGCCGCTGTATTCCCTTATTATTCTGTCACTGGTGTTTTGCAGAGGGTTCTGCTTATGTTGTCACCGCCGGTACACAAAAGTATTGTGTCGGCGTGTGGTCAGCATTTCCTTTGTTGTTCTTTTCCTTTGGCGGCAAGCCGCACATACTTTTGGTTTTAGGTTTGTTAGTAGCCCCTGGCCTTGTTGTTTAGTCAGAGGGCCCCTTGTTATCACCCTGTCTCGGTTCACTCTTTGTCTCTCATTAAGACCTGAGGGGGCATCGAAGTTGGGCAGACGAAATCCGCCCTTCAAACGCGGCTGCCATGGGCTCAAGCAACCATAGTCTCGCAAGAGTGTACTGACAGCACGGGCGAGACAACGGAGATAGGGCGCCAGGGGCTATTCCCTTTCCATTCCCCTTTCCCAGCATTACGTCCTGGTGCTCTGGACTCGCTTCATAACATCTCCCTTGTTCTGAGCACCAGGAACCTAACAGTGTGGCCTCCACGTGGCTGTATGACCTCCCTACAATGCCTGGGCATGCTCCTGATGAGGTGGCGGATGGTCTCCTGAGGGATCTCCTCCCAGACCTGGACTAAAGCATCCGCCAACTCCTGGACAGTCTGTGGTGCAACGTAGCGTTAGTGGATGAAGCGAGACATGATGTCCCAGATGTGATCAATTGGATTCAGGTCTGGGGAACGGGCGGGCCAGTCCATAGCATCAATGCCTTCGTCTTGCAAGAACTGCTGACACACTCCAGCCACATGAGGTCTAACATTGTCTTGCATTAGGAGGAACCCAGGGCCAACCGCACCAGCATATGGTCTCACAAGGGGTCTAAGGATCTCATCTCAGTACCTAATTGCAGTCAGGCTACCCCTGGCGAGCCCATGGAGGGCTGTGCGGCCCCCCAAAGAAATGCCACCCCACACCATTACTGACCCACTGCCAAACCGGTCATGTTGGAGGATGTTGCAGGCAGCAGAACGTTCTCCTTGGCGTCTCCAGACTCTGTCACGTCTGTCACATGTGCTCAGTGAGAACCTGCTTTCATCTGTGAAGAGCACAGGGCGCCAGTGGCGAATTTGCCAATCTTGGTGTTCTCTGGCAAATGCCAAACGTCCTGCACGGTGTTGGGCTGTAAGCACAACCCCCACCTGTGGACGTCGGGCCCTCATACCACCCTCATGGAGTCTGTTTCTGATTGTTTGAGTAGACACATGCACATTTGTGGCTTGCTGGAGCTCATTTTGCAGGGCTCTGGCAGTGCTCCTCCTGTTCCTCCTTGCACAAAGGCGGAGGTAGCGGTCCTGCTGCTGGGTTGTTGCCCTCCTACGGCCTCCTCCACATCTCCTGATGTACTGGCCTGTCTCCTGGTAGCGCCTCCATGCTCTGGACACTACGCTGACAGACACAGCAAACCTTCTTGCCACAGCTCGCATTGATGTGCCATCCTGGATGAGCTGCACTACCTGAGCCACTTGTGTGGGTTTTAGGAAGGTCATACAGGCACGTGGAGGCCACTCACACTACTGAGCCTCATTTTGACTTGTTTTAAGGACATTACATCAAAGTTGGATCAGCCTGTAGTGTGTTTTTCCACTTTAATTTTGAGGGTGACTCCAAATCCAGACCTCCATGGGTCAATAAATTAGATTTCCATTGATAATTTTTGTGTGATTTTGTTGTCAGCACATTCAACTATGTAAAGAACAAAGTATTTAATAAGAATATTTCATTCATTCAGATCTAGGATGTGTTATTTTAGTGTTACCTTTATTTTTTTGAGCAGTGTGTATGTGTATGTATGTATGTATATATATATATATATATATATATATATAGAGAGAGAGAGAGAGAACATTGTGTGTTTGTTTGTTTGTGTATGTATATATATATAATTTTTTTAAAATATAGAATATACTGTGTGTATGTATATATATTAATATAGAATATACTGTGTGTGTATAATATATATATATATATATATATATATATATATAACAACAGGGATTATTACTGCGCCACATGCGATAAAAACAGATATGTTGTGTGATGACTGGCTGATAAGACACTCCCCTACACCATTAATGGGGCTTCCGCTGTTTTCCCTCAAATGGATACAGGGGTGGTAATTCCCTGAAAATAATGTAGGAGTAAGGGGGGATGAGGGATAAGTAGCGACCAAGGTGTCAATAAAAAGTGGATTTGCCAGTTAAAATATTAAAAATGTATTTATTAAATTAGCATAAAAGACACATAAAAAAATGGAAACAACAATATATACACAACCGAACTAAAAGCACTTAAATGAATATATGCACTAAATAAATAAAATAAGATTTTTCCTTATCTTAGAATGAGGTAGGTACAGGTCACCCAACGCGTTTCGTCTCAAATACTTCTACAAGGGGTCAAGAAGTCTTTGAGACGAAATGCGTTGGGTGACCTGTACCTACCTCATTCTAAGATAAGGAAAAATCTTATTTTATTTATTTAGTGCATATATTCATTTAAGTGCTTTTAGTTCGGTTGTGTATATATTGTTGTTTCCATTTTTTTATGTGTCTCTTTTATGCTAATTTAATAAATAAATTTTTAATATTTTAACTGGCAAATCCACTTTTTATTGACACCTTGGTCGCTACTTATCCCTCATCCCCCCTTACATATATATATATATATATATATATATATATATATCTCAATATAGAATATACAGTGTGTGTGTGTATATGTATATATATATATATATATATATATATGTTAATATAGAATATAGTGTGTGTGTGTGTGTGTGTGTGTGTGTGTGTGTATATATATATGTGTGTATATATATATATATATATATAGTTTAAAGTTTGAGACCTATTTTTACTAACCACCTTTCAACAACAATAAAATGTTATACATGTAGGCCAAAGTCTGTTGAACACTCCCTTTATTATATTGACACTTTGATCACTTCCTTTCCTACGTTATGTCTCGCTATCAGCTTGTATAGATATCTTCTATCTATGCTATCCTCTGCCTTCTGAAATGTGAAAACTAACCAACTATACTGCATGAATCATACACGGCAGCAGAGTCATCCCTTGTACTAGTCTTCCAGCAAACATGTTTGTTCAGTGCTCCTTCCTAGGGATACTGTATAATGAGATTCAGGTGTGGAGCAGGGTTCAGGGTGATTTGCAATTGTAAATGTAGTAAATATGAATATTGCACAACTATCAGAATTATGATCTGGATGGTATTTTTTTTCTTCTTTTATTAAAACACCCCATAGAGCACCGCTAAATGTTGGCACAGGAAAAAGTATAGTGCATTGTCCTGGCCAACAACACTTATAGAATAAAATGGTGTGATATATTTTGTCGGCATTCATCATGTTGCTGTGGTCATAATGTTGACATGCATGAAATAATGAGAATGTGGACAAAATGTCTGGCGATCACTTGATGATGACTTGCAGCAGATCCTGTGGTGATGTACATACCTGTCCCTAACCCTCCCCATAGTGCCTAACCATTACCCTCCACTGCAAGTCCATGCAGAATGTCATTGTTTCACATGTCAACATTGTGAACATGTCTTCATTCTGCACATGTTGGCATGTTCAATGTCAACATCATAACTGTCAACATTGATCTATGTTCGTGTGTGTGTGTGTGTGTGTGTGTGTGTGTGTGTGTGTGTAAGTGTTAGCAAAAAAAACAGTTATTTTTCTTTTTACAGCTTTCTAGAACTTTTTAGAGAGTCCTAGAAAGCAATTCAGTTAGCGGCCATGAGGTGCTAGATAAATGGTCAGAATACCAGCACTGGCGACCACCAACATCACACTTTTTAACTCGCAGCACATATAGATAAATGCAGGAAAAAGTCCAGGGCCGCACATCCCCAACAATTAAATTGACTCTATAGAGATTCAAAAAGTTCACAGGCCACTGTGAGCGCCGAGCACCCCTAATTGCTCTAGGGCAGTGTCAAACCAGCAACTTTCGCTCCAGTATTCGTTGAACAAAATACATGTTTCATTAACTGGCATTAATAGTTCCCTTTTTTTCAGCCGATAGTTAACAAATCTATATTATTTCCATTCTGAAAAAATAAAAAAAAATCTGACCCTTTCTCTCTCAAATTACCGTCCCATTTCTCAGCTCCCTTACCTGTCCAATCTACTTGAGAGACTTCCCTACACTCGCCTCACACACTTTCTTAACTCACACAACTTATTAGACCCGCTTCAGTCAGGCTTTCGTGCCAAACACACCACAGAAACAGCACCGACTAAGGTAGTGAATGATATGGTCACTGCTAACTCCAAAGGCCATTACACACTTCTTATTCTCCTTGATCACTCTGCTGCTTTTGACACCAGTGGCCACTCTCTTCTCATACAAACACTACAGTCGCTAGGTCTCCAGGGCACAGCCCTTTCTTGGTTTTCAGCCTACCTACCTAATTGCTCTTTCAGTGCTCGTTTCTCTGAATCCACCTCCGCTTCGCTACCTCTTTCAGTTAGAGTACCACAAAGCTCCGTCTTAGGTCCTCTGCCTTTCTCAATCTATACCACATCTCAGCTAATCAGCTCTTTTGGATTTCAGTATCATCTGTATGTATCATCCCCAGATTTGTCACCATCTGTATTTGGCGTGTCACTGAATGCCTTTCTGCCATTTCATCTTGGATGTCATCTCGCCACCTCAAACTTAATATTTCCAAAACAGAATTATTTATATTTTCACCAGCCACTAATGGTTACCAACCTTATATCTCTATCACTGTTGGTAATTCAACAATCAACCCTACCCCACAAGCTCGCTGCCTAGGTGTTATACTTGACTCTGAACTGTCCTTTGTTCCCCACATTCAATCTGTCTCAAAATCATGTTACATACATCTAAGAAACATATCCAAAATACGGGATGTAGTTATGTGACCAACAGTCAGGAGATCTCCCCATGCATCCCGAACAGTGAAAATATTGACAGTCGGCATGCCGACTAGAAGAGACTATTGCCACTCGTGGGTGTCCACGATACCCATAGAGTGGGAATAGACCTGTGGCGAGAACAGCTCACCACCGATCATGCAGCGTAGCGAGCGCAGCGAGCCCGCAAGGGGCTTAGTTTCGCTCACCACCACCGCCGGCATTCTGTGGCCAGGATCCCAGGGTTGGGATTCTGACCGTCGGGATCCCGGCCACCGGTAACGTGGCCCCAACCCCTAAAATATGACCATAAATTACACAAGACACTGCAAAAACTCTAATCCATGCTCTCATTACCTACCGCGTTAATTATTGCAAGAGTCTCCTTACTGGTCTTTCCAAAATTAGGCTCTCACCACTACAATCCACTCTGAATGCAGCTGCAAGGCTGATTTTGCTCGCTAGATGTTTATCATCTGCGGTTCACCTCTGTCAGTCCCTCCATTGGTTACCGGTATTCTATCGTATTCAATAAAAAACACTTTTACTTACATACAAGGCTATTAACCAAACTGCAAGATCATACTCGTCTCCCTACCCGACCTCTCCGCTCTGCCACGGTCTCTCATTCACACGCATTACTTGCTCCCACTCAAAATTACAGAACTTTACGCATTACTTGCTCCCACTCAAAATTACAGAACTTTTTCAGGGCTGCATCCACTCTGTGGAATGCCCTCCCATGCACAATAAGACTCACCTCTAGGGCGAGTTGTAATGCCCCCCGAGTTCGGCGGCCGTGCGGGATGCCGGCCAAACGCAGACTTTTTTTTAAAGGGGCAATCACGCATGATTTTGACTTGTAAGTGATTGCCCTTTAAAAAAATGTCCGAGTGCAGCTGGCATCTCGCACGGCCGCCGAACTCACCCCAAGTCGCTAAACCTTCAAGGGTTTCCTGAAAACTCACTTCTTTTACACAAGCTTATCAAATTCCGGGCACACCCACGTATCCTTTAATGTCTCCTAATTACATCCTCTCTGTACAGTACACATAACCTCACATATTTTATCTTTCTTCACTTTCACATCTCCTGAGTCTTGGCCAACATTGCTGGGTGATCATATTATACAGTCCATGTAAAAACTAGCAATCTGGCAGGACCATTATGCAATAGGTAGCACATATCCTTGTGTATCAATGCCTATTTCCCTACAGATTGTAAGCTTGCGAGCAGGGCCTTCCTACCTCTAGGTCTGTCTGTTATTACCCAGTTTTGTTCTGTTACTGCTGTTCCAATTGTAAAGCGCAACGGAATATGCTGCACTATATAAGAAACTGTTAAGAAATAAATATTTCTTAATTTGCTTCTTAAACACTAAACCCCTGTAGAAATGCTGCTGTCAACTGTAAAGCCCCATACACACTAGGCGATATTTTGAACAGTATCGCTCAGAAACGGCTTAGTGTGTACACTCATTAATGCTAATGACCCCCTCCCTCGTCTGAACATGTACAGATGAGGTAGGACCACTTTAACGACAGCCGCTGTTGTTCTCCCTGCCGCAGCCCCCCCCTCCCCCTCCCCCCCCCCGTCGCTCACTTCCCCACTGGCATCTGCAAGTGTGTGTGCAATTGCCGATGCCGGCACCCCGCCGAGTCCCCCACGCCTCCAATATCGACGTCGGTGGGGGCTCGGCTAGTGTGTACTGGCCTTCACTGATCTAGAAACCAATTTCATTACTAGGGTCTTGGAAAAGGAATAAACAATACTCTGCTTATTTGTTTTACAGACAGACATCTGACTATAATAAAACAAAAGCAATACCCCAAATGATGGTGCCCCTTATCATTGGAGTATTTGCATTGGGGGGGTTGTATGCAATTTAAAATCTTCTATTTGAACTAAATGCCCTTAGTTTGCTATGCTGCCAAATGATGCTGCTTCAGTCTGTCTTATTATAGAGCCATCCCTGCATACAAATCATAGTGTATTATAAGCTTTGATGCAGCGCCTGTAGCGTCCCATTGTATTGTAATGAGCTTTAACCCTTCTGAACACCGCAGACAGTACTGGAACACTTCAGTTGCTCAATAGCTTAAAGGTGAATATCTCGGCAAAAGAGCAGCAGCCAATTACAGTTCTGAAAAACAAACCGTTCCTCACAGCACTTTACATGCTATTAATACATCAAAGGTTTAATTATTTGTATTTAAAATGTAATGGTGTACATTAAAGATAGACTGTGCCACCAGGTAGACAAAGGTGCAATATACAGCAATGTTCCTGCAGCAGTGTCATTTTATTGTCCTCTACAACAATGCATTCTTATTATTTACCAATAACCCCCTTACTTGACTTTTTGTTATAATTTTTCAGAAGTGTCTATAGATATACAGTATATTTGCAGAATTGTATTTTAATTTACGCTTCGATTACAGGATAAATGTTTTGTTTCATAAGAGATCATTTTAAAACCATAAGGGTACCTTCATGGGACAAGTACTGCTGCCATCTAACCAGGATGTAAATGCGTTCTAAACATTATTTTCCTGTTTAAATGTTCATAGAGGAAACAGGGGGGAGATGTATCAAACCAACCAACCAGCTCCTGTCCTATTTCAAACACAGCCTGTAACATGGCAGTTAGGAGCTGACTGGCTGGTATCTCTCTCCACATCTAAGTAAATAGACCCCCCACCCCCAGTGCCTGAAGACAATAACTAATGATGGTGGAATGTCTGAAGGTGGACATTCCCCTTAATATATTTTCACCTTTGCAAAACTATTATTAAACGGTCCAGGATGCCAAACTTCCACTAATAATCATATAAGAATCTTAAGGCTTTTTTTTATTATTATATGTAAGTCATTATTCCAATCGACTGAGTCACTGGAGGTAGAATTGAATGTATCACAAAGTTGAAACCAGTGATTGTAACACTTGCCACATATTGGCACAGTATAATTACACTCCAAACAATATCATTTTCTTGTAGTGGTAGGCATGCCTGTGTTAGTCACTACAGGTATGCCTACTACTACAGGCACTACATGGAACAGGGATATGTTCCAATTAATTTGTATGTCAACATGACATACACTGCATCTGCTCTAAAATGAATGACTTTACTAGGCACTTTGTTTTGTTATCTTTTCTCCGTGCATTTTGCTTAAAAGAACAGGCATTTTAATATAAATCAAATACTCTCTTAGATTTTAATTATGTAATAAGCCTTGGAGAAAAATAAAATAGATGGAGATAATGTACCAACCAAACAGCCCCTAACTATCATTTTTAAAAGACCGCATGTAACATGGCAGTTAGGAGCTGACTGGCTGGCACTTCATTTCCGTCCACTGTATTTCTCCCCAGGGCTTAATAAATAGACCCTTAGGGGTCTAATCATGAAGCAGCAGGGGCGTTTCTACAGAGGAGGGGGCCCGTGTGCACCGCACACATTGCACCCATTATAGAAACGCCAATGTGAAGCAGTGAAAAGAGTGGAGAAGTGAGCCTGTGGAGAAGTTGCCCATGGCAACCAATCAGCTTCTCCGTACAATTGTATAGTATGCAAATTATAAATGTTACTTCAATGCTGTCAGGGGCGGCAGCGCATCGCGCCGGCTCCCGGCCGTTGCTAGGCATTAGGGCCGGCGCGTCACTTCCGCCCCTGGCTCTCCGTCCCCGGCTGGTCGCTTGGCAACCAGGGACGCCAGGCGGCCGCCCTGCGATCCTGGCTGTTGCTAAGTATCCGGGACGCTGAGCGCTGCGCGCCCAGAGACATGTGCGATAATCAGGGTCTGGGGGGTCCCTCTCATTGGTCTGCAGGGCCTTTTTATTGGAGTCAGGGCAGTGCATCCCCACCAGTGATAGCTTCCTGTGGAGCCTGTACCCTGCCTCTGGAGTGATCCTGCTTTCAGCCAGTTCGTTCCTGCATCCTGTATTCCGGAGCCGGTTCTGGGAATCTGTTCCTGTCTTCCAGTCTAGTGATCCTGTATCTTCAGCCTCGGGGTCCTGTTTGCTTCTACGTGCACCTTTCCCGGTGTCGTGAGTAATGTCTCTGCCGCACCTTGTGGCTGAAGCCGTATTATCCTAATTCTCTTGTCGTTGTGTTTTCTGCGGAGGTTCCGCCACTGTTGTCCTTGCCGAACTACGACGGATTCGTATTCGGCATTTGGGCAGCGTTACTTTGGTTACGGTTTTTCTTGGCGGCCGCGCCGCACATAAATTAGTTTATTATTTTCTGTAGTTTCCCCCTTCTTGTTGTCTTTCTTTTTTAGTTTTCCCCTTGTTCTCTCTCTGTCTCGGTTAACGCCTTGTCACCTATTAAGACTGGGGGGCATCAGAGTTCGGGCAGGCCTAATCCACCTGTTCAAACGCGGCTGCCGTGGGCATAAGAAACCATAGTCTCGCAGGCGTTAACCGACCACTAGAGAAGGACAACGGAGTCAGGGTTTTCCGTTAGGGGTTGCGAATCTCAGTTTGTACTGCAGCATCACGTTTCTGTATTCGGAGCTCATCTATTGCCACCCTATCTCTCGGGTTCCGAGTACATAGATCATAATAAATGCTGATTGGTTGCCATGGGCTCCACTGGCTCACTTCCCCACACTTTCCACTGCTTCATGAATAGACTCCCTAATATTTTATAGTCCACTATATAAAGTGATTGCAGCCACTCCTTCTCCAATCTGCTCCTTTTCCAGATCACAAAGTACCTTTAAAGGGGGGTACTCAAGGAGCGAGCGCTGCTTAAAATCTAAGCAATCTGACTAGATTGCTTAGATTTTAAGCAGGATCGCTCCGTGTGTACCCCCCACAGCGATAGCGATGCGCAGCCCCGCGCATCGCTATCGCTGGTGCTAGATTGGCCTGCCATGCAGGCCAATCTAGCAGGTCGCTCATTTCACCCGCTGGGTGAAATGAGCAGCCCCCCCCCCCCCCCCGTCTCCCCCCACACGCTCAGCACACATCTCTCTCGCATCAGCCCCTGAGTACTGGGCTTAAGTGTAAAAATGCAAGCTTATCGGATATCACTTTTCTACTCCTCAAAGCCAAGGCTTCCAAATACACGGATCCACCAAACGAATAATCTGTAATAGACATATAAACACGCTCTGAAACAATACCATAAAACAATGTAGGTTTATACAATAAAACAGACTTCCAAATAATATATGCACACAAAAGGACAAACAATTTAGGCTTTACTGAGGTAGCATACAGTTGGGCCGATTCAAATGGTTTGTTTTTTTCTGCGGCCGCCACTAGAGGTGCCCCAGTGGCAGCAATTCCATTGTTCTGCCGTTTGGGCGCCCAGTGGCTGCGGAGGACACATTGCTTCTCGCAGCCTCCTGAGGTGCAAGAAAAAATGTGTAAACTGGGCACTTTGGGTGTCCCAACGGGAGTTAGGAGGACACCAATAGCAGGGAGTTTAGATGGGTTTAGCTGTTTTGGATGGCTAAACCCTGTCTGTTTTGAATTGTGACAGTTGTTTGGGCGTCTAAAAAGTCCAGTTTAGACGTGATTTTTTAGATGCCCAAAACAGTTGAATCAGTCCCAGTATGAGATAGGGAGAACTTCGGACTCGCCCTTCTTGACATCAATAAAAATCCACAGCATCGGCAAAAGAATCAGTGGTATCCTGGCTAAAGTCCAACTGAGTCCAGGTAAGTATCTTCAAATGCTAGAAACACTCATGGGAGGCTTTCCAATGCATTTTGTTTCTCAAAACTTCACCAGGAGCATGTGTGGATTCTTACATATTAACTTTAATAAAGGCTAAAATGCATTATTTTAGTAACAAAGCATGTTTTAACTTATCAATCACCACTATCACTTGTTAGTGCATGATAAATATTCCCTATCTTGAAGGCAGACTTACTAAAGCTTTTCTAAAAACAATCATTTTCTACAATGCACACGATTAGTGGGAGTTAGAACGTACCTGGCTGCTATGGGCAACACCCAAACTTTTCATTTTTAAAGTTGTAGTTAATGTTCCCATAACAGAATTTCGACGGAGAGTATTCTGCTTTTCACTTAAACAAAATGTTCATATTCTGTGTAACTGCATAATAAATTGTACAGCTGTGAAAAAGAAAGCACACTGGGCTTCACATCTATGTTTTTGCATATGAAGAGGTAATTAAGAGTCATCTTGTCTACGCCAAGAAGTAAAATTTTATTTAATGTCATATAAGAAATGTAGCTGTTCATGTCCCATTATAACATGGCCATAATGCAATTATTCTGTATCGTTAGTATACGATATACAAAAAACAACAACAGATGCTGAGTATCGCTTCACGCCAGACGTCTGACTATTGAGATATCTGAATTTCCTTTACCCTCTTAATTGAAAAATTGTAAGTTTTTAATAATCTGATATTGGCTACTTTGGTAAAAAGCATATTTACCAACTCTTTTGGATTGCTCAGGAGAGTTGTGAATTTCAGGGGGCATTTCAGGATGCCTGAGAGATTGTCAGTCCCTGGTGAGGTTGATGACGATTCACACTGCCCCTGCTGTACAATGTCACAGTGGTGATGTGGTCAGGATGACAGGGGTCGGGAAGCCGTCGCTCGAAATCCAGATGCCGGAATCCCAACTGCCGACATCCCGGATGTAAGTATGCCGAGGAATCCTAGCTTCAGGCCGTACGCATCGGGGGGAGGGTTAGGGTTCCCCCTCACCCTCCTCTCCATCTCCTACTGTGTCTAGTAATATATATTACCTCATATTCACAACTTTATAAGCACTTGCAGCTTGTATATATAAACTTAATTACCTACTCTCCTGGAATGTCCAGCAGAAGCTTGAATTGTCACGCCCCCTCGTGTCACGCTGGGTGCTCCGACAGCTGCTTGGCAGTCCCCAGCCTCTTCCCGTTATCACTGCTGCTAGGTGACATCATCCGAGGGGTGACTACAAATTGCAGAGTAGCTGTGCTAATTTGGTGTCACCTCCTCGGACCTGTCACCCGGTGCTGCCAGCACCCCCCTAGTGACGCCATTTTGTATTTTACATTGTTGCCAACTGTCCCAGTTCTGGCAGGGCAGTCCATAACTTTACAAGGTATGTCCCGTTCACTGATGCTATCGATGAATGGATGCCGTGTGCTACTGCCACTGGTACTCCCTACAATTAATGGATGTTAGTAGGGGAAGGAGATATGTGGCAACATAATGTTTTCAAGCCCTCATTGTAACATAACGAGGCCCACTGTCCCCATTCAAAAAGCAGCAAAGTCGGGAGGTATGTTTTAAGGTTTATGTGTGCTGTAACTGTTCAGCTTCTCTAAAACGTATTTGAAAAGAAAATAGAGTTTCTGTTTTATAGGCGGACATCTGAGATACACATAGTATCCTGTAATACTGTGCACAGCTTTCCAGGCACTCCTAAAGCCTTGTACGCTCAGAAACACAAGTATGGTGGGGTTGGGTGGAGAGGGTGTGTTGTAAGTTCAAATACTTTTTAGTCTACTACTATTTCATATAAACACCACAGTCTATTTTACGTTCAATTATTTTTTTATGGAAAGGTGATTTATTTGACAAAGACTCTTTATTTTAAATTATACATTATATCTGAAGCGTCTCTTTACAAGTTCACTAAGTGTTTTGTGTGTAACAGGTGTGGGTTTCTCTGGTGTTTTTTTTTTTTTTTTACACTTTAAGGGGTCAGAATGTATACGCGTTGTCACTATAGAGGCGGGATTCAGAAAATAAAGCAGCTCACACATTTATTGGCTACGTGTCAGTTAGTCTAGACTCTACTGCTTTCTTTAACAATAAAATAGCAATAAATAAAATAATCCATCCATTGTAAATGTGAGATCTGAGCGCAGCTAGAGAGAGGCCCTAGGAAAGTCGATACCCAAACATTTGTACAGTAATATCAAACACTGCTGCGTTCTGCAGCTGGCAGAGAATACTAAGGAAATATACCCCTGAGAACATTTTAATGTATTCATATGAATATTTATTTTAAAAGGAAGTAAAAATTGCTCTAGGAAGTTTTACTACTAGTAAAATGTTTTGTGGGTTTTTTGGGGGGCCATTTTTATGTCTGTAAGAATTAATGTCAATAGTACATAGAATCGCTCCCTGTTTTTCTCTCTCTCTCTATATATATATATATATATATCAGTAACGCATATACAGAATACTTGTCTACGTTTGGGGTCTTCTTCCTGACTCCTTGCATGTGCAGGAGAGTGATTTGTGGCCCAGTCCCACTGGCCAACAATGTGAATTGTGGCATAATGCAAGGTGGGTGGGTGCAACGATGGTACGACTAGTGATGAGTGATATTTAGTTTACGTGACAAGAGCGATCCCGAGCTGCTGATTGTTCTGTGCTACTGAGCGCTCGAGGGACTGGTGCTTGTGTGGATGAGGGAACCAGATTTTAGCTTCCATTTCCATTAATAAAATAAATACAAAGATATATTTCAAAAATAATAGTATTTGTATACATGAACTAGCTGTAAATGTATGGGGAGGAGCTAATGCCATATTTGGATACCTGATAAAGAGGCTCCCATTAACAACAACAGGGTTATCTCATAGGGCGTAGCTACCATAGGTGCAGGGAGTGCAGCTGCTATGGGGCCTAGACTTCAGAGGGGCCCATATTCCCTGTCAAAGATACTTGTGTTATATAATTTCCCCCCCATTTGGTGATGCATAAAGGCACTTACAAACATTTGCCTTGGTGTCTAAAATATATCTAGTTATGCCCCTGGACCTGCTACTTGTAATGTGGTTTACAATGAACGGGAGGCAGGGCCGGTTCTTGGGATTGTGGCGCCCCGGGCAAAGTATAGGGGCGTGGCTTCAAATGGGGGCGGGTCAGTTACGCCCCCATTTATGCCCCTGTAGCGACGCTGAAAGAAAAAATAAAATAAAAAAAAGTGTACTTACCATCCCCGTTCCTGATCCAGACCGCTGCAGACCTCCTCCGCCGGCGCCGCTCTTCTTCTCTCCTTTCCTCGATCTATGGGAGAGACGTTATTACGTCTCTCCCATAGAACAGCATAGACACTAGAGGTCAATTATGACCCCTAGTGTCTGTGCCACTATGCTGTGCGGTGCGCGATGACGTCATCGCGCACCGCACAGCAAAGGTCCTCTCCATGAAGGGAAACTAGACCGTAGCGTCTAGTTTCCCTCATGGAGAGGACCTTTGCTGTGCAGTGCGCGATGACGTCATCGCGCACCGCACAACTAAGGTCCTCTCAATGAAGGGAAACTAGACGCTACGCGTCTGGTTCCCTTCAAAGCGGGGGGCACAGCTGGGCACTGCAGGGGGCACAGTGGCGGATCTTGCCCTGGTGCGGCGCCCTCCGGATGGCGCCGGCGCCCTCCGGAAGGCGGCGCCCCGGGCAAAAGTACTGCTTGCCCGTGGCAAGAACCGCCACTGACGGGAGGGCACTGTTCAGTTACATAGGCCCATATTTATCAAGCTTTGGCGAGTGATAAATTGCACAGTGATAAAGTACCAACCAATCAGCTCCTGTCATTTTTGAAACAGTCTGTAACATGTCAGTTAGGAGCTGGTTGGTTGGTGATTTATCACTCTCCAAGGCTTGATACATATGGGCCTTATTATGATCTGGGAGCACTGTAATGTGGCATAATATGAACTGTAGACAGACACTGTATGTCCTAATATGAATAGAGGGTACTGTGTTGCACAATATACAATGGCAGCCATAAAATGTGACACATAATGTGAACTAAGTCTCTACTATGGGGCATAAAATAAACTAGGGCACTACTATGGGGCATAAAATAAACTAGGGCACTACTATGGGGCATAAAATAAACTAGGGCACTACTATGGGGCGTAAAATTAACAACTGCTGCGGAGAATTGTCTCTCTAGAAGCATTGTGACAGGGGCCCCTTCAAAATGTTGCTATGGGGCAAACAAAGTACTGGCTACACTCCTGCTGGTGGTGATCCTCTTACTATATAATTATTGCCTTATTGCTAGAGAAAATGGACCCTATTTCTGTGTTAAAGCCCTATTCTCGCCAGTGTGAGCGTTTGTTGTCTGGTCAGATAAGCCTAGAAAAGAAAATAATTTGTTCTTGATTCCATTTTTGTGTCAATTTTCCCTAAATGTGATGTAATAGCGTGATTAAAATAATACTGAAATTATAAGTGCAAATTCTTGCTGCTAAAGGTACTGACTCACGGGGTGTACTTAATTTCAGCAGATGGCTTATTTTTATATAATGACAGACAGAGTGGTATTATCTGTCACACCAGATTAACCTGATCACATTTTAGGCCTGTTTCAGTGGCCAGTACACTTGGGTTGACTTTTGTAAGGGTGTGAAAAGTGCTTATAGGTGGCTGATAGCCGCATTTACACTGACAGGCACACCTAGCATATGTCACTTGTAGTTTCTGATAGTATAACAAACTGTACAATAATATGTGTGTTGACCTATTGCTGTAATGAAAGCTGATGTGCATTAAGCAGTGTGCAGCAGGGGAGAGCTCACCTTTCCCTGCCACACTATATGAATGTGCTGACTTGTGCCTCACATCTTCTCCCCTCTCTCCCTCTCTCTGTGACAGGACAGTAGTGGATGCGGGAGGCGGAGGCTCAGGAGGCGGCACCGGGGCGGGCCCATCTGCTCACTCTCTGCAAACTTTTCCTAACCTTCATCTCCAGAATAGTAAATACCCCAGCAGCACGTTGCAGGCTGCTGCTCCGGCTTGGATTTTACAAATCTTGTGGAAGGAATAAGGAGAACGCTGGGAAGAGGAGGAGGGAAGTGACGCCGCTACCTGTGTGCTACAGGCAGGGGGAAGACCTGCTCGGCTATGGGGAGCACCTGGGAATGGTTCTTTGTCCTGGGACAGACTGTGGCCACTCTCCTGCTCGTACAGTCCGCGGATGAGGTCGTTCCTAGGCTCACCTTGCAGTACGGTAAGTGTACGCACCGCATCCCGGGGTTACATCTGAGAGTGAGTGGCCGCAGCTCGCTCTCTGGTTCTAGTTGGTGTTTTATTTGGGTTCATGTTTGTTGTCCCCCCATACTGTATAATAGCTATGGATACATGGTGTAAACCAGACCACGTAACAAGTGATCTGTTCCAGAGGAACTAGAGGTCTCAGAAGTACTTGGCAGCCTCTGGCATTAATATTGGATCACCCCTATCTGGCATATACACTTTTTTTTTTTCTTTTTTTTTTTTTTTTTCATTTAAAGGGGCATGATTTAACCCTTTCAGTGCAAAGATGGTAAGCACTTGGTTTTACTTTGAGGTGCAGACTGTCCCGGCTCAATCTGAACGCTGCACTTTTTAATAATGATTAAAAAAAGGTGTTCTGCTTCTATCCTTAGCTGACACTGAACATCCTTGGTGCAAGGCCTGCTTGCTTTGCCTGTCCAGGTGGGTTACACTAGTGGAGAGGTTGCCTCTGGTCTGGCTATAGTGCTGGAAGGAACTAATGGTAAGAGGAGTAGAGATTGCACAGTCGCCTGCTGGTGTATGTAGCACATACAGGATTATTTTGGTGACTTTCTATAAACTGCCATCCTACAGCCGAAGCCTCACTACATACAGCATTTCTTATGTTACTGTAATAGCTGAAGTAGAAACTAGTTTGGCCATGTGTGGATAATTAGTAATAATAAAGTCGCTTTCCCTGCCTACTGTTTTATAATAAAATAAGAAATGATATATGCAGTGTAAGGCAGAATAATAAATCCTCCAGACATCTGCTGACACAGTGACCATATATACAGAAACACGTTATTAATGGTTCTGTCATGTCCAAGAAGCATCAGCATTGAAATGACAAGTGCAGAATGCGATATTGTGTAGCAATGTCACTTATAGTGGTGTATAGGTATCTTTAGTGATATCCCAGGAAATACTTATGTCATTCTGACTGTACCCTGAGAAATCCAGTGTACTATGATCAGCTATAACATATATGTAAAATAAATAGTTTATCACATAAGTCCTATGTAATCTTATGAGCTTCTCATTGTTTGCCAGTTTTCTGTTGATAACAACATGTTATATGTTAATGGAACAGAACAAACCTCCATACATGTGTATATTATATATGTTGGTGCCCCCCCGCCCCCCGGAAAAAAAAACACAAAAAAACACAAAACATGTTTATGAACACAGTGTAACGTTGCACTAAAGCAGGCATGTCCAAACTGCGGCCCTCCAGCTGTTGAGAAACTACACATCCCAGCATGCCCTGACAGTTTTGCTGTCAGAGAATACTAAAGCTGTGTCAGGGCATGCTGGGATGTGTAGTTTCTCAACAGCTGGAGGGCCGCAGTTTGGACATGCCTGCATTAAACTTTGTCTGGACTCTGATGTATGTCCCGCTTAACATGACTCCATCATGAAGGAAGGCAACTTTACATTGACGGATTCTGATCCAGAAACGATCCTCTTACACTGAGGTGATTGTTGTGATTATTCCTCTGTGACTTTCAACCCAGCTAAATAGTCTCCACCTCCAGCACTCGCAGTGCCAGGATCTCAGATCACTATGCATGCCAATATTGGCTGAATAAAAATGCCAGCTGTACATACATTTTGTGTTGGTTTTTTTTTGGTTCAGTTTACAAAAGGCTTCTTCTGTTTTGTTCTGTGCTTCTGCATCAAAGACTACGTGTCCATTGAGCGAGCCCTCATGCCCATGCTTGCTTTTAACCTGTTTTACAGTTCATGCTTTGAAGTTGAAGGGTGGGGTGAAATCTGTTTCTAATAACCAGCAGCATAAATGTCTCTGCACTGCACTCTGCACCCAGCGAATTCGCCTTATGGCTGTGGTGGAGGCGGAGGGGTGAACCTAAGCTAAAAAGGTCTATGTACTAAGCTTTGGAGAGGCATAAAGGGGCAGATGTATGAAAGGATGTTAGGGGGATTAGTGCACCAATGTGCCATTCAACATGTGAACGGTCAGTGGCACTGACCATTTCGACTGCAGCAGTTGTTGCCCCACCATCACAGTAGTGACAGCATTGTCCCTGGCTGCAGTGACTCCGGGCTGCACGGGAGATCTTGAGCATGCCCAGTGGAGCGGGCCCAGGACTAGCACTAGGTATGATGCGCTTTGGGCTGTAAGATGGATAGTCAGAGCGGTGAGTTCTCAGTCCCCCACTTTGGCAGGTGAGATTTTGAAGCATCTCATATGTACCGCTCCCTGCTTCTCCTCAGTTAAGTCTCTATAGTGGCTTGATGCATGTTGCGCTATTATACATCTGCCCCAAAGTACCAGCTCCTAACCGTCATTTTACAGATAATGGCCCAGATTGAGCAAACCTTGAAGTGTGATAAACTGCACAGTGGTAAAACACCAACCAATCAGCTCCTGTCATTTTTAAAACAGGTGGTAACATGGCAGTTAGGAGCTGATTGGTTTGTATTTTATCACCGTGCAATTGATCACTCTCCAAGGCTTGACATCTGGGCCTGTATTTGAAAAATGACAGTTGAGAGCTGGTCGGTTAGTACTTTATCTCTCTTCAAGGCTTAGTACATCGACCCCAAAGTGTAGTTTGCTTTTTTTGGTATCCGTTCTTTTCTTCTCATTTATACATCTTTGTTTTCCTGATCTCCATCTACTTGTTAAAGGTGGTTGTTTTGATCAAGAACATTGGCATACTTATGTTTGGTATGCATTGCCTTGAATCTGGAAAGATCCTTGCTCTGTAGCCATAAAACTATTAAAGTGGAATGTGTATTTCCAGATAACCTAATCCTGAATTTTTGTAAAAAGATACCAGGCCTCTTCATTATAACTAACCTGTAAAACCTGATTTTGAGTGGTATTTTCTTAATTGGTTTAATCTGCTGCCACCTGGCAGCCCCCCAGGAAATAGCTCCGTGATAAACGAACATACAAAATTCTGATTTCTTCTATATCAGACACCTAATAGGACTTATATAATGCACAGTTCAGCAGGCCACAGTGGACGCAAGATTAATGCATTTTGTATTATTATTTTGTTTTATTTGCAAATAATCTCTGAAATGTTTGTGTGTTTATCTCTAAAGATGTGTTCTCCATGATTTGTTGTTCTGTTAAGTAAAAATAAAACCTATTTCTTATAATGAAAAGGCAGCAGAATAACCATGCAGAGTGCATGTATTTCATTAACATGATCTTTTAATCTGCTGCAAAACATGATCATTAATAGAATGTGTCGTCACATTTTTTTTTGGTGATGGATTGGGTGAAAGTAATGATTACATTTACAGTGTCAGTTAGTTGGCTGCAGTCCATGCCCTCTGCTCACCTAGCAATAGAAGATGATGATGTAGGCGTTTGCATAATTGTGGTTGTACTTTGCCCATATAGGATCTAAAAATATGGAGTAGGCATGGACAGGCTTTGACTCAACATGTGGTAGACATCTGTTGAAATCCGTTGCTGCTACATGCCTTGGAGAGTCAAGTGTTGACTTCCTGCTGGCTTTTGTAGTATGCTGGGAGTTGTAGTACAATAGTTGGAGTGACTGTACTGCTAAAAGAGTGTATATATAATTGTGTTGAATTTTTGACAAATGTATAGCAAATGTGGCGCTATGGAAGAGGTCTTCTAGTGTACAGCATACTTGCCAAATCCCTAACTTCAAGCATTAACTTTTACACCATTTCTAAAGCTATTTATTCTCTTGCAGAAACCACATTATTTTGTGAACTTTGCACTCATGATTCTAAACGTTGACTTTCTATCCTTTACTAGCAGTTGAACACTGCCTGCCAGGAGTTTAAGCAATATGTGCATGCATGATTGCCACTTGATCCGGAGCAGATCCAGCAAACATCTGGTGAAAAAATATAAATAATGCTGGCCATACACCAGGACGACCAGCATCCGATCCGATTCCAGGCACAATTTCACTTCCATTCTCCCTGCAGCTCTAGACACACGATTTAGGGCTCGGGACACACAATGGGTTGTTAAGCGATCGATGGTGTGCCTCACCCCCAAAAAATAAAAAATTCCAGGGAAATGCCTCTCAGAATCGTATGATGCATCGTATGTACATCAAACATGGTACGATGTGCATACGGATTATATGGGCTGCACGTATAATCATTTGATGAGATGCGTGACCGCACATCTTAATCGTGTATAAAACATGAACAATATGCACACAATGTGTCGATATCGTGTATTCGTACACGATATATACCTGATGTATGGCCAGCATAACAATCTGTTATTACCAAGCTAGATGAGTCTTAGAGATCTGCATTGCCCTGTTGGCAATATCTGCATTCCCTCATAAAGGGCCCATACACTACAGAGACATGTCGACCCTCATGTCGCATAAGCTTTCCCTTGAACCGCCTGGCAGCCTCTTGGGCGTCGGGATCGCATAAGATACATCATATGTGGTCCTTTTGCATACAATGGGGTATATTCAATTGAAGTCGAAAACTGCCGTCTGTCGAAAAGACGGCAGTTTTTCGACTTTTTATGGTTGAATCCTGATTCGACATATTCCATATTTGGCCAAACTTTTCGATAAATTCAACTTGTCGAAAAGCACGTGGATTGGCGGAATAGCTGCCGATCCACGTGTTTAAGTCGAAAACGGGGCCAAATCCGACAGGTTTTGGCCCCCTTTTCGACCATACCAGTCCGGCATCAAAATGATGTCGGACTGAGATGTGGACCCGGAGGAGGCGAGGGAGGGGAGCCGCAGGGAGACGGGGGGACAGCCGGCGGGCACACAGGAGAGATCAGCACTACAGTAGCGCTACAGCTGGATGTCACTCACCCGCCCGACCTCACGGCAGCTTCCACCCGGCTCCAGCACGCTACTGGAGCCGGGTGGAAGCTGCCGTGAGGTCGGGCGGCTGAGTGACATCCTGCTGCGATCTCTCCTGTGTGCCCGTCGGCTGTCCCCCCGCGGCTCGCCCCCCTCGCCTCCTCTGCATCCCATCTAAATTCGACTTGAAAAAGTCAAATTTAGATGGGGATTGAATAGGGGTTGTCGGATCCATTCTGACAAATGCATGTCTGAATGGATCCGACTTTAATTGAATATACCCCAATGTATCTTATGTGATCCCAGCCATGCCTGTGGGATCAGAGATATCATGAGTGCAGCTGTAACAACCTAGTGGCTCCGATCTGATGCTCACGGGACAGCGCATCGTATCGGATGTAAAACGCATATGATTTGCCACTTTTCATCCGATTTATCATCCCGAAAGGTCGAAATCGGCATTATCGTTGTAGTGTATGGGGCCCTTAAGAGGTACAAATTTACCTAGTATTTCATGTTCTCATGCAGAAAATAGCGAGACTGTATCTTAGGGGGAGATTTATCAAAGCTTTAAAAGAGATAAAGTACCAACCAATCTGTAAAATGACATTTAGGAACTGATTGGTTAGTATTTTATCTCTGTCACTGTGGTGTTGATGGGTACACCGTAATAAAAAACAGTTGCTTCTCTAGTGACTTCTCGGCTGGGATGTGTTTATTTGGGCAGTACAGACAGCATAATGGTTAGCATTATTGCCTCACTGCACCGAGCTCATGGGCTCAATTCCCACCATGGTCCTAACTTTGGGGAGTTTGTATGTTCTCCCCATGCTTGTGTGGGTTTCCTCCCACAATCCAAAAATATACTGGTAGGTTAAGTGGCTTCGGTAAAAAATTAACCCTACTGTGTAAGTGTGTGCGTGTACATATATTTAGGACAGTCTAGGTGAGCCAATCTGCCATCAAATTCTATGTTTCTATGCTGATGTTCCCTAGACTTTCCCTGTTTATCATTGTGTAACTCCATCAGACAGTCAATATTGTAGAAACTCTCACAGACACAATTAATAGTTCTAGTTTAAATGTACTGGGAAGATCCCCGAGGTATTGCTCCACTCTGTACAGCTGCTGATAATTAAGGTTTCTGCACCACGGTACATGGGTTTACAAACGAGTACACAGTTATGAATATGGATACATGGGGCAGAGCGAGAACAAGTGTCTATTACTTAATTCTCTTCTCAATGGTTTCGTGGTAAATGGATTTAATACGCTTCAAAGTATTTAAATGAGTAATGCATTGGTAATTGGTGGTGCTGATTTACTCCTAGATGAAAAATAAATAATTAATTGTAATGAACACAGTGTACAAAAAATACAAATCTCTATTCTGTTTCTGCTGCAGGTGCCATAATATCTGGCCTGCCCGTAACACTAAGGGAAGACTGACTGGCGAATGAATGATGTGACCTTTTGTAAACTGTACAGAACTAGTGCAAAGTGAAACAAATCTTCAGGGCTGATGCAAAACTCAATTTAAAGTATCTAAAATCTAAAAGCACATTTCTTATATTTACAGTAAGAAAGATTCGATTGTTCTTCTAGAAGCATTCATTTCTCCTGTAGAATTAGAGATATATACGAAGCTGGTAGGTTTAGAATTTGCCATCTACCATGTTGGCACGCATCTCATTGTTCTCTTTAGTTCATAGAGAGGAGATATTATCAGGGATAACCACCCACCACTCCCCTGTACAAACTCTTCCTCATCCACATATGTACACAAGGAGAAAGTAAAGAGTACAGAGAACTGGTTTCTAGGGCAGCAGTGCACACCCTCAGGTGTATACTTGGCTGCATTTGCAACGGTGGAGGCTTAGCGATATAAGGAAAACATAATATGTATTCATTATGCCTGCTTATCTGTGCAAGTAAATACAGAGAATATTATTTAGTTGTTGTATTTTAGCCCGCCAACTTCTGCCTGGGAGTGTATACTCCACCCCCCCCCCTCTGCTGCCTGCTCTGTTTGTTAACATCAGGACAGATACATCTCCACACAAGGAGAAGGGGGATGAGACATGTAAGCATTTCCAAACCTCTGCCTCTGTTTACTTTATAGTGCAAAGGCCATTAGATCTCTGCTCAGTTCCTTTACACAAGATTATTTTTTTTAGAGCTTCTTAAATGCTTGTATAATGTCTCCTTGTATTAAACCATTGATTTCTGTTGAGGTATTTACAATGGGTGACTTTGATAAACATGGGTAAGTTTTTTCTTTTGGTGTTATTTACACTGTATTACATTTGAATGTGTCAAAACTTTTGCTAGGTTTAGGACTGGTATGAAAGATTCCTATCTGACCAAATGCAAAGTATAAGCCAAAAACTCGTTTCTATTGGTGACATTATGGTCACTGTGGGGAGGAATTCAATTTAGCGTGATATGCCGCGCGCTGTACATATTTGCTGTATACTGTAGGGCCAACATTGCAAGTTTTCCAATGCACCTCTATGGGAAGGTGAGGGGAAACTTGCAATACTGGCAGGAGAGAGATGCCGCTCTGGAACAGTGCATTATGGTGGTCATTCAGAGTTGTTCGCTAGCTGTTTTCGATCGCTGCGCAGCGATCAGGCAAAAAAGCGGCACTTGTGCGTATGCGGCGCAATGTACTTTCACAACGGGCGATGTAGTTTTACACAAGGTCTAGCGAAGCATTTCAGTCGCACTGCTGGCCGCAGAGTGATTGACATGAAGTGGGTGTTTCTGGGTGTCAACTGTTTTCAGGGAGTGTTCGAAAAAACGCAGGCGTGGCTGGGCGATCGCAGGGCGTGTTCGTGATGTCAAAACAGGAACTGAATACTCTGAAGTGATCGCAAGCACTGAGTAGGTCTGGAGCTGTTCTGAAACTGCACATTTTTTTTTTTTTTTACCGCTTTGCGATCCTTTTGTTCGCACTTCTGCTAAGCTAAAATACACTCCCAGAGGGCGGCGGCTTAGCGTTTCCACGACTGCTACAAACTGCTAGCGAGCGAACAAATCGGAATGACCACCTATGTGCATCATGCTGAAGAGGCTGTAACATGCACAATTATACTAAACACACAGGAGGCTGAAGGGTCTTTCAGAAGGCATCAGAAATAAAGCAATTACTAGTATATTTTTGTTTGTGTGATTTTTACCATTGAACCCAATATGCAGACATTCCAAATACGTCAACCATGTGAACGTTCTCAGTGACGGTCTGGACTGCCAATATACTACCTATTAACGGTATGTCCTGCATAGTAGTTTTTCATTGTTTGCATATGATTTTGGGGTATCAGAAGGGGATTACTGGCTACTATCCCAAAATTTATTTTGTCATTAGGTTTAAGAAAAAATAAAAGGAAACAAAATTCCAAAAGAAAAATAGTAAAACAGCTCAAAGCTCTACATTGGAAATTGGAGGTTAGCTGGCTAGACTGATGATGTAATGCAAACTGCAATATTCTAAATCATTTGGGGGGAGTCTTTTTTTTTTTTTTTTTTTTTCCATCCGCTTAAAGTATTACCTTAGAAAAAGTAGGGTGCCACTGCTAATTCATCTTCAGATTTTATTTTCTGTATACCTAGCTGCAGCAAAAGCACCCTAAGTAAAGTTAAGCCAATGTCCATATCTTCAGCTGCGATATCAGCTGTTGATTCATTTGTACCTATGTTAAGGCCAGTACTCACGGCCCGATGCGGGAGAGATGTGTGCTGAGCGAACCGCTCAGCACACATCTCTCCCGGCGCTCAGCACAGCGCAGTGTGTGCTGAGCGTGCGGGGGGAGACAGGGGGCCACTCATTTCACCCAGCGGGTGAAGTGAGCGACCCGATAGATTGGCCTGCATGCAGGCCAATCTATCACCAGCGATAGCGATGCGCGGGGCTGCGCATCGCTATCGCTGTTAGGGCTACACACGGAGCGATCTTGCTGAAAATCTAAGCAATCTAGTCAGATTGATTAGATTATCGCTCCGTGTGTACCCCCCTTTAGACTATTCACCATCATCATCTATGTTAGATAGTTACATGATCATCATTATCATCATCGTTGACGTCCACACAAGAGGACGACGGATCGGCTAGAGTGGCCAATCCCGGGTCATTTTTTCTATCCCGGTAATCTGGATTGAAAAATGATCAATCCTGGGATTCTTTGTTGGATACTCGGGATTGGTTTCCCCCCCCCAATGTGTTCCCCACCCCCCTCCCTGCCCAGCATAGATAACTTACCCTACTCTAGGCGGGATGAGGGGTGGATAACTTGCTGTGACGAGAGGAGATGAGATGTGGGGCAGTGCAGGGCGGCAGGCTGCGCAGCGTGACCTCTGACTTTACGTCACGCTGCGCAGTGCGTACAGGCAGGGGGAGCCGGGCAGCATCAGAGCCTCCTGAGGACGCTTAACGCTGCCCGCCATAGAAAAAAGTAAGGTGGTGGCCAATCCTGAAATCCTTGGGATTGCCAGCTACAGTACCGGCCAATTTACGCCAGGATACCGCCGATCCCGGTATTGGCCACTATAGGATCAGCCATTGTTATGGATGAAGAGGCTTTGTGACTCGTGCGTTTTCAGTAGCAGCCTTTTTGTAGATAACCTCACCAACAGCAAGGTGAAGGCTGTGCACTAGACAACACGGCTGGTGTTCAGCAGGTACAAACTTTCCAGCTCATACCCTTACAATTAGACCCTCTGTCGTGTTTTCAAACTTTGAAGATATTTTGCTGCGCTTATCGATTCTCCAACCAAACCCGAACTCCAGAATTTGATTTGGCCATGTGAGATAATAATCCTGTGTCTTCTATTAGCAATAGAGGTCCATTCAATTCAGAAGCAACACCCCCACCCACAATTTTAAAATTGCGTATTTCAAGGATGAGTTTTGAGGAGTCTATTTGGGGCATATTTAAAAACTCTTTCGTATGAAAGGTAAATCAACATACCCTTTGTAGAAGACATGTTGAATGCTGGTCCATCTAAAGCGATCATTCACGCTAAAGTTGCATCTACTGATTTTTCTCTCCCTGCTACTACTGTCTAATGCCGAGTCCAGTGACCATGGGGTATATTCAGTTGAAGTCTGATCCATTCCGACATTCATTTATCGGAATGGATCCGACCTGGGCTATTCAATGCGTTCTCAATTTGACTTTAAAAAAGTCGAATTGAGATATGGGAGCTTAGTCGGGGGAGAGCAGCGGCTATAATAGCCGCTGTTGTTGCGCTGCTCTCCCCTGTCTGCCCGCGGCTCTCCCCCCGTCTCACCCCCCTTCCTCCCCGTCTCTCTACCTCTCCCCGTATCACAGCCGCCGCTCACGGCAGAGTCCACCCGGCTCCAGCAAGCGAGGTCTCGCTTGCTGGAGCCGGGTGGACGCTGCTGTGAGCAGCGGCTGTGACATCCTCCGGCGCTGCTCTCCCCGTATGGCTGCCCGCGGCTCTCCCCCTATCTGCTTCCGCATCTCACTACTTTTTTTTTTAAGTCGAATTGAGATGGTCGAAAAGGGGGCCAAAACCTGTCGACACAAGCACGTGGATTGGCAGCTATTCCGCTGATCCACGTGCTTTTCGACAAGTCGAATTCCTCGACTTGTCGAATAATTTGGGGCTAGATTGAATAGGCGGAACCCCTTCTGACCTAAAAAAGTCGAAAACTGCCATCTTTTCGACAGACGACAGCTTTCGACTTCAATTGAATATAGACGCGTTAGTGGGTGCTTGCGTCTCAAACCATATTACACCAAGACTTGTGAGTATCACCAAGTGTAATGATAAAAAAAAATCATATATATATATATATATATATATATATATATATATATATATATATAATATATATCTCATTACAGGCTCTATTTGTGTCACGTTCTGTAATTTCATCATGTGACTTAATTATGCTGCCTGTCCTGCAGGGCAGGTTTTCCTGTTGTATGGATGTTGCCATGTTGGATTTTGTCAGCTGACCGCAGCTCCTTTGTAAACCTTTGCTCCTGATTAGTTCACTGCCAGAGCAGCAAGTTACATTGCTAATCCTTGGCTCCTCTTTGCAGTAAGACTGTAGATCCTAGTTTATTGCAGTGCCTCTGTATTGCTGGTTTCCTTCCTGCAAGCTTTCCAAGCTACAGATGTCTACCGTCTATCTCATTAGCTAAAGCTACATACACACTATAATATTCTGTCCAATGTGGCTGGTTGGAACGAGAATCTGGTAATGTCTGGGACAGGGCTGGCTGGTTTAAATCAAATTTGTTTTTAATAAGACCCACTCTGGTGTTTTTATTATGCTGATGGTACGGGTTAGGTTTGGCAGACCGATGGCCGGGATCCCGGCGTTCAGCATACCGACACCGGCATCACGGCCACAGAATGCCGGCAGGGGGAGGAGTGCAACAAAGCCCCTTGCGGGCTTGCTGTGCTCGCCACGCAGAGGGCTCGGTTTGCTTGCTGCAGTTAGCACAGGTTCTATTCCCACTCTATGGGTACCGTAGACACCCACAATTGGGAATAGTCCCTGTGGGTCGGCATTGCGTCTGGCGGCATTCAGAGTGTTCCTGTGTCGGCATGCTGACCGCCGGGATCCCGATTGGCGGTAACCTATCCGCTTCCCGATAGTACAGGTACGGCGCCGTGACTTATTTAAAAAAAAAAAACTTTTTATTCAAAATGTTTAATACCAGTGACACGACCAGTGCTAATGCTTAACTCCTCCTTTTTGTGTGTTTCTCTGAAAAGTGCTTCTGCATTTTCCATTTTGTAATACTATTCAGATTTATTTAATTAGAATAAGTAAGACTAATGCTTAACAACTTTGTTCTTATTTTCAATTTAATCTGTCGCAGAGTATACTTGTATGTATTAATGTTTAGTCTATCTACAAATATTCAGATATACTAGGAATAAGCTGTAAAAAATTGATTTTATTGAAATATATCAAAGAAATCAAAGCCTAATAACATTAAAACATGGTTGATCGAGGTTTCGAATACATGATTCATTTTTTTTTTTCATTTAAACATTAATGCAAAAAAAAAAAAAATGGTTTAAACACAAAAAAAAAAATTCTATTTATTTAAACTGGGGTTTTTTTCCAACCCTTGTTTGGGAACAAATGCCAGTGTACCATTTGTACCCAAAATCCATAAAAACAGACAAAACAGTTGTTCTGATAAATTGGTTAAATCATATGGATTTAATCAATTTGTCTGACCATTTTTGTCTATTTTCCAGTGTTTGGGAGCAAATGGTCATTTGTCATTGGCTCCCATACAGTACCAGATTTTCCTTCCAACCAGAAAGATTTTAGTATGTATCCAGCTTTAGTCTCAGTATTTCCAAGCTACCACTCTTAAGGGCCGTATTGACGGCCCAATTTGGGGAGAGATGTGTGCTGAGCGAACCGCTTAGCACACATCTCTCTCCCCGCTCAGCACAGCGCGATCTGTGCTGAGCGTGCGGGGGGAGACGGGGGGACCGCTCATTTCACCCAGCGGGTGAAATGAGCGACCTGCTAGATTGAGCCTGCATGCAGGCCAATCTAGCAGCCAGCGATAGCTATCGCTGTAGGGGGTACACACACGGACAGATCATGCTTGAAATCTAAGCAGCGATCGCTCCGTGAGTGCCCCCCTTTACTTGTTACCTGTCTCTCAGTTCAGTGCATTCATATTCCTAGCATGCAGTTATCTATAGCCTTGTCGTCTTCTTTAGGTACATACATACACTGCGATGTAACCTTACGATTTTGACTATATAATCAAAATCGTAAGGAAAGTTAGTGCAAATCGCACCATGTGTACACAGCTTGCTATACTAATGCTTGCTCCTGTTGGGTTGGTATTGCAAGAAAAGACTATATTGTGTAGAATCTAGTACATAGTATAGTTAAAATTGTCACTTAATCAAAATCTCACATAGTCAATATCGGTGGTTCAGGGCCCGGGGAGTTCAGAGGAAATCGCAAAGTCAAAATCGGAGGTTGTCAATATCTCACCGTGTGTACGCACCTTTAGTTTTGCTGTGATGCTTTTCTGATTACTCAACCACCTGTGAGCCTCACCTGATTTCTCCAGATTATCTTGCCTTCTATTTTCATATAGAACAGAGTTCAGCTCAGACCTGTTAGCCAGTTGCTTCCAGTCCCTGAATTATTGCATTTCTCATTTTCCTGCAGTCCTGGCATGCTGTTAACCTCTGAATCTCCTACAATCAAGCATATAGTTCTGTGTATACATTTCCTTAGCTCCTTGCCACAGTACCAGCACCTTAAACACAGACTCTTCCAGGGGTGTGATTCATTAGACCGACATGCGTTGGGTCGACATGCATTAGGTTGACATGGTAATTAGATCGACGTACTAGGTCGACATTGAAAAAGGTCAACATCAGGTTTTTTTTAACCTTTTTTTTTTTTTGGTGTATTTTTCTTCGCAAAGTGACGGGGAACCCCAGTCAGTGCACCGTGTCCCCTCGCATGGCTCGCTTCACTCGCCATGCTTTGGGCATGATGCCTCGCTCCGCTGCGCTCGGCACAGGTTACTATTCCCAATCGTTGTCCACGTGGATCGTTAAGTATGAAAAAGGTTAAAAAATGAAAAAAGGTTGTGAAAAACTCATGTCGACCTTTTTCCATGTCGACCTAGTGATCATGTCGACCTAACTCATGTTAACCTAATGACCGCCATACCTCTTCCAGTGTCCAAGGGCTACTAGGTTTCTAATCTAAGCTGAGCTTAACCTGCTCTAGTGCACTACTGAACCCAGCAATACCCAGCCTACTGTTGTACCCTACAACAGGGCTGCCATCAGAAATTATGGGGCCCGGGACTGACAAATTTAGCATGCCCTCCCCAAATAGCTCCCCCAAATCTTACCAATTTGAGGGGTCCTTGGTGGCAGCAGTGAGGATCGCTGGGACAGCCAGCTGCCTGCGTACAGGCAGAGCAGGCAGCCACGGAGGCACAGCACACACACAGCTGCGGTTGTAATATTCTTTCTATAAAGCTGGCCCCTGAGCCAATCAGGAGCTGGCAGCCTCTGTGGCTGCCTGCCCTGCCAGTGCGCAGGCAGCTGGCCTGTCCCCGCGTTCCTCATTGCTGCCACCCGGGCCCCCTCTCAGTCAGGACCCGGGACTGGAGTCCCCACTTGATGGCGTGCCTGCCCTGTACAGCGTCCAGAGTCACTGGTCCCAGTCCGCTATCCTGAGTAGTATCTTCCAGGCCAACATTCAGTCCGTCATCCAGCTCACTCTGCTCTCCATTGTATACCAGCACCGGTACTTGGAAACCCAGTCAGATGGCTGCGACCTGTGTGTTGGGTGCAGCGAAGGCCAAACCTCCTTTCGGGGGTCCCTGGCAAAACACCTTTGCCGCCACGGTAGACTATGCACCTCTGAACTGGGTCTAATCAATTCCAAGTACGGGTAAAAGTCCATTTATACATTCAAGAACTATGAGAATTTGTTTGTAAATGTAAAAGACAGTAACCTATATCTACACATGGACTGAGTATGATATCCCGGGATGTTCATCCTGACATTGAACATCCCGATGTCTGAGGGGTAAGTATTTTTACCCCCTTCCCCTACCCTAAACATCCGGGGATGGTGGCTAGGGCTAACCTTTGGTTGGTGGCTTCTAGACCTAAACCTAAAAGTTACCCCAATGCTTCGGGATGGCAGCCGTCGGGATTCCGGTGTCTGTCACATGAATGCCGGCATCCTGACTGCCGGAATGCTGAACGCATCCCTTACACATGCACATAAGTCTGAGGGATTTGTGAAAGTGCTGCACTGCGGGAGAAAGCAGGAAGAGAACAGTCTCTTCCCGGCTTTTCTCCACTGTCTGTAGACCTAACGCCATCCAGAGGTGGGGTTATGTTTTGAACTAAAGATGGAAGAAGTGAAGCGTCTCATCTTTATAAATTTTGTTCCTACGAAGCTCCCAATTTTACCTATGGGGGATGCAAGTATCTGATTGGAGAAAGCAAAAAGCAGAAAAATCTGAATTTTTTTAAGCTTTTTTTCTTTACTACATATAGATATATATCTTGCGTTCTCCAGCTAAAATTCTGGAGAAAAGCCATTTTTAAGTTTACCGCTTAGACCCCCTAGTCCAGGGGCGGCCAACCAGTCAGACAAAGAGCCAAAAAATCTTGTTAGGTATGTCAACGAGCTGACATCGAGCCGAAGGCGCGTGTGCAAAAATGGGGTGTGGCTTTATGCCGGCTAGGGCACACCCCTGGTATAAAATACATTGAAAAAGCCAGATCCAGCATAAAATACATTGAAAAAGCCAAATCCATTTAAAATATATTGAAAAAGCCAGATTCACATAACACACTTCAGCTCCCCCATGTCTCACTCCAACCAGCTCCAACATATGTCACTCTTGCCAGCACCCTCCTACAGTATGTCACTACAGTGAGCTCCCCCATTTGTGCCTCTCCTGCCAGAACACTCTGTGTCACTCCATCCAGCCCCGACTTGCGTCACTCCAGGCCACCCTCATATGTCACTGCAGTCCCCCCAACTTGTGCCCATGGGCTGGCTGGGAAGGGGGGGCAAGGTGTCATCTGACCCCTGGGCCAGTGCAATATAAGTGTTCCAGGGCCACTTGACTGCAGATTCCCTGTAAAAAATGGGGCCGCTTGCTTGAGTCTGCCCCCCAGACTAAAGGTTGCCACCAAGCCCCTGATTGCAGCAGCCTCTTATGTTTCCTCTATTTGCCAGTGGATGTCTCACCTATAGTATTTGGCTTCCTCAGTTTTCAGTCACCGTAGTGCTGCTGCGTGTCTGACTGGAGGGCAGTGGTTTCTGTATCTGTTGTGTTCACGTGACTTTGAGTGTTGGGAGCCACATTTGAGTAAAGAAAGAGCCACATGTGGCTCAAGAGCCACAGGTTGGCCACCGCTGCCCTAGTCTCTAAACTATAGGCAGATCTAAGGTATATTGGAAACTCCTATTCCCATGAAAAATCCCCAAAAGGTTATTCTTAGTAACTGGTTATATTTACCCTGTAATTTAATGTAAGTCATAGCTCTAACCCCAGCCATAGTCTTTGTTTGTCATGTACTTTAGTTACATAAGCAGGCTAGTTCAGTGTCACACAGGCTGGCACAAACATGTTTTTATGTTCTCTCTGATGCATGCAGTATCCGGTATCCGGACTCCAGGTCGACAGCACAAAGGTCGACACACCTTAGGTCGACGCCAATTGGTCGACACACCTTAGGTCGACAGGAACAAGGTCGACAAGGAAAAAGGTCGACATGGAAAAAGGTCGACATGGAAAAAGGTCGACATGGAAAAAGGTCGACATGGAAAAAGGTCGACATGAGTTTTTCACGATTTTTTTCTTTTTTTTAACCTTTTCATACTTAACGATCCACGTGGACTACGATTGGAACGGTAAAGTGTGCCGAGCGAAGCGGTAGCGGAGCGAAGGCACCATGCCCGAAGCATGGCGAGCGAACGCGGTGCACTAATTGGGGTTCCCGGTCACTCTACGAAGAAAACGACACCAAAAAAAACATAAAAAACCCATGTCGACCTTTTGTCCATGTCGACCTTTTGTCCATGTCGACCTAAGGTGTGTCAACCAATTGGCGTCGACCTTTGTGCTGTCGACCCTCAGTCCCAGACCCGCAGTATCCATGAAGGGTTCTGTTCAGTAAACCCTGGAAGAGAATAACAGTTGTTTAACTTATTAGAGGGTTCTAGAATGTTCTATACTTTTTTATATCTACATTATAAAAGGTGCATTTCCTGATCATGGCGTTTCAAAGGCTGCTTAATACCCTTTAATATCAAATGTCTTGTCTCTCTTACAGAAAGCTAATCTCTTGTGTGTTACATTAAACCCTGTACTCATGTTACACAAGCTATGACGACTGGGTATTGTTTAAATACTATATTGAAAGATAATGTGAGCACATACTAAAACTCAGCATGACAATCTGCACTTCCTAGTGCAGCGCACACCTGCTCCTAGCAGAGGCTGTTGCGCCCTGTGGCAACTATCCCAGTTCTAAAAGTTATTATTTCTAGTCCAGGCCTTCCGTTCACTCATCTCACTATTTATTGCTGTCAGTGTCTATAACCAAACTCCTCCTACGTGGAAAGTTTTCCTGTGTGTCACTGTTGCATTTCTAGGAGCATTCTGTAAACGTGGTACAGAAAATTACTTTTGATTAAGATAAATTTGGAAAGATGCCTGTTCTATCTATGGCTTAGGCATAGCCTGCCTTTTTTTTTTTAAATTAAATTATAATATTGGTCATGAGCCAGAAATCTTATCTCTGCTGAAAAAACTGTCACTAAAATACAGAACTTTATTTATAGTACTTTTCTAATAACATTAAAAGATATTATGCTTAATGACACTTTACTAAATGCTTTGTTGGCAGCTGCCAATATGATTAATTAATTTCATTGATGAGTATTTTTGCCTTATTCTTCACACTCTAGCATGTTTAGAGATTTATTAAACAAAGTTATTGGGCGGTATTCAATTGTTTTGCGTGCCTGATCTCCCGTCTAAAGTGACAACAGATCGCGGGGCACAGTTATTTTTTTGCACTGACCACGCCTATAGAGGTCGGGTTTAGCCACATAAAACCGCTAAACCTGACCACAGTTCTGGGCGCTATTACGAAAAATAGGCCCATTTGGGCAGCCGAACTGGTCACTTTTTGGGCATTTCAGCTCACTGGTTGGTTCGAGGTGAAATGCAGGCGCCCGAACGGAGCAACAGTTGAATCTAGTGGCTGCCGGCACACGCCGCAATTGCATCTCGCCCATTGTGTTGAAGCCAATTGTATATGTAAACTTAACACCATCTACATGTATTTACAATATGCTCCCATTGATATGCGTGTCATAGTAAAGATACACATGTTGGAGTAAATTTACTGAGGTGGAGTTTTTATGCAACTGGTGATGTTGCTCATAGCAACCAATCAAATTCTACTTAACATTTATCTAGCTGCTTCAAGAAGATAAAAGAATCTGAGTGGTTGCTATGGGAAACATCACCAGTCTAAAAACTCATACCTTAATAAATTTACCCCGTTGTCTCATTGGGCTCGATTCAATTCTATGGGCATGTTTCAATTCTAGGAGAGTTGAATACCGCTGGTAATTAACTCCCGGGGCCATTCAATACAGCGCAGTGGTAAGCCGGAGAATGCCCGTTCTCCTGAACTTAACAGGGTGTTTTGTCGGGAGAACCGTCATTCTCCAACGTATGTGTTTCAGCCGCGCTAAGGGCAGAAATCAGCATCGCACCAGCACTTTTGTCTGATTTCTGCTCACACCCCTCCGGGGGAGCGAGAAGAAATCCCGTCGCCAGGTGTCACAGGGCACTGTATTGAATAGCCCTGGGAGCTAATTCCTGGCGCTATTCAACTGTCCTAGAATTGAATCGTGCCCTAAGAGAGTTGAATAGCACCGGGAATTCGCTTCCGGGGCTATTCAATACAGTGCGCTGTAACCCCAGACGGCGGGATTTCTTCTTGCACCCAGAAATACGACAAAATTGCTGGCGCAATGCGGATTTCTGCCCTTAGCGTGGTGGAAACACTTAAGTCTGAGAATTCCCGCACTCCCAACAAAACACCCCGTTTAGTCCACAAGAACCGGCCTTCTCTGACATAACAGCGCGCTGAATTCAATAGCACCGTGAGCTCATTCCCAGTGCTATTCAACTCTTAGAATTGAATCAAGCACATTGGATATGTTGATTTTGTATTTTCAAATCTGTTTCTATGTACTTAATGTTTTAAATGCAGAATTTTCATCGCCAGTGTTTAGTAGCCTAACAAGCCAAGCCTCTCATTTTTCCCTACAGACCATTCCAATACATGTGTTGTCACTGGTGTCCGATGTGTGTGAGGAAGAGGAAATGAGTGCAGAAACAATGTAGCTCTTTTGTATGATTACTTTTTTTTTTTCTTCAATAAAGACCTGTTCAAATTTTAATCAACTCCTTTGACATTAAGTTAAAGTTTCTGGACCATTCGTCTTTAAATTCTGTAGTGATATGTGATCAGTTGCATTATTATTTGCAGATGTGTGTATTTTGGCTCTTACTACCTATTCATGATGTGTTTGTATGTGAGAAGTACAGTAATATGGTTTATTTCTACAGAGGTTCCTCCTAGGCCTTTATCAGGATGTTTGGAGATGGTATACTGTAGGTTACTTAAGCAAATGCACACAGCAGTGGGAAAATTAATATTTGCAGTACATTGGATAGTCTCTGGAGAAAAGGCTGTTATACTGCTATTACTTATGCAATTGCTACAGCACAGAAATATTATTTAATCAGTAACGAACATGACTGTATAGTGCAGGAATGAAAACAGGAACAAAGTTTGCAATAGCACCTATGCCACGCAGCGGGAGATACCTGGCGTGAGTGAGCCGACAGGTCCCGTGCAACTCCGTTTGTGTAGGATGTCTTTCTTTGCCAAAAATGCGTCTTATTCGCATTACTATGTGAATTAGATACACAAGCAGACTCTGGTGACTACAATTATATGCAACCGCGCCTGTATCTGCATACGAAATGCTACATTACAGTATTTTCTAGGAAAATGGAGCGTAGCATTTCGCATGCAGTTACAGCTGTGGTCGCACACACAATATAGACATGCTGTTTATCATTTGAAATAGCATAAGCTTCTTGTGTGTCCTGTTTGCGAATAAGACACATTTTAACTGAAAAGTTACACAAAAAGATGCCCAGCGCTATAGAGTTTCTCCACGGATGGCATGACTATAATGCAGGTGTACCCAACACAATATATATATATATATATATATATATATATATATATATATATATATATATATATATATATATATATATATATATATATATAAAATATGGGTGTGTTTTGCGTGACTGGCGGTCAGCATACCAACGCCGGCAGCGGAATGGTGGAGGCTGAGCGCAACAAGCCCATTGCCCGCGCTGCGGACTTGCTGCCGGGTTCTATTCCCACTCAATGGATGTAGTGGACACCCACGAGTGGGAATAGTCCCTGCTGGTCAGCATGCCGACCGTCTGGATAGTGAGGGGGGCCGGGATGTAGGGGGAGGTAATGTGACCGCCGCTTACGTAACTACATCCCATATCCATACATACATACATATATATATATATATATATATATATATATATATATGTATGTAACGAAATAGAGGAGATGGCGCCAAGGGAGTTATATCAACGCCCTACCTAAAAACGGACCCTTACAGTACTCTCCGGATAAATTACGTCAGATAACAAATACTAACATAAAAATTTATTAAAACAACATATAAACCCGACACAAATGTTCATAAGTATACAGAGTTGATACATTTACATTTGTCGCACAATTTGAACAATCGGTTTGTAGTGATGAGGAAAAAGCGTAGATATATCACTACGATTTCCTCCTTCTCCTTATTGTAGATTCGGAGGTAACAACAGATAGATAGATAAATAACCCAACGCGTTTCGTCTTGTTCCAAGACTTCATCAGGGGTAAAATCTCTTCATTTCAGAACATATTGTCAGCACATAAAAGGTAATTCAAAGATGTATGAACAACGTTTCAATATTTCAATGGGACTTGATTGATACAGCGAGGACCATACCTCATATATCATCAGCTTGAGTCTGACATTCAGATATTCGAATATGGGGAAGATTCATATGTGTATAGAATCTAACTGGTTCGCAAGCATAAGGAACCTCGTCGGTCAGCAGCTTGAACCTGACACTCAGAGACTCAGGAGTGAAGGCAATTCAAATGGGTATAATGTCTAACCAATTTAGAACACGTGGTAGACCCTCCAGTGGTGCAGTGCTGACAGCCAAGTCTCTGTATAATGACTCTGTATATATATTTTCACGCCTTGTAAGGCACAAGATCAAAGGCTTTCTATTTCAAATATCAGAATGTGGCTGCACACCGAATAGTGGTATATCTATCTTATAAAATAGTCCCTGTTGTGCCTACATAGGGACACGCTGGGAGGTGCGTGGTCGTTGGGGAAATAATGCACGATTATGTGATTCTGTGTGTTCAATCATGTTATTGGCATTTCTGTAATTTTAACACCCCATTTTATTTATTTTGTGTTGAGAGAGAGAGATAATAAGATTTCTCTAACGTCCTAGTGGATGCTGGGAACTCCGAAAGGACCATGGGGAATAGCGGCTCCGCAGGAGACTGGGCACAACTAAAAGAAAGCTTTAGGACTACCTGGTGTGCACTGGCTCCTCCCACTATGATCCTCCTCCAAGCCTCAGTTAGATTTCTGTGCCCGGCCGAGTTGGATGCACACTAGGGGCTCTCCTGAGCTCCTAGAAAGAAAGAGTTTATTTTAGGTTTTTTTATTTTACAGTGAGACCTGCTGGCAACAGGCTCACTGCATCGAGGGTCTAAGGGGAGAAGAAGCGAACCTACCTGCTTGCAGCTAGCTTGGGCTTCTTAGGCTACTGGACACCATTAGCTCCGGAGGGATCGACCGCATGGAACTGGCCTTGGTGTTCGTTCCCGGAGCCGCGCCGCCGTCCCCCTTACAGAGCCAGAAGCAAGAAGAGGTCCGGAAAATCGGCGGCAGAAGACATCAGTCTTCACCAAGGTAGCGCACAGCACTGCAGCTGTGCGCCATTGCTCCTCATGCACACTTCACACTCCGGTCACTAAGGGTGCAGGGCGCTGGGGGGGGGGGGGGGGCGCCCTGAGCAGCAATAAAAACACCTTGGCTGGCAAATATATCACAATATATAGCCCCAGAGGCTATATATGTGATAAATACCCCTGCCAGAATCCATAAAAAAGCGGGAGAAAAGTCCGCGAAAAAGGGGCGGAGCTATCTCCCTCAGCACACTGGCGCCATTTTCTCTTCACAGTGCAGCTGGAAGACAGCTCCCCAGGCTCTCCCCTGTAGTTTGCAGGCTCAAAGGGTTAAAAAGAGAGGGGGGGGGGCACTAAATTTAGGCGCAATATTGTATATACAAGCAGCTATTGGGAAAAATTCACTCAATATAGTGTTAATCCCTAAATTATATAGCGCTCTGGTGTGTGCTGGCATACTCTCTCTCTGTCTCCCCAAAGGGCTGTGTGGGGTCCTGTCCTCAGTCAGAGCATTCCCTGTGTGTGCGCGGTGTGTCGGTACGGCTGTGTCGACACGTTTGATGAGGAGGCTTATGTGATGGCAGAGCAGATGCCGATAAATGTGATGTCGCCCCCTGGGGGCCGACACCAGAGTGGATGGATAGGTGGAAGGTATAAACCGACAGTGTCAACTCCTTACATAAAAGGCTGGATGACTTAACAGCTATGGGACAGCCGGCTTCTCAGCCCGCGCCTGCCCAGGCGTCTCAAAGGCCATCAGGGGCTCAAAAACGCCCGCTCCCTCAGATGGCAGACACAGATGTCGACACGGAGTCTGACTCCAGTGTCGACGAGGTTGAGACATATACACAATCCACTAGGAACATCCGTTACATGATCCCGGCAATAAAAAATGTGTTACACATTTCTGACATTAACCCAAGTACCACTAAAAAAGGGTTTTATGTTTGGGGAGAAAAAGCAGGCAGTGTTTTGTTCCCCCATCAAATGAGTGAATGAAGTGTGAAAAAGCGTGGGTTCCCCCGATAAGAAACTGGTAATTTCTAAAAAGTTACTGATGGCGTACCCTTTCCCGCCAGAGTATAAATTACGCTGGGAGATATCCCCTAGGGTGGATAAGGCGCTCACACGTTTGTCAAAAAAGGTGGCACTGCCGTCTTAGGATACGGCCACTTTGAAGGTACCTGCTGATAAAAAGCAGGAGGCTATCCTGAAGTCTGTATTTACACACTCAGGTACTAGACTGAGACCTGCAGATAGTGCTGCTGCAGCGTGGTCTGTAACCCTGTCAAACAGGGATACTATTTTGCGAACATAAGACGTCGTCTTATATATGAGGGATGCACAGAGGGATATTTTGCCGGCTGGCATCCAGAATTAATGCAATGTCCATTCTGTCAGGAGGGTATTAGAGACCCGACACTGGACAGGTGATGCTGACTTTAAAAGGCACATAGAGCCTTATAAGGGTGAGGAATTGTTTGGGGATGGTCTCTGGGACCTCGTATCCACAGCAACAGCTGGGAAGAAAATTTTTTTACCTCAGGTTTCCTCACATCCTAAGAAAGCACTGTATTATCAGGTACAGTCCTTTCGGCTTCAGAAAAGCAAGCGGGTAAAAGGCGCTTCCTTTCTGCACAGAGACGAGGGAAGAGGGAAAAAGCTGCACCAGTCAGCCAGTTCCCAGAATCAAAATTCTTCCCCCGCTTCCTCTGAATCCACCGCATGACGCGGGGGCTCCACAGGCGTAGCCAGGTACGGTGGGGGGCCGCCTCAAAAATTTCAGCGATCAGTGGGCTCGCTCACGGGTGGATCCCTGGATCCTTGAAGTAGTATCTCAGGGGTACAAGCTGGAATTCGAGGCGTCTCCCCCCCGCCGTTTCCTCAAATCTGCCTTGCCGACAACTCCCTCAGGCAGGGAGGCTGTGCTAGAGGCAATTCACAAGCTGTATTCCCAGCAGGTGATAGTCAAGGTGCCCCTACTTCAACAAGGATGGGGTTACTATTCCACACTGTTTGTGGTACCGAACGGTTCGGTGAGACCCATTTTAAATTTGAAATCCTTGAACACATACATAAAAAAAATTCAAGTTCAAGATGGAATCGCTCAGGGCGGTTATTGCAAGCCAGGAGGAGGGGGATTACATGGTATCCCTGGACATCAAGGAGGCTTACCTACATGTCCCCATTTACCATCCTCACCAGGAGTACCTCAGATTTGTGGTACAGGATTGCCATTACCAATTCCAAACACTGCCGTTTGGACTGTCCACGGCACCGAGGGTCTTTACCAAGGTAATGGCAGAAATGATGATACTCCTTCGAAAAAGGGAGTTTTAATTATCCCGTAATTGGACGATCTCCTTATAAAGGCAAGGTCCAAGGAGCAGTTGTTGGTCGGAGTAGCACTATCTCGGGAAGTGCTACAACAGCACGGATGGATTCTATACATTCCAAAGTCACAGCTGGTTCCTACCACACGCCTACTGTTCCTGGGGATGGTTCTGGACACAGAACAGAAAAAAGTGTTTCTCCCGCAGGAGAAAGCCAAGGAGCTGTCATCTCTAGTCAGAGACCTCCTGAAACCAAAACAGGTATCGGTGCATCACTGCACACGAGTCCTGGGAAAAATGGTAGCTTCTTACAAAGCAAAATTCCATTCGGCAGGTTCCATGCAAGAACCTTTCAGTGGGACCTCTTGGACAAGTGGTCGGGATCGCATCTTCAGATGCATCGGCTGATAACCCTGTCTCCAAGGACCAGGGTATCTCTACTGTGGTGGCTGCAGAGTGCTAATCTTCAAGAGGGCCGCAGATTCGGCATACAGGACTGGGTCCTGGTAACTACGGATGCCAGCCTTCGAGGCTGGGGGGCAGTCACACGGGGAAGAAATTTCCAAGGACTTTGGTCAAGTCAGGAGTCGTCCCTACACATAAATATTCGGGAACTGAGGGCCATTTACAATGCCCTAAGTCTGGCAAGGCCTCTGCTTCAAAACCAGCCGGTACTGATCCAATCAGACAACATCACGGCAGTCGCCCATGTAAACCGACAGGGCGGCACAAGAAGCAGGATGGCGATGGCAGAAGCCACAAGGATTCTCCGATGGGCGGAAAATCACATCTTAGCACTGTCAGCAGTGTTCATTCCGGGAGTGGACAACTGGGAAGCAGACTTCCTCAGCAGACACGACCTACACCCGGGAGAGTAGGGACTTCATCCAGAAGTCTGCCAACTGTTGGTAAACCGTTGGGAAAGGCCACAGGTGGACATGATGGCGTCCCGCCTAAACAAAAAAACTAGATATTGCACCAGGTCAAGGGACCCTCAGGCAATAGCTGTGGACGCTCTAGTGACACCGTGGGTGTACCAGTTGGTTATGTATTCCATCCTCTGCCTCTCATACCAAAGGTACTGAGAATAATAAGAAAACGAGGAGTAAGAACGATACTCGTGGTTCCGGATGGGCCAAGAAGAGCTTGGTACCCAGAACTTCAAGAAATGATATCAGAGAACCCATGGCCTCTACCGCTCAGACAGGATCTGCTACAGCAGGGGCCCTGTCTGTTCCAAGACTTACCGCGGCTGCGTTTGACGGCACGGCGGTTGAATTCCGGATCCTAAAGCAAAAGGGCATTCCGGAGGAAGTCATTCCTACGCTGATAAAAGCCAGGAAAGAAGTAACCGCAAACCATTATCACCGTATTTGGCGAAAATATGTTGCGTGGTGTGAGGCCAGGAAGGCCCCAACAGAGGAATTTCAGCTGGGTCGTTTTCTGCACTTCCTACAGTCAGGAGTGACTATGGGCCTAAACTTGGGTTCCATTAAGGTCCAGATTTCGGCTCTGTCGATTTTCTTCCAGAAAGAACTGGCTTCACTGCCTGGAGTTCAGACATTTGTAAAGGGAGTGCTACATATTCAGCCCCCTTTTGTGCCTCTTGTGGCACCTTGGGATCTCAACGTGGTGTTGAGTTTCCTAAAATCACATTGGTTTGAGCCACTTAAAACTGTGGATTTGAAATATATCACGTGGAAAGTGGTCATGTTATTGGCCTTGGCTTCGGCCAGGCGTGTGTCAGAATTGGCGGCTTTGTCATGTAAAAGCCCTTATCTGATTTTCCATATGGATAGGGCAGAATTGAGGACTCGTCCCCAGTTTCTCCCTAAGGTGGTATCAGCTTTTCACTTGAACCAACCTATTGTAGTGCCTGCGGCTACTAGGGACTTGGAAGATTCCAAGTTACTGGACGTAGTCAGGGCCTTAAAAAATTATATTTCCAGGACGGCTGGAGTCAGGAAAACTGACTCGCCTTTTATCCTGTGGGCACCCAACAAAATAGGTGCTCCTGCTTCTAAGCAGACTATTGCTCGCTGAATTTGTAGCACAATTCAGCTGGAGCATTCTGCGGCTGGTTTGCCGCATCCTTAATCAGTAAAAGCCCATTCCACGAGGAAAGTGGGCTCATCTTGGGCGGCTGCCCGAGGGGTCTCGGCTTTACAACTTTGCCGAGCTGCAACTTGGTCAGGGGCAAACACGTTTGCTAAATTCTTCAAATTTGATACCCTGGCTGAGGAGGACCTGGAGTTCTCTCATTCGGTGCTGCAGAGTCATCCGCACTCTCCCGCCCGTTTGGGAGCTTTGGTATAATCCCCATGGTCCTTTCGGAGTTCCCAGCATCCACTAGGACGTTAGAGAAAAATAAGATTTTACTCACCGGTAAATCTATTTCTCGTAGTCCGTAGTGGATGCTGGGCGCCCATCCCAAGTGCGGATTGTCTGCAATACTTGTATATAGTTATTGTTAACTAAAGGGTTATTGTTATGAGCCATCTGTTGAGAGGCTCAGTTATGTTTCATACTGTTAACTGGATATGGTATCATGAGTTATACGGTGTGATTGGTGTGGCTGGTATGAGTCTTACCCGGGATTCAAAATCCTTCCTTATTGTGTCAGCTCTTCCGGGCACAGTATCCTAACTGAGGCTTGGAGGAGGGTCATAGTGGGAGGAGCCAGTGCACACCAGGTAGTCTAAAAGCTTTCTTTTATTTGTTCCCAGTCTCCTGCGGAGCCGCTATTCCCCATGGTCCTTTCGGAGTTCCCAGCATCCACTACGGACTACGAGAAATAGATTTACCGGTGAGTAAAATCTTATTTTTACTTACCGGTAAATCTATTTCTCGTAGTCCGTAGTGGATGCTGGGGACTCCGTAAGACCGACCAACTATAATATAACCCTTATTGAAGCAATAACTATATACAAGTCTTGCAGAAGAAGTCCGCACTTGGGACGGGCGCCCAGCATCCACTACGGACTACGAGAAATAGATTTACCGGTAAGTAAAATCTTATTTTCTCTAACGTCCTAGTGGATGCTGGGGACTCCGTAAGGACCATGGGGATTATACCAAAGCTCCCAAACGGGCGGGAGAGTGCAGATGACTCTGCAGCACCGATTGAGCAAACACAAGGTCCTCCTCAGCCAGGGTATCAAACTTCTAGAACTTCGCAAAAGTGTTGGAACCTGACCAAGTAGCTGCTCGGCAAAGCTGTAATGCCGAGAACCCTCGGGCAGCCGCCCAAGAAGAGCCCACCTTCCTAGTGGAATGGGCCTTAACCGATTTAGGTAATGGCAATCCTGCCGTAGAATGCGCCTGCTGAATCGTGTTACAGATCCAGCGAGCAATAGTCTGCTTTGAAGCAGGAGCGCCAACCTTGTTGGCCGCATACAGAACAAACAGAGCTTCCGTCTTCCTGATCCTAGCTGTTCTGGTCACATAAATCTTCAAAGCCCTGACCACATCCAGGGACTCGGAGTCCTCCAAGTCCCGAGTAGCCACAGGCACGACAATAGGTTGGTTCATATGAAAAGATGAGACCACCTTGGGCAGAAATTGAGGCCGAGTCCTCAACTCTGCCCTATCCACGTGAAAAATTAGGTATGGGCTTTTATATGATAAAGCCGCTAATTCTGAAACACGCCTTGCAGAAGCTAAGGCCAACAACATGACCACTTTCCAGGTATTTCAACTCCACTGTTTTGAGTGGTTCAAACCAAACCAAGGTGACTTGAGGAAACTTAATACCACGTTAAGATCCCAAGGCGCCACCGGAGGCACAAAGGGAGGCTGAATATGCAGCACGCCCTTCACAAAAGTCTGTACTTCAGGAAGAGAAGCCAATTCTCTTTGAAAGAAAATGGATGAGGCTGAAATTTGGACCTTTATGGACCCTAATTTTAGGCCCAAATTCACTCCCGTTTGAAGGAAGTGAAGCAAACGGCCCAAATGGAACTCCTCCGCAGGAGCAGCTCTGGCCTCACACCAAGAAACATATTTCCGCCATATACGGTGATAATGTTTCGATGTCACATCCTTCCTAGCCTTGATCAGGGTAGGAATGACCTCTTCCGGAATCCCTTTTTCCGCTAGGATCCGGCGTTCAACCGCCATGCCGTCAAACGCAGCCGCGGTAAGTCTTGGAACAGACAGGGCCCCTGCTGCAGCAGGTCCTGCCTTAGAGGAAGAGGCCACGGATCTTCTGTGAGCAATTCTTGCAGATCCGGATACCAAGTCCTCCTTGGCCAATCTGGAACAATGAGAATTGCTCTGACCCTTCTTAGTCTTATTAATCTCAACACCTTGGGTATGAGAGGCAGAGGAGGAAACACATAGACCGATCTGAACACCCATGGTGTCACCAGAGCGTCTACCGCTACCGCCTGAGGGTCTCTTGACCTGGCGCAATACCTCTTTAGCTTTTTGTTGAGACGGGACGCCATCATGTCTATTTGAGGCAGTTCCCACCGATCCACGATCTGTGTGAAGACTTCTTGATGAAGTCCCCACTATCCCGGATGCAGGTCGTGCCTGCTGAGGAAGTCCACCTCCCAGTTGTCCACCCCCGGGATGAACACTGCTGATAGCGCGCTTACATGGCCTTCCGCCCAGCGCAGAATCCTGGACGCCTCTGCCATGGCCACTCTGCTCCTTGTGCCGCCCTGGCGGTTTACATGAGCCACTGCCGTGACATTGTCCGACTGAATCCGAACCGGTTTGTTCTGAAGCCATTCCTCCGCCTGGCGTAGGGCGTTGTAAATGGCCCTTAACTCCAGGACATTGATGTGGAGACAAGTCTCTAGGCTTGACCAGAGACCTTGGAAATTTCTTCCCAGTGCGACAGCTCCCCAACCTCGGAGGCTCGCGTCCGTGGTCACCAGGATCCAGTCCTGAATGCCGAACCTGCGACCCTCTAGGAGGTGAGCACTGTGCAGCCACCACAGGAGAGATACCTTGGCCCTGGGAGACAGGGTGATCCGTTTCTGCAAATGTAGATGGGACCCGGACCATTTGTCCAATAGGTCCCATTGGAAGGTCCTTGCATGGAACCTGCCGAAGGGGATGGCCTCGTATAAAGCCACCATCTTCCCCAGAACTTTTGTGCAATGATGCACAGAAACCTTTTTTTGCCTTTAAAAGGTTCCTGACCAGGGCTATGAGCTCCTGAGCCTTCTCCACCGGAAGAAAAACTCTTTTTTGGTCTGTGTCTAGAATCAGGCCCAAAAAGGTCAGACGCGTTGCAGGTACTAGCTGGGATTTCGGTAAATTGAGAATCCAACCGTGCCTCTGCAACGTCTTCACGGACAGAGACACGCTGTCCAGCAACTTCTCCCGAGATCTCGCCTTTGTAAGGAGATCGTCCAAGCACGGGATAATTGTGACTCCCTGCTTGCGCAGGAGCACCATCATTTCCGCCATTACCTTGGTGAAAATTCTCGGGGTCGTGGAAAGACCAAACGGCAACGTCTGAAATTGGTATTGACAATCCTGTACTGCAAATCTCAGAAACGCCTGGTGAGGGGGGAAAATCGGAACATGAAGGTACGCATCCTTTATGTCCAGGGACACCATCCAATCCCCTCCCTCCAGGCTGGCGATGACCATTCTGAGCTATTCCATCTTGAACTTGAACCTCTTCAAGTACAGGTTCAGGGATTTTAGATTTAGAATGGGTCTGACCGAACCGTCCGGTTTCGGTACCACAAACAGGGATGAATAATAACCCTCTCCTTGCTGGAGATGAGGAACCTTGATTATCACCTGTTGAATGTACAATTTGTGAATTGCCGCTAACACTAGCTCCCTCTCTGACGGGGAAGCTGGCAGAGCCGATTTGAAAAACCGGCGAGGGGGCATGTCTTCGAATTCCAGTCTGTATCCCTGGGAAACAATCTCTATTGCCCAGGGATCCACCTGTGATTGAACCCAGACGTGGCTGAATAGACGAAGACGTGCCCCCACTTGATCTGACCCCCCCCCCCCCGGAAAGCCCCAGCGTCATGCTGTGGACTTTGCGGAAGCAGGGGAGGACTTCTGCTCCTGGGAACTAGCTGAGTGCAGCCGTTTTCCCTTGCCTTTACCTCTGGCAACGAAGGACGATCCACGTACCTTCTTGTTTTTATTGGAACGAAAGGACTGCATTTGATAATGCTGTACCTTCTTAGAATGCTGCGGGGGAACGTAAGGTAAAAAATTCGATTTACCAGCCGTAGCAGTAGAGACTAGGTCCGAGAGGTCTTCTCCAAACAACTCCTCCCCCTTGTACGGCAATGACTCCATATGCTGCTTCGAGTCTGCGTCTCCCGTCCACTGTCGGGTCCACAAGAGCCGCCTAGCAGAAATAGACATAGTATTTATTCTAGAACTTAGTAAACAAATGTCTCTCTGAGCATCCCTCATATACAAGGTAGCATCTCTGATATGCTCCATGGTCATTTGGATGGTATCCCTATCTAAGGTGTCAATCTCCGTAGATAAGGAGTCTGCCCATGCCACGACAGCACTACAAACCCAGGCCGACTCCATGGCCGGCCTAACTATAGTCCCTGAATGTGTGTAAATGTGCTTCAGGGTGATTTCCTGCTTGCGATCAGCAGGATCCTTGAGGGAAGCTGCATCCGGAGAAGGCAGTGCCACCTTCTTGGATAAGCGTGTCAGCGCCTTGTCTACTTTAGGCGCAGATTCCCATCGTATCCGATCCTTCTGTGGAAAGGGATACGCCATGAGAATCCTTTTGGGAACCTGTAGTCTCCGATCTGGAGATTCCCAAGTCTTTTCGCATAATTCGCTTAGCTCAAATGAGGACGGAAACGTGACCTCAGGCATTTTCCCTTTATACATGTGAACCCTCGTGTCAGGGACAGGGGGTTCCTCCGTGATATGCAAAACCTCCTTTATGGCAATAATCATGTACCTAATACCTTTTGCCACCTTCGGCTGTAATTTTGCATCCTCATAGTCGACACTAGAGTCAGTATCTGTGTCGGCATCTGTGTCAGCGACCTGGGATATGGGGCGCTTTTGAGACCCTGAAGGTCCTGGCTCCCCAGGGACAGGCACGGGCTGGCTACCTGACTGATCCCCAGCTTCAGCCTTGTCTAATCTTTTATGCAGCAGATACACATTTGCATTCAAGACATTTAGCATATCCACCCAGTCCGGTGTCGGCCTTGCCGACGGCGACCTGACATTCAAGCACTCCCCCTCCACATTTAGCGAGCCTTCCTCATCAAACATGTCGACACACCCGTACCGACACACTGCACACACCCAGGGAAACTTTTTCTGAAGACAGTATCCCCTGAAAGGCCCTTTGGAGAGACAGAGAGAGAGTATGCCAGCACACACCCCAGCGCAACAACCTGGAGACCCCCACAGAATGTTTTTCCCCAGTAGCGCTGTATTATATTGTATCCGCCAATTATGTGCCCCCCCTCTCTTTTTAAACCCCCTTCACCGTGTGTAAGCAGGGAAGAGTCCGGGGAGCTTCCTCTCAGCGTTCTGTGGAGAGAGAAATGGCGCTGGTAAGTGCTGAGGGAGAAGCCCCGCTCAAAATCGTGAAAAAATGTCGGGGGCTCAATTATAATACATGTACAGTGCCCAGCTGTACATGTATATACCTATTTGCCATCCAAGAGGTGTAACTATTGCTGCCCAGGGCGCCCCCCCCTGCGCCCTGCACCCATACAGTGACCGGAGTGTGTGAGGTGATGTGGAGCAATGACGCACAGCTGCAGTGCTGTGCGTTACCTCTGTGGAGCTGAAGGCTTCTGCCGCCTGAGACGTCTTCTTGCTTCTGCTCTTCTGGCTCTGTGAGGAGAACGGCGGCGTGGCTCAGGGGGTGGACGCCCAGGACGAACCTGTGTTCACCCCTCTGAAGCTAATGGTGTTCAGTAGCCGAGGCAGCAGATCCTATCAGTTAAGTAGGTCTGCCCCTCTCTCCTCAGTCCCTCGATGCAGGGAGCCTGTTGCCAGCAGTGCTCCCTGTAAAAAAGTGAAAATCCAAAACAAATGCTTTCTATAGCAAAGAACTCAAGAGAGCTCCCTGCAGTGCGCCCTTCATCCTCTGGGCACAGGATCTAACTGAGGTCTAGAGGAGGGACATAGAGGGAGGAGCCAGTGCACACCCAGAATCCAAAGCTTTCTTAAAGTGCCCTATCTCCTGCGGAGCCCGTCTATTCCCCATGGTCCTTACGGAGTCCCCAGCATCCACTAGGACGTTAGAGAAATATATATTAGCAATATGCACTAGGACAGCCTATCGTTTGATCAATATTAGACAATTGTTTCTATACTAAAAGACAATAGTATTTTACAAGAAAGATGGGTCCTGAGGTGCGCCTGTGTTTAATTGGTTGTTAAATCACACCACCATTACCATTTGATTTACCATATATTAAAAACTTTCATATGCAAAAAAAAAATATTAAAGATGTCTGGAGTACTCTGGATATATGAATAACAAATTTATATTAAAACATATAAAAAGTTTAAGAAACACATAAATGTACTAGTTATACTGTAAAATGCATAGATATCACATTAATAGTCAATTGATGGACTATTGATTGAAGTGCTTTGATGATCACCAAGCACGTTTCATCGTTTCAGACTTCTTCAGGGGTATCTTGAACAAAAGAGATACGTATACAGTGATGGTAATTTAATATGGCTTGTAAATAACAAAACATAATTTCTATTGTTAAATTAAACAAATCAAGATACATGGAACACATATTGTCCAATTACATAATAAACTTTATTATGTAATTGGACAATGTATGTGTTCCATGTAAATGAACACATACATTAGACATGGATACATATAGATGCACGCACACGCACACACACGTGCCATTCGCATCGCACGTGACTTCCATTGAAGTGAATAGCTTAGCGGGGCACACTCATATGGCGAGTTTCAAATCTCCCGTCTCCAATCACGCACGCCGACAGTATACTATTGTTGCTGCAAATGGGCGTGACAAGTTTATTTCACATACCCCGGGGGTAGCAAGCTGAAATGCGCATAAGGAGACCCATTTGGGTGCCCTAATGGGTCTTTTCACGCTTGTGTCCCCATTACTTTAGTCTGGTTTAGGTGCTTTTCGCACCTAAACCAGAGTGTAATAACTGGGGGCATTTGAATATCGCCCGTCGATCTCCCGTCACTTTAGACTGGAGATTGGGGGTGTGATAACATTTGAATTCTCCCAATAGTGTACAGCCTGCTATGTTACGAACAGTGGGGGTCATTCCTAGTTGATCGCTCGCTAGCAACTTTTTGCATCGCTGCGATCACGTTAAATTTCTGCAAAACTGCACATGCTGGGCAATGGATTTAACAAAGCATCCATTCACACAGCAGATCGCAAGGTGATTGACAGAAAGAGGGTGTTTGTGGGTGTCAACTGACCGTTTTCTGGGAGTGTTTGGAAAAACGCAGGCGTGTCCAAGCGTTTGCAGGGCGGGTGTCTGACGTCAATTCCGAGACCAAAAAGACTGAAGTGATCGTAAGAGTAAGTCCAGAGCTACTCGGAAACTGCAAAAAACTTTTTTGTGCTATCTGCTGCAAAAGCGTTCGCACACTTACAAAGCGAAAATGCACTCCCCCATAGACGGCGACTATCTGATCGCAGCACTGCAAAAAGTTGCTAGCGAGTGATCAACTCTGAATGACCCCCACTGTGCGCATCACCGCAACACTGTATGAGGACAATGTGTGTGGCCAAATATTCTCTGTAAAAGCGCTGCGGAATATGTGTGCACTATATAAATAACTGGTAATAAATAATAACTGGTAATGGTAAATATGTGTGTGTGTATTATACACAAACCACATAAGATAACCCCTGCAAGTAGGGCTTCAGGACCAGTCACAACCTGACGGCTTCATCCTGCAAAATATTTGGGAATCACCCCATTATATTTTGGTAATAATGAAACTACAATAAGTAAAGTAATATACATACTTAATAACAGTCTTTAACACTTATGGGATGTTTGTAGCTTCATGGATCTCTTCAACAGTCACCTTAAGTGATGAACTGGAATTATGAACTCCTATTCATTTAGGATCTGGAATGAAAGCCCACTACCAGACACACCATTAATTGCCCAAGGCCTTTCGTTGTGTAGTACAAGGATTCTCAAATTATTTTGCTCTGGGACCCCATCTGACAAAATTATTTACAGGACCTTGGCAAGTTACTGCAGAATGGCCACCACATATGCATAGTCAGCAAGATGGCACATTCACAGCAGCACTGTGGAGGCACAAAACAGAAATGAACTGACCGCTAATGTAATCGCTTCATTTCTCACACATCGCAGGGACAAGCTCCCTTCGGAGCCCCTATCCATGCATGTGTTTTTTAATGCTTTCATGTGAATGTTACGTTTATCCCCCATGAAGGCTTTGGGTGTGGCTATGGAGAGGCAGAGAGTGGCAGGGGAGAGGTAGTAGGTGTTTAATGTTTGTTTCCCTGTTCCCTCTCCGCATCCCACACGGTGTGCTCCTCTGTTCTCTTTTCGGGTGTAGTATGTGTTGCCTGCGGTCGGGCTCCTGGCGACCACCCCTCTTATCCACAGCCACATTCCATACTTTCTATAAAGAAGGTGTTATGCACCCAGGGTGGGGGAGCACAAAATATGGACTGATCGATGTGGAGGAGGGGAGCACTTAACCCTGGCCTTGCCCCCCAGTACTGCCTCAGCTACTATCTACCCTTACCTCCACCCTTCTCCCCCCCCCCCCAGCACTGCCTGACCCTAGCCCCCTCGTCGTCGTCCCCTACTCTCCCCCCCTCCCCCCCCCCCCCAGCACTGCCCCAACTGCTGCTTGCCCGCACCCCTTTCCCTAATAATATGTGATAGGACCCAGTAATCGTGAAGTAAGACCCCAATCTCCTAAAGTGAGGGGTCCCTAGGACCCACACATTTTTTTGCTCATCGTGATCACTGGACATGATGTTGATATTTCTTACCACACACAGTAAAGGAGATTTGTACATATTACATGAGGGGTCAGAGGAAACCTTTCTCTCCTGCAAAGTTTTATTTGTTTAACAAGATTGATTGCAGTTAACTATTTACCTGTAAGTTTGGTAGTGAGGCTGAGCGGTTGACAAGCTGCAGGTTATCTGCTCTCTGTGTGTGGCGTTTGAGTTCAATAAGCCTGTAAGATGATCATATGTTGATCAGTTTGTCTGGGAGGGACAGGCCTTGTTCTAACACGTTTCTCTGGCTGAACAATCATTTACCTACAATAAAAGGGTTGAAGAGTTTATGGCTTTTTTTTTGTGTAGAGATCAGGAAGGACTATACATGTTGTGTTGTCTGGTTTGTCTTCCTTCTCCGTGCCATGGCCCTATATACGGTATGCGTTTAGCATGCTACTCGTCGGGATCCCGCCTGTCACAATACTGACACTGGGATCCCGACGGGGTCACCATACCGCCGCCGCTATAGCAGTGAGGTAGGTTATTTCCCCTCTGTGGTTGTCCACGACACCCATAGAGGGTGAATAGAACTTGTGGTGAGCGTAGGGGCTTTATTGCGCTCGCCCCCCTGCCGGCATTCATTGGGATGTCGATGTTGGGATACTGACATTCTGCATCACGGACGGGGGTTAAACAGTACATACAGATTCCCTATACACTGCCTAATGTCTTACTTGGTTATTTTTTGGCAACACATTTAGCGTCACATTTTGAATGTAATGCATCCCGCCACTGATCGCAAGCATTTAGTAACACTGCATGTTTGTACGGGTTTGGTATTATATACCGCTGGACAGGATGCCGGCAGTTAGATGACAGACACCAGCATCCCAACATCGAAGATCCCGACGTCTGAGGGGGTAAGTATCTTACACCCTCTGCTACCATAACCCTCCCGGGGTAGTGGCTAGAGCTAAATCCCCCCCCTGCCAGTTGTACGGCACCGATCTCCCGAGTAATGTCAGGGCTCCAGCATCGGTCACATGACCGCTGGCATCCCGACAGCCGAGATTTTGTACAATTGTTGCTAAAATCCCAAAGAACAGCTCCTCTGATAACAGCTGTCCTTTGTGATAGAAGAACTTCCGGGAGTCCTTATGTGCGGCTGTCAGATCACATTGGATCCCTCTCAGGGAGCTATGCGGACAGTATCCCATAGGCTTCTATTAGGCAATGCCATCTATGATGTTGGGAACCCTGATAATGTTATGGTATATAATTTAATGTTTTCTTTCATTTGTAGCATGTACCTGCTCAATTATAGGTGTCGATTCAGTTGAACACTAATTGAATAGCGCCAGGAACGAGGTCCCGGTGTTGTTTTATCTGTTCAGTGGATTTCCGCTCGCAGCCCTCCTGGAGTGCGAGCAGAAATCTGACAAAACTAGTGCTGCAATGCTGTTTTGTGCCTAGCGTGGTGAAATCAGCAATGCGGCGGGGCACTTATGACGGACAATGGTCGTTCTCACACCTTTACACCCTGTTTAATGCGCGAGTATGGGCTGTCTCCGACAAAGCATTGCGCTGAATTGAATAGCACCGGGACATCCTTCCTGGCACTATTCAATTTGCGTTCGGTTGAATCGACCCTTTAGAGAGTTGTTTTTTGTTTTGTTTTCTTATATAAATCACACAAAATAGTGACTGTGATTTTTACATAGTAAATAAAATACAAAATAAACTTTTCTCATGATTGGGACCTATCTGGTTGTATGTGCTGGATGCATCTTCAGATGCCGCTGGATTAGCATGCTGACATAAATGTTATTTTTATGCGTGGCATTCAGTTATTGTAAATGTAAATGATCTACCCTGAGAATTTAATATTTCTCATATCTCCAAGTTGTTTTGTTCCCAGCACGAGGAACAGTGATAAGGATAGTAACAAATGTTATACAAGTGTATTTTTGGATCTAAGATTGCAACATCTAATGTCTGCAGACTAGGGTTCTGCTAGTGTAAAGATAATGATGCCTCCATTCTATGCAATATGCTAATTCATCCCTGTCAAAGTACATTTATATTTATAAGATTCCCAACTACATGGATCCCAGCATTCAGGCACTAGACTGATATAATTTATTACACAGTGCCAGGGGAACTTGGCACATAACGGTTGGCCCATGAGATTGCACACATACCACTGGGGGTCATCTGCCAAACTGATTTTCCACTCTGTGGTCCCACCTGATCGTATTTTCAGCCTTCAGAACAATTGCTTTGGGAGTACACTGTGCTCTGGCTGACCCGTTTGTTTGGAGATGATTATTTTTGTCAGCTATGTAAAACTTTCACAGTCGGCTTTTTTTTTTTTTTTACAGGTTTTCAATAAATATTTGTTCTCAGCCCTTGTATATGGAAAGCTTGTCATTTATTTATGTTTTGTGTGGAATGCAACCAGCATCCCTCAAAGGGACTGTGTTTGTCAACCTTTTAGTTGTCTTTTACAGGGAGTAAATAAATGAGAAACTGCTCAGCTACTTGCTGATTTTTCTGCAGCGAATATGTCCGTAAAACTGCACATGTTAAATGCTGGTGTGAGTAACATTGTAGCCCAACATTACAGTAAAACGGATGAAAAGTCTCATGAAAATGAACTCTATGGGTGAAAATCAGAGTTGGAAAGGGTTGTCCATAGGCTGCTCTGAGCTTAACATTATGGCCTTTCTCCAACAAGCAGATATTCTATAAATGTGGAACTTTTCTTATAGCGATCACACTCCTTTACTGGAAAACCTACCAATGTTGTTGCTACGGCAACTAAAAATGAATTTTCATGGATATCTGACAAGTCATATAACGTATGTGCCTACCTGATACATGGCTTGGCTGTCTGCAAAATAGGCAGAAGAAAGCAGTAACCCTTTTGTTTCCTGGTCCTGGTTGTACCTCATAAATATTCTTTGAATTGTACAGCTTGTTCTTACCACATAGCACCATTCACAACGATATGATTGATATCAGATGAGATCTTACTATTCTCACTACGTGTGTAGCACAGAAGATATCTGAATGAAAATGTTCACAGAGATGCAAGCCAGTATTTGAAATATTTGTATTAAAATAGTAGTGTGTGTGTGTAGGGCAGTGCTTTCCAAACTCATAACTCAAAGCACCCCAGTAGTGCAGGTTTTAAGGGTATCCATGTTGGGCACAGATGGTATAATCCACAGGTCCTCAAACTCCGTCCTCTGGAACCCCACAGATTGTTTTCCAGGTAATCTGGATTTAAAAAATGTGACAGTTGGTGATACACAGTGCGCCTACCAGGTGACCTGGAAAACGTGAACTGTTTGGGGTCCCGAGGACCGAGTCTGAGAACCAATAAAATTGACTGATGTACTACTTAAGGCACCTGTGCTTAAGCATGGATATCTTTAAAACCTCGATTGTTAGTGTGCCTTGAGAACAGAGTTTGGAAACTGCTGGTATAAGGTATTTTTCTTTGCGTTTTTTGCATTTATAATTAAAGTTGCAATTTTTCAGTTTCTCACAGGCGGAAAATGGGATTTCCCTGGTATATTATATCAAGCTAGAGCCTCTTATTTCCCACTATCTACATTTGCCTCCGTGTACTGATTCCATGGCCGATTTCTCAAGTTAGCATTTACATTGGAATGGCCAGTGCAATAGTGCAAACTAGAATCTATTAATGCAGACTCCACCTATTCACCATTTCGGTCAGTGTCAAAACTACTGTGCCAAAAAAAATAAAAATTAATCCTTTTGGATAGCTCACACAGAGCACGACACACTCGTTTTGTAGCCCAGGCTTAAACAGCCTGTGTCTCATGTTGTTGTGGAACTAAAAGCCCCAGCATGTTTGCCTGCTGATATCTAGCAGGTTATGCTGGGAATTGTAGTTTCACAACACCTTGAGAGCCGAGCCACAGGTTGTCCTTGCCTGCTCAAGCTTGTCTGATTTTAGCAGCTGTTTTTTCTGGTGCTTTCCATTTGTACAGCAATGACGGAGACTGCTGACTTGGTCTTCTGCATCCAGAAGAATGTAAACGTTAATTATTTGCAACATAAGCACTTTTGCCTTCCCTTCTCTTCTGAGTGTGTTGGCTGCTGTGAACCACCACTGTAATTTAATGTCACAATAAAACTCCACCCCCCTTTTGTTTAACAATTTCTGGAGGATATAATATTGTAAAGATTATGCAAGCAGGAGCTAATTTGTTGAAGAAGCTCTTGGTTTGTGGGTTTTTGCTGGGAAAATACTGCATCTGAATTCTGCAAGTTTTGCTTAATGTACAAAATAGAAGGTAACCACAGAAGTAAAAAGTGGTAAAATGTGCCAACCAGTGGTGTTTTGCATTTTTACGATATGGTGATTTTGCAATGGAACAAATAGGTTAATATAAGCCCATAAAGCCTTGTACTTGATTGCACTTTTCTGTAGATGTCAATGTTATTGATAGGAATAAAGTTAAACCCTTCACCTAATCATAGTAGAGGCAGCCATTTTATAGGTTCAGATAATATTCATGACAAACTAGCCTTGTAAATGAACTAGGACATTTGTTTGGGATTAGTAACATAACCCAGGCATCAAACACGCTGGGGAGAATTCAGTTGTTTTGGGCATCTAATTTTCCTGTCTAAACAGAATTGTTTAAACATGCAAACAATTGTTACTATTCAATTGTTTGGGCGCACATGCATATTGTGCATGTCACACCCAAACAGACCAGGTTTAGCCGCCTAAAACTGCTAAACCCATGTAAAGTCCTGCTTTGGGCGTCCCAAATACTGTTTGTGCAGAGTTAGCACAGATTTTTTTTCTCACACCTCAGGAGGATGCGAGAAAAAATTTGATCTTCATGGCTGCTGGGCGCCTCTGAATGGCAGAACAATTGAATTGCTGGCGTCGGGCACCAACTAATGTTTACTGCGATTAAAACAACTGAATCGACCCCACTGTGCCTCTTATCTCAGTAATGCCACTAGGTCCCAGGGAATGAATAGGTTGAATATTGGAATAAATTGTCAACTTCATTATATGCAAGATGGGAGGTACATTGTTAAAAATGTTTTTGCATATTGCAGAATAAATTAAACCAATTTTTACAGAGAAGCGCTGTTTAATATATTGCTATATTACTATTCTATACAGGATCTTTTCTACAGTTTTGACTTCTTTTTTTTTAAAATCAGATCTGTTATTGTAAATGGGGGGGGGGTCCATTATTAAATGTCCTAGTTGCTGTAAAGTGGATCTTGGTGCTTCTCACAAATCACTAGAGCTGATTTATTTCTGTTCCGTCCATTTAATGTGAAGTTTCCCTTTTAACACGGTTCCTAAGATAGCCATTTCCCTTTCAGTTATTTAATGAATGGTTGGTTTAATTGATTCCAGTAAAAAGTCCTAGAAAACCTTAGCTCATGTGCAGTGGAATGAGTAAATGAATTTTAGGATCAGGCTTTTGCACAGCGATTTATTCACAAACCGGATATTTGTTGTATCTAATATACTGTGTGTATCTAAAAATATTATATTATGTGTATCTAAAAATATTATGTGTTAAACTTGCAGTGGCATTTTCTGCATATAACGGACTGTTGTTGTGCAGCAATTATAAGCCTAATGCTGGCCGCACAAACAGTGGCATGTATCACTACAGTTAGGTTGATGCTTAAGAATAGAAATCCGTTGTATCCTTAAATTTAGTTGATCCACTTGGCAGATGATCACTGATGGATCCAGTGTGTATGGTCGGTCTTCTGGTAATGCGCTCATACATTATGTCGTACTTTCAACAGCAAGTCCTGCTCAGTACAGCGACACACGTGTGTGAGCGCTTAATGCTCTGCATAATCTTATCACAGTGGTTCCATTTCATGGATATGTCACACTTGCTCTCCATTAACTTTCTGCACAACTTGGCATCCACTGGATATTTACATACCACTGGTGCAAGCTGGTTTCTGTATGAAATGATTTGCAATCAACGGACAAGTATAAAAAAACAAAACATTAGTATTTAGAGCTATTTGTACGGAGTGTTTCTAGGCCAGGAGATATGGTGATTAAAAACAATTTTCCAGTCATATGATGTTTGTATATTGATGTTCTATGCCACTATCCCGGATCTTGTATTTACTTTGTGGCACTTATGTGACATACATTAGATATTTCTCTTACGTCCTAGAGGATGCTGGGGACTCCGTAAGGACCATGGGGTATAGACGGGCTCCGCAGGAGACATGGGCACCTAAAAGAACTTTCTAGTATGGTGTGCACTGGCTCCTCCCTCTATGCCCCTCCTCCAGACCACAGTTAGATCTGTGGTGCATTACAGGAGCTCTCCTGAGTTTTCTGTAAAAAGAATTTTGTTAGGTTTATTTTCAGGGAGCCCTGCTAGGCAACAGACTCCCTGCATCGTGGGACTGAGGGGAGAGAAGCAGACCCACTTCTTAAGAGTTAAGGGCTCTGCTTCTTAGGCTACTGGACACCATTAGCTCCAGAGGGAGTCGGAACACAGGTCTCACCCTGGGGTTCGGTCGGAGCCACGCCGCCATCCTCCTCACAGATGCCGGAAACAAGAAGCCGGGTGAGTATGACAGATCATAAGAAGACATCAGGCGGCAGAAGACTTCAGATCTTCATGGGGTAGCTGCGCGCCATTGCTCCCACATTTACTTACACACACACATGGCACTGATGGGTGCGGGGCGCCCTGGGCAGCAATAAACCTCGTTTTTAGGCAAGAAGCATGTAGTTAGGCTGCGGGGCAGTAAACTATGAATCCCTGCCATTTTTTTTTTCAAAATCTCGAGCGGGACTGAAGCTTGCCGCGTGAGGGGGCGGAGCTTGATCCCTCAGCACTAACCAGCGCCATTTTCGCCACAGAGGCTGCAGAGAACACTGGCTCCCCGGACTCTCCCATGCTGAGCATCAGAGGGCTGAAAATAAGAGAGGGGGGCACATATTTAAAGCGCAGTGAGTGGGGAATTCTGTATACATTTATATGTAAAAGCGCTATCTGGGGTTTTTTCCCTGGGTCAGTTGGCGCTGGTGTGTGCTGGCATACTCTCTCTCTGTCTCTCCAAAGGGCCTTCTTTGGGGAATTGTCCCCTTATAGTTATATCCCAGTGTGTGTGGGGGGTGTCGGTACGTGTGTCGGCATGTCTGAAACGGAAGGCTTATCCAAAGAGGAGGTGGAACAGATGAGTGGTGTGTCTCAGTCGGCAGTGCCGACTCAGGATTGGATGAATATGTGGCATATGTTAAATGCTAGTGTAGCTTCACTGCATGAAAGACTGGACAAAGTAGAGTCCAGAGCGTCGGCAGGTAATCATACAGATTGTGCCGACACAGGACCCGTCGGGGTCTCAGAAACGTCCCTTCTCACAAATAAGGGACACAGATACCGACACGGACTCTGATTCCAGTGTCGACTATGATGAAGTAAGGTTGCACCCCAGGGTGACAAAAAGTATTCAGTGCATGATTATTGCAATAAAAGAGGTGTTACATATCACTGATGAGCCCTCGGTGCCCGACACGAGGCTATACATGTTTAAGGGAAAGAAACGGGTTATAAACTTTCCTCCTTCCCATGAAATTAATGAGTTATGTGAAAAAGCTTGGGAAACTCCAGATAAGAAACTGCAGATTCCCAAAAGGGTTCTTATGGCGTACCCTTTCCTTACACAGGACAGGGTACGTTGGGAATCCTCTCCCACAGTGGACAAAGCCTTAACACGCCTTTCCAAGAAGATGGCGCTACCGACCCCTGACACAGCGGCCCTCAAGGACCCTGCGGACCGCAGGCAAGAGACTACACTAAAGTCTATCTACACTCATACTGGTACTTTGCTTAGACCGGCAATTGCGTCGGCATGGGTATGTAGTTCAGTAGCAGCTTGGACAGATACACTGTCAGCTGACCTTGATACCCTAGATAGGGATACAATTTTGTTAACATTAGCTCATATTAAGGACGCAGTCTTATATATGAGGGACGCTCAAAGAGACATTGGTTTACTGGGTTCAAGAGCCAATGCTATGGCTATTTCGGCAAGAAGAGCCTTGTAGATCCGCCAATGGACGGGGAATGCAGACTTAAAAAGGCATATGGAGGTTTTACCTTACAAAGGTGATGTATTGTTTGGGGACGGCCTCGCGGACCTGATCTCTACAGCTACTGTGGGTAAGTCGACCTTTTTACCTTTTGTTCCCCAACAGCAAAAGAAACCCCCACAATATCAGATGCAGTCCTTTTGGTCGCATAGATCCAGAAGAGGTAGGGGCTCCTCTTTCCTCGTCAGAGGTAAGGGTAGCTGCAAGAGGACACCTGCTGCGGCTGGTTCCCAAGAGCAGAAGTCCTCCCCGGCTTCCACTAAGTCCACCGCATGACGCTGGGACTCCCCTGCGGGAATCCGCTCAGGTGGGGGCATGCCTTCGACTATGCAGCCAAGTCTGGGTTCAGTCAGACGTGGACCCTTGGGGGATAGAAATAGTCTCCCAGGGCTACAAGCTGGAATTCGAAGAGGTGCCCCCACGCCGATTTTTCAAGTCGGCCTTACCAGCTTCTACTCCAGAGCAGGAAGTAGTGCTAGCTGCAATTCAAGCGCTGTGTCAACAGCGAGTGATTATCAGGGTTCCCCTGAGCCAACAGGGAAAAGGGTATTATTCAACCCTATTTGTGGTCCTGAAGCCGGATGGTTCGGTCAGGCCCATTTTAAACCTAAAATCCCTGAACCTGTACCCGAAAAGGTTCAAATTCAAGATGGAATCGCTCCGAGCGGTGATAGCCTGCCTGGAAGGGGGGGATTTTATGGTGTCACTGGACATAAAGGATGCTTACCTTCATGTCCCCATATATCCCTCTCATCAGGAGTACCTGAGATTCGCGGTACAGGATTGTCATTACCAGTTTCAGACGTTGCCGTTTGGGCTGTCCACGGCCCCGAGGATTTTCACCAAGATAATGGCGGAAATGATGGTGATCCTGTGCAAGCGAGGAGTCACAATTATCCCATACTTGGATGATCTCCTGATAAAAGCGAGATCAAGAGAGCAATTACTGGAGAACGTGGCACTCTCTCGGAGAGTGCTTCAGCAACATGGGTGGATTCTCAATCTACCAAAGTCACAGTTGGTTCTGACAACTCGACTAGCCTTCCTTGGCATGATACTGGACACGGAACAAAAGAAAGTTTTCCTCCCGTTGGAAAAAGTCCAGGACCTCCAGAACATGGTCCGAGAACTACTGAAGCCGAAAAGAGTGTCAGCTCATCAATGCACTCGGGTTCTGGGGAAAATGGTGGCAACTTACGAGGCCATTCCCTTCGGCAGGTTCCATGCAAGGACGTTTCAATGGGATCTTCTGGACAAATGGTCCGGGTCCCATCTACAATTACATCAAAAAATAACACTGTCCCCCAGGGCCAGGGTGTCTCTTCTATGGTGGCTGCAAAGTGCTCACCTTCTAGAGGGTCGCAGGTTCGGCATTCAGGACTGGATCCTGGTAACCACGGACGCGAGCCTCCGAGGATGGGGAGCAGTCACCCAAGGAAGAAATTTTCAGGGACTATGGTCAGACCAGGAGTCCTGTCTACACATCAACGTGTTGGAGCTAAGGGCCATATTCAACGGCCTTCGACAAGCGGAGGTTCTTCTTCGCAACCTACCGGTTCTGATTCAATCAGACAATGTCACAGCAGTAGTTCATGTGAACCGCCAAGGCGGGACAAGAAGCAGAGTCGCGATGGCGGAAGCCACCAGGATTCTTCGCTGGGCGGAAAATCACGTAAGCGCTCTGTCAGCTGTCTTCATTCCGGGAGTGGACAACTGGGAAGCGGACTTCCTCAGCAGACACGATCTCCATCCAGGAGAGTGGGGACTTCATCAAGAAGTCTTTGCAGAGATAACGGATCTCTGGGGAGTTCCTCAAATAGACATGATGGCGTCACGCCTCAACAAGAAGCTTCGGAGGTATTGTGCCAGGTCCCGGGACCCTCAGGCAATAGCAGTAGACGCTCTGGTAACACCATGGGTATTCCAGTCGGTCTACGTGTTTCCTCCTCTTCCTCTCATCACAAAAGTGTTGAGGATCATAAATCGAAAAAGAGTACAAACAATACTCATTGTTCCAGACTGGCCTCGAAAGGGCCTGGTACTCAGATCTTCAGGAGATGCTCACGGAAGATCCCTGGCCTCTTCCTCTAAGGGAAGACCTGTTACAGCAGGGGCCCTGCATGTTCCAAGACTTACTGCGGTTACATTTGACGGTATGGCGGTTGACCGCCGGATCCTAGCGGAGAAGGGTATTCCGGAGGAGGTCATACCTACTCTAATAAAGGCTAGGAAGGAGGTGACTGTAAAACATTATCACCGTATCTGGCGGAAATATGTCTCTTGGTGTGAAACCAAGAATGCTCCTACGGAAGATTTCCATCTGGGTCGTTTTCTCCACTTCCTACAGACAGGAGTGGATATGGGCCTAAAGTTAGGCTCTGTTAAAGTACAGATTTCGGCCTTGTCAATATTCTTTCAGAAGGAATTGGCTTCTCTCCCAGAAGTCCAGACATTTGTAAAAGGAGTACTACACATCCAGCCTCCTTTTGTGCCCCCGGTGGCACCATGGGACCTGAACGTGGTGTTGCAGTTCCTTAAATCACACTGGTTTGAACCCCTTAAAACGGTGGAGTTGAAATTTCTCACCTGGAAGGTGGTCATGTTGTTAGCCTTGGCATCTGCGAGGCGTGTGTCAGAATTGGCGGCCTTGTCTTACAAGAGCCCTTACTTGATTTTTCACGTAGATAGAGCGGAATTGAGGACTCGTCCTCAATTTTTACCCAAGGTGGTGTCTTCACTTCATATGAACCAACCTATTGTGGTGCCTGTGGCTACGAGTGACTTGGAGGATTCCATGTCCCTGGATGTAGTCAGGGCCTTAAAAATTTTTGTAGCCGGGACGGCTAGAATTAGGAAAACAGATGCATTGTTTGTCCTGTATGCTGCCAACAAGATTGGCGCGCCTGCTTCGAAGCAGACTATTGCTCGCTGGATCTGTAACACTATTCAGCAGGCTTATGTTACGGCTGGATTGCCGTTACCGCATTCAGTAAAGGCCCATTCCACTAGGAAGGTGGGCTCTTCTTGGGCGGCTGCCCGGGGCGTCTCGGCATTACAGCTTTGCCGAGCAGCAACTTGGTCGTGGTCAAACACTTTTGCTAAATTCTACAAGTTTGATACCCTGGCTGATGAGGACCTAGCATTTGCTCAGTCGGTGCTGCAGAGTCATCCGCACTCTCCCGCCCGATTGGGAGCTTTGGTATAAACCCCATGGTCCTTACGGAGTCCCCAGCATCCTCTAGGACGTAAGAGAAAATAAGATTTTAAACCTACCGGTAAATCTTTTTCTCCTAGTCCGTAGAGGATGCTGGGGACTCCGTAAGGACCATGGGGTATAGACTGGCTCTGCAGGAGACATGGGCACCTAAAAGAACTTTCTAGTATGGTGTGCACTGGCTCCTCCCTCTATGCCCCACCTCCAGACCTCAGTTAGAGAACTGTACCCAGAGGAGATGGACAACACGAGGAAAGGATTTTGTTAATCTATCTCCTCTGGGTACAGTTCTCTAACTGAGGTCTGGAGGTGGGGCATAGAGGGAGGAGCCAGTGCACACCATACTAGAAAGTTCTTTTAGGTGCCCATGTCTCCTGCAGAGCCCGTCTATACCCCATGGTCCTTACGGAGTCCCCAGCATCCTCTACGGACTAGGAGAAAAAGATTTACCGGTAGGTTTAAAATCTTATTTTTTCAATGATTTGCAGATCATTTTTAGTAAATACAGATCTGCCAATCTTGAAAGGCTCATCTGTTTACTAGACACTGTCTGCAAATCTACTGACTGGTACCATGGTACCATACAGATGTGTAGACATACATCTAGCCTACCTGCATGTTAAACAGCCCTTCTAGTCACGCCATGCCGTGGCTTGACTTGGTAGTGCCAAGCATCTCTTCATGTGACTGTCCCATTAAAATGTGTCTTATTAGCAAAACGATGCAATTAAGATGCACCAGCAGTTTTTGCTGATTGAAATTATATACTGCATAACTATATTCTGGGTGTGACTTTGTATCTGCATACGAAATGCTACACTACAGTGTTTTCCTAGAAAACATATTTCGTATGCACATACAGGCACGGTCCCACACAGACTGTAAGAGTGCCGCATATCAGTTTAGTCTGTTGGCATCGGACGTTTTTGATTCGAATAAGATGCAAACAGAGTTACACGGACCTGTCAACTCACTCAGGCCAGGCATCTTCCACTGCGTGGCACATTGAGGCAAGATATGAGGATGCATCTGTACACTAGCAATCTATAGCCCTAATTGATCTGTAATTATTTAAACAATCATCCGCAGAACACCAAATTGCCCCAATTGATTGCTGAGGTATGGGGGCCTTTACACGTTGATGATTTTGAGATTTGTTTTTCAAATTGATCTCTTTTGAAAAATAAATGTAAATCACTGGCTACATCAGTGGCAGATATATGATGTAGAGAAAAGTCAGCAATTCTCTTCTCCTATGTTATGCTACAGGAAGAAGCGCTGCATGTGACTGGCATGTTGGCCATTAGTCAAGACAAAATGTCTCTATCAATCCTGACTATTAATGCATCTGATATTGTATGTTCGTGTTCGCAAAGTGTGTGTGTTGCCAGTGGAGTGTAGCTTAGGAAAGGTAATTGAATTTCATATGTCTCTACAAAATTGAACAAGCAGATTGGGGAAGAGTCTTCAGCCCCCGGTCTGGTGTTTATAATGATCCCTGGCTTCATATGCAGGTAGCTCTTTCCTCTACCCCATAACACACCCTGTAGAGCAAAGCAAATGAACTTTGCACCTATACATTTGTGGCATATGTCCTAATCTCTCCAGTTAATGGTGCATGCTTTAATCAGTCTGAATGTTAATGATTACACACAGGGGTGCTGCTGAGTGCATGGGTGAATACACTTCTTTTCAGAGAGCGGAGCTGGATTATTTGTGAAGCTGGTTATCAAAAAAAACACAGAGCAGCTGCTAACAGTGATGTTCTCTCTCGTGCTCTGTGTGGACAGTTGGGAAATACACCCCCCCACGCACGCACACACCCCATAACCACCACCAAGTTCTGTAAATGTATAAGTGTTTGACACAGCATATACCTTTACACGCATTCCTTTCTGCGTGCATAACAGTATTTCAGCAGATTGTGTATCGAGTAGAGAAAAAATGAGTGATCTACATTTGTGACACTGCTCATTGTAGCACAGTTGAAAAGGTCTTTATTTTATTTCTACTTTCTTTTTGGCATGAAAATCTGTCCGCTAACTGATTATACCACCTGCCAAAATAAATGTACTGTGTAAAATTGTTTTGGGTTTGTTGATAGGCACAGAATATGGGACATGTAAAGTGTACAAAACACTGTATACTACTTCCCACTGTACTGAATGACGGTGATCTACTTTAATTGCATCCTTTCACCTCTCACTATTTCTCACAAAACTGCCCTGACAACCTGAGCGAGTCATTACACCTGGACCTGCTTACGTGACGTGTGACTCCCAGAGGAAAACCTTTCACAGCTTCTCTAATAACATGGTGCCTGCAGCTGAGATGTGTTATTACTGACAGCAGCCAGTCAGATGTTACAGGTCTACCAATCAGGCTTTCTGTGTAGCACCCGTTTTATCTTCCTTACCTGCACTCGCTGATCAAGGCCAAATGTCACTGCTGGTCACGTGGTTCAATAACATTTAATAATATGGAGTGGCTGTGTTTCTCCCAGCAAAATAAAAGTGTAAAACGCACACGTCTGGTTATTCACGAGAGGCTTGTTTCATGTTGCTGCCACTTGCTCTGATCTTTCCCATGTTTGCTGTTCATGCTGACATAGCGTTCTGGAGGCTCCTGGGGACACTTGGGAGGGTGTGGTAATGGGATTCTGTCTGGACGCCACATTCTGAAGTTCAGAAATAAGTCCTATAAATTCCCTGTGAAGTGCAGTAGGCCTACTGCACGTGCCTGTTCTACGCTATCTGCTGTGGATCGGATAATTTATGGGGAAGATTGCAAGTACTTTCTTTATGCGCTTTTGATTCTTTAGTTAGTTTTATTTAACACTGGACTAATAGATTTGTTCTTGAAAATAAACAGCATAACTGCAAAACAATGCTGCAAAACTGTGTCAGTAGAAGCTCTGAAGCTCTGCACTTATAGAGCAACTCCTAGTACAATAATACTCTGTAAATTCCCTTTTCCAAAACCTGTAGAAGCACCAGGTGGCATGATTGGCATCCACTCGTCTCTGCCAGCACTACAATGATGTTTTTTCGAGTACTGTATAAAAGTTTTAGGCAAGTGTGGGAAAAATGCCACAAAGAATGCTTTTGAAAATAGAATTGTTAATAGTTTATATTCAGCAATTAACAATATACAAAGTGAATGAACAGAAGATAAATCTAAATCAAAGCAATATTTGGTGTGAAGACCCTGTGTCTTCAAAACGGCATCAACAGGAGTTTGGACGCCCAAAGCAGGTCTTTAGATGGGTTTAGCCACTTTTAGGCGGCTAAACCCGGTCTGTTTGGGCGCGACATGTTCAGTTGTGATGGGTGCCCAATCACAACTGAATAGTGACAATTGTTTGGGCATCTAAAAGGTCCTGTTTATACAGGATTTTTAGATGCCAACACAATTAAATCTGCCCCCATAGAATGTATGTAATCTGCTATTTGTGATGACAAGAAATAAAACAGGATTCATTATTTTTTTATTTTAACTGATTAACCTACCAATATATTTTTGGAGAGTGGGAGGAATCGGGAGCATCCAGAGGAAACCCACGCAGTAATGTATGACAAATGCAAAAAAAAGTTGGTAAATTTGAATAAACCCTGACAATTAAATAATGGTACCCCAAAAGCCAGAGTAGCAATGTGAGGCTCCTGTCACATGATGCAAAAAGATTAGTTTTAGTAGTTGGACGCAGAAATGTCATTTTTTCATAGTCAAGTCCATTCACTGCTGTAACCAAGACCTTTTCTAGAAGTGTCTGCATAGTGTTCTTTAAAATCCTTGTTTATTTTCTGGTTTGTTTTAATTAAGCATTTGAGCCCGGGATTAAAGCAGGGTTACACCCGGGTCGAAGTGCAGTGTGAAAGGGTCTGACCCCGGTAATTCAGCCCAGGACTCAAAAAAAACGCGTTGATTGGATGTTGCTGTGTCTCCTTTTGACACCTCATTTTTGTGAGACAGAAAGTCAATTTTAAATGACATCCATAGTATTTACATGGGTGACCTGGGTTCAGTGTGAAATGGGCAAACCCAGGAATAACACGTTGTCGAAAGTGCAGTGTGAAAGGGTCCAACCGGGGTTGGACCCGGGTTTGCAATGTTATTGTGTAACATGGTATATTAGAATGGTGTTTAGCATTGTGATGTGCCTGGTTTCCTGGTGTATTTTTCTGTTCTTTTATTATTATTATTATTATTATTATTATTATTATTATCATCCTTTATTTATATGGCGTCACAAGGGTTCCGCAGAGCCCAATTACAGAGTACATAAACAAATAATCAAAACAGGAAAACAGCAACTTACAGTTGATGACAATATAGGACAAGTACAGGGTAAATAAACATAGTTACATCAGCAGATGACACTGGAATAAGTATCAGGTGGCAGAAGACTGCTGGATTTGGTGCAGTTGAAGATTATTAAAGTAATAAAAGGATAAGCACATGAGGGAAGAGGACCCTGCTCGCGAGAGCTTACATTCTAGAGTGGAGGGGTAGGTAGACGGGTGACACAGATGGGGTACACGTGGAACAGAGGGTTAGGGTGAGATTTGGCTGGGTTTGGGGAAGAAGTGGGTCTTGAGAGCCTGTTTGAAGTTTTGTAGAGGGTGAGTGGGAGAGGTAGGGAATTCCAGAGAATTGTTTCTATATATCTTATTTTAGTCTAGTATGTGACTGAATGCTAGTGCAGCTTCAGATAGCTCTATTGTCAAATGTCTAAAGCATATCAAGCAAATAGAAAAGATACAAACTGAACTCCAAAGTGTTTTTGGAAGTCCTCACTATGGATGTAGTGAATTTGCAAGCGGATGGTTGAAAGAGCAGCACAAATCAGTAAGGCAGTGAGGTTTTGTCCCCTGGTGCCAGTACAGTAAAGGATTTTCACGGTTTGTAAATTAATTTTCGTTCAACTCTGTAGAGCATCAAAGAGTACCACATCTCTTTCAGTGAGGGCTGTGTCCCTGCCGGCTGTTAAGTTTTAGAGTTTGTCACTACAGTAAACTGCTGTGAATGAAGCTCTGCATGGGGAAAATGATCAGTATTTGGAGGACTGATAGGTGTGGGGGCTCGGTGGGGCAAGGGGTTGCTGAATGCTCCTAAGTATCTGTACTATGCCATTTTTAAGTCCGTGCTGAACTCCAATGCCTTTTGTTATAAAGACCAGTACATCATGTATTATAATCTAAACTAGATAATGAGTATTTGGACAACGAGGTCTCCTTATAAGCTTGTTAGGCCTTTTTGGCTTCGCAGATGTACTTACAGAGAAAAAGAATAGTAGTAAAGAGAAGTCTAAGTGGTCTTTTTACAATGTTGTGCATAGTAACCAGACAGATATTTGCATCAGTGTTGCATGCAAGTTACAGTAATGAAGGTCATTATGATTGAAACAAAGCGTATCGGCACATTTACACCATTTTTACCATTATGTATGTCTGCCGTCAGTTCCGGGAACCTGCGCCTTTATTTTTTGTGGCCGTTTTCTAGCCCAATGTAGTCCAGCACCCAAAGTTGCCCTTTGTCAGATTTGTTTCTAAAAGCCCAACCAAGCCAGTCACATTCAAAGCAGTTGTGTCTCATTTAATTTAATTGCTGAAGCAATAAGGATTGAGGTACAAGAGTTTTCCTGTGTTGCTTTTCCAACTTCAACCACAACTGAGGTTTGCTAGTTCTAATTAATCTATATTCAGAACAAATGGGATGCACACTTGGAAAATAGATGCAGGACTCCAGGGCTGTAATAGTAAAGTTAAAATGGAAGAAGATCTGAAGTCGTAGGACCCATCCTGCACATGCACCATATATTGAACATCGGTACATAGAGTTTTTCACCTATAGTGCAACTGGTCAATTAATGTACTACAGATGAGTCATTCAGTGTTCTACAGCTGGCCACATACAGGATAATGCCATATATAATAGACAGGTAGGACATTATCGCTAAGTGTGCGGTCGATGGGTGAGGGTATTGGAAGAGCCATGTCTCAGAACAATGCACTTGGATCTTTTTTGGACATTGAGTCTACCACATCAACAACTGTGTGGTTCAGAGAAGATCCTGCAGCACCAGCCACCCTAAAATGATCCCAGTTGTGTCCAGTTATTAGAGATTAGACTCTACCTGCACAAATGACAATTAAGTCTAGAGGGAAAATGTAATCGGGTCCAGGTTTTTTAGCAGAGATGCCTGTATTTTTAAAGCAGCGATCATTTACAAGGCAGAATCAAGTTGGTTTTGCCCTGTAAATGATTGCTGCTTTAAAAATGGGAGCAATTTCTGCTGAAAACCCAGACCTCCGCAAACTCGTACCCTATTAGTTCCCCATAAGTCTATAGCCTGCCAGAGCCCCGAACAGCCTTACATGGCAAATCTGACCATCAATTGCATATCCATATAGCTGTAGGCTATTCAGCTATACAAATGGCATGTATCAGTATGGGACTAGTTACCTGGGTTATTTTATCTAGAGTCTACACTATGGCATATGTATCATCCAAATTTAGTGACATAAATAGCAGGGCTAGGTAACTTGTGGTGTGCAACGGCAGGTCTTGTATGTCCATAACATCAGAACAATCACTGGTCATGTACCTCTGATCAGCATATCGTATTTACTGAAGTCTCGAGTTTTTTCAGAGGTGTCTGATCTTTGCACGGACTACTTTTTTTGTGGGAACGGAGTTCTCCCACTTTTGTACTGGTAAGTTTTCCTACTGTCGCAGAATTCCCATCTTTGTTGATTGTGCCTAAATGCTACAAGCTGCCAGGAACATGTGTCCAAATCATTTTTTCTTTCCTTTGACATGTCACAACTGGAAATGTCAAGGCTGCTCAGACAAGCTAATGACCGCTAATAACAGAGTGCAGTCTAATGTTGTGAAACACGCCATGAAAGATGACAAATGTCAGGGTGCATTTGTAGATTGTGCCTCACAGGAGGCCCAGGCACCAAACCGAGCAATCCTTTAACCAGTTCTCTTGCATTTATTTTGTTGGCTTGGTACAATATCTCGCTGTGTTTTTGGTGGGGATTTAGAGTTCATAAGAGGCTGTAAATATCTTTCATAATCCTAGTTTATTGCCCCCACCCTAATTTAGTGCATTAACGTATTTTATATAATCCATTTTAATACAGCAAGGCCATCCTAGATTAGTGATTTGTGTGAGGTTATTTGGAACCAACATCAGATCAGTGGTGTAAGGTACTGTTCCTAACCAAGACACGTCGCACATGTCCAGGCCGAAAGTTGCTGGTCAGCAGTTACAGGAAAGTGAAAATTCAAACCAACGTTTTTCTTATTTGAAGGAGTTTTACATATTAGCGGAGCATTATATGAGCAATCCCATACAATGAATGCGCTCCACATGTTTGTAGTTTAAATGTTTTTCTTGGTAATTTCAAGTGAAATGACTGAAGTTATATAAAGCTATGAAAGCATTGCTGCATTTATTCCAGAAACGGAACCAGCAGGCTGTGCGCAGTTTATATTTGTACTTGCTGCACAACAGCATACAAATCGCCGTGTATCTAATATGAAGATATAGAAATAACAGGGAGCTGTCTGAAATAAGACTAGCACTGTAACAGCATAACGTTTGTAGAGCTCTTATTTTCAGTAGTAATAAACAGCAGTTTTCATTAAGCGCAGCTACAGTATATTATATAAGTGTGGTCATTATATATAACATTTCTATCCTGCAGCATATGATGCATGAAGTTGCGGTGCTAATTTCTCTGCCACAAACACTCCTCTTATCTCTTTATCTATTCCCCAAGCACTGTTTATTGTTTTTGTTTTTTACTTTTTTGGTCACAATTGTTAAGCACAACAGAATATGTGAGTGTTTTTATTTCTAACTGTTAATAAATAAATAAATAATACATGCTAGGGCCAGTCACAGAAGCCAATTAACTAGAGCTGCTATATAATATTATATAAAATATGTACAGATATAATAGATCTAATACAACAAAGTGAAGAATAAACTAATGTTCCGGAAGATCTGGGAGGAAAGCAAGCGTCATGCTGCTGAACATATTGATATCCTGTTTCTGTGCCAAAGATCTGTATCTGCCAGCGGAGGCAATATGTGCTTATGAGCCTGGCCATAAGAAATCAAAAGGTGCACGGGGGAATAGTGATCACCTCATGGATATTAATGAACTGGAAAGCTAGTCAATGGACACTGTTTGTCATTTGCTACTTAGTCTTGCATGCCTCCTAGGGATCAGTTTATTTCAGCGGTGCCTGTGTAGCTGAGGGAATGGGGACTGTTCTTCCAACTTGCAGAGCGCTCCCATGCTAATTATTCATGTACTTTTCCTCTTGCGGAATATTAATGTTCCTCTTGCTGGCTCATTCTTTAAAGAAAATATTTCCACTCTTTATATAAATCCGCATCTTCCTCTACATGTTTCCATAGCTTTGCTTTTAAGAACAGGTTAGTTCCCCTTCATGCATAACACTTTGTTGTAGCTGGTGGCATAATGTGTCTCTTCACCATCCTGCCTGCAAGTGGGGGCAACATTGGGAGCCTCTATACTCCTAGATGAAGCATGGACATGAGCATCACATTGGCTGGTCATTAGTAGTAAAATAAGTATGGGTCATCATGCTTCTCACACAGTTCCCATAGGAACCCCAATTAGTGCACCATGTCCCCTCGCATGGCTCGCCATGCTTCAGGCAAGGTACTTCACTTCGCTACTGCTGCGCTCGGCACAGGTTACCATTCCCAATTGTAGTCCACGTGGATCGTAAAGTATGAAAAAGGTAAAAAAAATTAAAATTGTGAAAAACTCTTGTCGACCTAGAAACCCTGTCGGCCTAAATCATGTCACCAAATAGTAGTCGACCTAGTGACTGTCCACCTAGAGAGCAGATATGGTAGATTTACAGTATGTGCTTGCTTTCATCCAGCAGTAACGAGTAAACAAGTAAAACCTATGTTTTACCTATAGCTTGACAACAGAAACCGCAACAGGGATTACATGGTAAAATAACTTAGATTCGCATGAAGTATTGGGCTGATATAGACGTATATTTCAGGTGTCATGGATTTATGTGAAAGATCTGATATGGAATACATGGCTTGCTAATGTCTCTACGTTCATACCGTTCTGTGTACATAATCAGTGTGTGTGCTCGTTCCTGTACACACATTTAGTTTGACATGTATTTTGTCTCATGTACAGGTTCTCAAGAGAGGACAGTAAAGAAGTTTAATGCAGACGGAGTCAGTCATTACACGCCTCTGCTGTTGAGTAAAGATGGGAGCAAGTTGTATGTGGGGGCGCGGGAAGCCCTGTTCTCACTGAACAGCACAAATTTTAAGCCAATCTCAAGTGTAGGTACTCTTTATCTGGTTTTTCCTTAACGAGGGACAAAGATGTCCCGTTGCTTGTCTCATAGTAATGCTGTGATTATTTACTCTTTCCAGCTGAAGTGGGAAGCAGAGCCTCAGGTTAAGAAGAATTGTGTTTTCAAGGGAAAAAATGATCAGGTATGTTTACAGTGTGTGTATATATATATATATATATATATATATCTATATATATCTATCTATCTATCTATCTCACTTCTCTGCTTTGCACTCCTGCGGTCCCATGTGGCTCCTATCCTCTGAGTCAGAAAAACTGTCTACACTACTAGTAGTTGCAATGACACAACTTCCTGCTTATTGCTATATAGAGAAGAAAAGTACTGGCGCCGGCTGAAATTCAGTATGAGATGAACGACTCAGTAAATAAAATTTTGTAAATACATTTAATAAACATTCATCAAAGAGAGGTTATCCTACCCCTCGAAGGTAAAACACAAGCAATTTGCTGAATAATAAAATACGCTTTGTAGGATCCCACAGTATTAACCCTTTTAGGTAGAGTGTCCACAGTTCCTGGCTAGGACGCTGTACCACATTTGCCCACAAGTTCAATTAGGTGAGAGGTAATTTACCAGACTGGATTCCAGATAAGTCCCCTAGGTCTCACTTGCAGTTAGAAACCAAATAGCAGGAGGGATGAGTCCAGATCAGATGAAGAACTTGTGTCGGAATTTCATCCTAGTGGAATCCGATAGGTCCAAAGTTTGCCAGGAGGTGGATGAGGGTGCTGATGCTTGTGGTCCTACAGGCTAAAACTCAACGCGTTTCGCTGGTCTGATGGATGCCAGCTTGCTCCTGATGGATTCCACTAGGATGAAATTTTATTTACTGAGTCGTTCATCTCATACTGAATTTCAGCCGGCGCCAGTACTTTTCTTCTCCATTTTTTTCCAATTATCCAGGGAATTGACCTTCCCAGTACAGGCTGCCATTGCTAGCGCACTCCATTTGTGTGTTTTCTATTTTTTTATTGCTATATAGGTTGCTGTGCCAATCAGCCCTGTACCGAACAGTGGTGGGGCTATTTCTGATTTCCCTGTGGGAGCTGGGAGTAATTAACAAGATTGGCAGCCCTGGAGTGGCAACACTTCCGCTGCAGTGGACACAGTATAATGGACAGAGGTCCTAAATCCCCTGCCCATTATATCTTAAAAGGAAGAAGCAAATTAAAAACACATATACACAAATTTCAAATAAACTCCACTAATCATCTCTCCAAAACCCTTGTTCACAACTTTATTGAAGGTAAGATTAATTAGTAATTTGTTACTGATTAACATATATAGGATAGGTGATGTGAGAAGTATACAGGTTAAGGATTAAGAGTGGGGATTTATAGTAGAAGAGGGGCCTGGTAATAGAGGAAGGTGGGCGTAAATGGAGGATGAAGATGGGAAAGTGGTTTGGGTATAAAAAAAAACTGTGAGTGGAGGTGTAAGGGTAGGATGTAGGTGGCAGAGAAAGGAGTTGGAAAGGAGGAAGATGGGAGAGGAATTTGGTATTAAGGGAAGATGGAAGAGTGTTTTGGAGTTGCAGAGCGAGGAAGATCAAAAGTTTGGGAGTAAGGGAAGGTGGAAGAGGGTTTAGAGGTATGGGAAGGAGGAAGATGGGATACGGTTTGGTAGGAGGGGGATTTGCTAAAGTGTCAGCAGATAATGTGGAAGGACATAAAGCTGTAAAGGGTCCCTGACTGGCAATCAGACTGCGCCCTTTTTTCTATTGTCAAAAAAAAGAAAAAAGTTAATAACCAATGTTGTTGTGAAAGCAAGTGACAAAACTTGAATCCTGGTCATTGTTTCAGAGAGAATGTCAGAATTACATTAAGAGTCTCCTGCAGCTGAACAGCACACATCTGTACCCCTGTGGAACATATGCATTCAGTCCGAACTGCTCCTTCATTGTAAGTACTCTTCATTTTAAATATTACACAGTGGTCACAGCCGGTCTAGGCTGGGTTATTGATGTCATAGCTTATGCTCATATTAATAGTCTTGGTGAACGTACCAATTCACACTTGTTGTGGAAAATATATGATGGAAGCAAAGCTGTCCTCTAAATTACATGAGACTGGGTTTTATGGCATCATGTTTTTTTTTTAGTGTTTTCCTTTCCTTAACCACTTGCCTGGCATGGTCGCATCAGATGCGACCATGCCTGCAGGTGCTTTATCTGATCTGGTTGTGCAGGATGCGACCAGTCAGACAGTGTTTGCAGCAGCAGGGAAGGGAAACTCCCCTCCCTGCACTCTTCCCCACTGATTGCCGTGCTGCCGATCACTGCTGACCCCCCACTTCCAGCGGCTGCAGACAATGGCAGCTGCTGGTAAGTGTAAACCAACCCTCCCTCCCCCCCAGCCAACCCCTGTGTGCCTGGCAGCTGTCCGGGGTGTAAAACTAAAGTCACGATGTTCCCGATCGATATTTGGGGGGAAAACTATTTTTTTAACAAAAAAAAATATATATATTTTTTTTTTAACTAAAATCATTTTGGATGGGGTTAAATTCATGTTCTTCACCTAATTCACTCATTAAAAACCCCCCGACCATTTCTAAGAGATTTTTGGCAAAAAAAAAATCGTCAGTTAAATGGTTAAAGACTTATGGTGAGTCTTTCTATTAATTGTTTTACTCTTGCAACATAATGTAATCCTGGATATAATTATATGTAGCAGTATCCATAAAACATTTATCTTCCTATTTTTGTATTACATGCACTTTATGGTTACTGCATAAAAAAAAAAAATGTTCCCACATTTTTTTTTATTTTTTAATTACTTGGATTCTGACAGTGAACAAGCTTGTATATGGGGGAAGCAGCACAATCCGTTTACCTCTCACAATAACATGGTAATTTGCTCGACTAGCCTCCGGGATGTATAATTGAGTTTCCTAATACGTTATGTGTATGATGAGCTTTCATTGAGTGCACTGGGAGGATTTTGCTATGTTCTGTGAATGAACAAGTGATTTATATATGTAGGCCATAGACAGAAACTTGTGTGTATATAGAATGAGTGCAGTGTTATTGTGACTTTACTGTTGTAAGGAATTATCATCCCAGATTGTTCATAACCCACAATTTGCAATCCATGTCTGTACCACACCTTGCAGACCTATCTATTACAGTTCACCTGTACGCATAAGATGTATAACCCACTTATTACAAGAAAACCAGTCTGTACAGGGTTAACCAACATTTCTGTGCCGCAGCTGAAAATGCGTCTGCTTGTGTACTGCATACCTTCAGATTATTAACCATACTAATATTTATACACATGCCAACTGCTCCTGACTAAAGCGATAAATAGGATCGTCTGTGCACAGATGTACTGATACCCACGGGTGCCCATGCAAATGTGTAATCATTGTAAACAGGCACACACATACAAATTGTGCCTGTCTGCCTGCCCGCCTCAGTGTTTTCCTGCAGTGAAACCAATCACAGAAGCCATGCGACAGGGAAACATTACGCTGACACGGACATCTGTGCACAAAGCCCAACAATATTGGGGGGGACATATGGAAAAGTTGATGCAGAGTTTTTACCGTTTCCACCATTTCCTGCTAGGACTAATATATCACCAGGTATCATTAGGTGCATACTGAGTATATGGGGGTAATTCCAAAATCCGGAATGTGGGAGTACTCCAAGCGATGCACCAGGCAGACTATTAGGTTTGCTGAAAATTAAGTGCTATGTAAGCCCCCACATAGTTAGCAATTCATAAATGTCTTAAAGATTCTGACGGAAAACCAGAGCAAAATCCGTACAAAGAGGTCCGGAGTGGAGCTGTAGTGTTATGCAGCATTTTGTCCTAGTCTGCTATCTATAGTATAATTGTGTACTGTAAATTTGCTCATGTGTGATCCCCTACAACAAACGAATTACAGAGTTTTTCACTTTCAATTCTAGAAAATCAATGATTTTACTTTCGAAAGGGACTCTAATGGGAATATAACTTTGGAAGATGGAAAGTATAGAATTCCTTTTGATCCGGTATATAAGTCCCCCACGATCATGGTTGGTGAGTACCGCCACATGCAAAACCGTGTCTGTACGTTATATATGTTTGCTGGTTTTCAGTACTCATCCTATGATTTTTTTCTTGCTATCAGATGGCGACATGTATGGTGGAACTGTCACCACCTTCCAAGCAAATGATCCCATCATTTTCAAGAGTCAAGACAGCAAGATTTCTCTGAAGACTGAAAAATCTTTGAACTGGCTCCAAGGTTGGCCTTTGATTTCTTCCTTTGATAAGGCAGACCATGGATTTTGACATACAGTAGGGGACATCTTTGACGTGTACATATTTGGCTATAATTTTGAAACCATTTGAGACTTCCGCTCCAGCAGTGCATGATGGGATGTCTTCATTAACTAGCTTTCATTCCTTGTAAACTAGAACATTGCGTAGTCAAGAAGGAACAGACATTAAAGTGTATTACCTTCAAAGATAATTGCACTGAATTGGTGTAATTTCTAGTAACAGAGAAGGAGTGTTTTGGGATTGCTCAGGATGGGTAGTTTCTAGTATGCAAATAAGAGCATTGCTGGTGCATTAATCAGCCTGGTGTATGTGTTTTTGTTGGTTTTGTGACTAACTGCATAGCACCTTCTAGCTCATAACCTGATGCATTGTCATTGCAGACCCAGATTTTGTTGGCTTGGCTCATATACAAGAAAGTCTTCCCAAAGGAAACCCAGTGGGGGACGACGATAAAATATATTTCTTCTTCACGGAGACCGGGAATGAGTTGGGAAATTATTACGACAACCCTTTGGTTTCTCGTATTGCCCGAGTGTGCAAGGTGAGAAAAGTTTGTATTGTGAAACAATAAGGAGGATTTTTGTTTGTTTTTTATATGTTCCTTTTTTTTTTTTTTTTTACATTTATGTGTGAGCTATAACTTTGTTTATACACCTATCATTATATGGTAGCTTCATATGCTCCATGATGCCATACTCGCCTTACTGTTCCAGGGGGACCTTGGCGGGGAGCGTGTCCTGCAGAAAAAGTGGACCACGTTCCTGAAGGCAACACTTCTGTGTACGCGCCCAGAAGATGGTTTCCCCTTCAATGTGCTCAAGGACATGTTTGTGCTCACGCCAGGGGAGGAACATTGGAAGAATACCATTTTCTATGGTGTCTTTACTTCCCAGTGGTACGTGATAGGTTATTTGTGCTCACCCTTTGTGCGGTGCTGTGACCTGGTCATGCACATTTTTTCTATCAGTAGCTAAAGACCTGTGTTGTATGGTTGGTTTTAGACACTTATTTATTCTTTAATGGCATCTTAGTCCTTGGTTTGATTTAGATGGGTTGACATTAGAATTAAAGGCAGCTGGCCTAAACAAAGAACATGCCTAATGTCTCCAGTAGTGCTGAAATGTAAGTCTGTTTTGAAACTGTAGGCACACGAGTTCTATGAGACCATTTCTCTTATGTAACACACCTTTCTCTCCAGGAACAATGGAGGTGTTGGCAGCTCTGCTGTGTGTGTCTTCTCCATGAATGACGTACAGAAGGCTTTCAATGGCCTCTACAAGGAAGTGAACCGGGAGACTCGGCAGTGGAGCACATACACCCATTCTATTCCAGAGCCACGACCTGGAGCTGTAAGTACTAAAACTGCCTGGAAATCTGACTGAGGTAACTGCTAACCTGGAAAAATGTAACCCTTCAGCGGTTGGCTGCTACTGAAACTGTACCAAATCTGCTGTTCACACCAGATATGCTCTGGCTTATGTCATGTATTCTAATGGTGCCTGATTGATCTTTACCACGGAATCCAGAAAGTCATGTATGGAGGTTTCTATTGGTGCAGTTCACATGAGTGGAATGCTATGAGACCAGACGCTGTTTCTTTTTACTGTTCACATACTTGTCACTTTCTTAGGCTAATGTGTGTTAATACTGCCCTCTAGTGGAGAAAGTGTAGGAAGTGTTTATCCAATACATTATGTTGTGGTTTCTATAGAGCAAAAGTAAACCCTCCCTGTAGCGCCCTCTCTGACAAAACACGTTGTGAATGATAAAACTCGTTGCATATGATAAATGGTGCACCAGCCAATCTGCTCCCCACTGTCATTTTTCAAACACTTGACAGTTAGGATCTGGTTGTCTGGAGCACCATTTCTCAATAGGTAACAAGTTTAATCACCCATTGATAAATGAGCCCCGTAGTGTCACAGCGTCTGGTAAGCCACAGGTTGCCTACCTATGCTGGTGAGATAGAAGCTACCACATAGAGTTGCAATATGAAGTATGAATGAATAAATGTATGTAGAATGTTCGTTAAACAAAACTCTTTATTCAAGTGGTTTTGTTTTTGTTTATCCCCACAGTGCATTACCAACAAAGCAAGGAGCATGAAAATAAACTCCTCACTCCAAATGCCTGACCGCGTATTAAACTTTATCAAAGATCATTTTCTGATGGACAGTCCTGTGCGAAGCCAACCATTGCTTCTGCAGACACAGATACGCTACGAGCAGATTAGTGTGCAGAGAGTCAGAGGCCTGAAGAATACCTACGATGTCATGTTCTTGGGAACAGGTAAGGGACAGACAAAATTGTATAACATACTTTCCAGGTTTTCAAGTCCCTATAAGGTGCACTATTGGTAGACGTTTCTAAGAGTAGTAATCATCAAATTGGTATATTTCTTATCACTTCTGTTTTAAATCTAGTTGTTTTCTCTAACGTCCTAGTGGATGCTGGGGACTCCGAAAGGACCATGGGGAATAGCGGCTCCGCAGGAGACTGGGCACAAAGTAAAAGCTTTAGGACTAGCTGGTGTGCACTGGCTCCTCCCCCTATGACCCTCCTCCAAGCCTCGGTTAAGATTTTGTGCCCGAACGAGAAGGGTGCAATCTAGGTGGCTCTCCTGAGCTGCTTAGAGTAAAAGTTTAAATAGGTTTTTTTATTTTCAGTGAGACCTGCTGGCAACAGGCTCACTGCATCGAGGGACTAAGGGGAGAAGAAGCGAACTCACCTGCGTGCAGAGTGGATTGGGCTTCTTAGGCTACTGGACATTAGCTCCAGAGGGACGATCACAGGCCCAGCCATGGATGGGTCCCGGAGCCGCGCCGCCGGCCCCCTTACAGAGCCAGAAGAGTGAAGAGGTCCGGAAAATCGGCGGCAGAAGACGTCCTGTCTTCAATAAGGTAGCACACAGCACCGCAGCTGTGCGCCATTGCTCTCAGCACACTTCACACTCCGGTCACTGAGGGTGCAGGGCGCTGGGGGGGGGGCGCCCTGGGACGCAATGAAAATACCTTAAATGGCTAAAAATACATCACATATAGCTCCTGGGCTATATGGATGTATTTAACCCCTGCCAGTTTTCCACAAAAAAGCGGGAGAAAGGCCACCGAAAAAGGGGCGGAGCCTATCTCCTCAGCACACAAGCGCCATTTTTTCCTCACAGCTCCGTTGGAGGAAGGCTCCCTGACTCTCCCCTGCAGTCCTGCACAACAGAAACAGGGTAAAACAAGAGAGGGGGGGCACTAAATTGGCATATTAATATATACAGCAGCTATATTAGGGAAAAACACTTATATAAGGTTAGCCCTATATATATATATATATATATATATATATATATATATAGCGCTCTGGTGTGTGCTGGCAAACTCTCCCTCTGTCTCCCCAAAGGGCTAGTGGGGTCCTGTCCTCTATCAGAGCATTCCCTGTGTGTGTGCTGTGTGTCGGTACGCTGTGTCGACATGTATGAGGAGGAAAATGGTGTGGAGGCGGAGCAATTGCCTGTGTTAGTGATGTCACCCCCTAGGGAGTCGACACCTGACTGGATGGTCTTATGGAAAGAATTACGTGATAGTGTCGGCACTTTACAAAAGACTGTTGACGACATGAGATAGCCGGCAAATCAGTTGATACCTGTACAGGCGTCTCAAACACCGTCAGGGGCTATAAAACGCCCGTTACCTCAGGTCGATACAGACACTGACACGGACACTGACTCCAGTGTCGACGGTGAGGAAACAAACGTATTTTCCAGTAGGGCCACACGTTACATGATCACGGCAATGAAGGAGGTTTTGAACATTTCTGATACTACAAGTACCACAAAAAAGGGTATTATGTGGGGTGTGAAAAAACTACCCGTAGTTTTTCCTGAATCAGATGAATTAAATGAGGTGTGTGATGAAGCGTGGGTTTCCCCCGATAAACTGCTAATTTCTAAAAAATTATTGGCATTATACCCTTTCCCGCCAGAGGTTAGGGCGCGTTGGGAAACACCCCCTAGCGTAGATAAGGCGCTCACACGCTTATCAAAACAAGTGGCGTTACCGTCCCCTGATACGGCCGCCCTCAAGGAACCAGCTGATAGGAAGCTGGAAAATATCCTTAAAAGTATATACACACATACTGGTATTATACTGCGACCAGCAATCGTCTCAGCCTGGATGTGCAGTGCTGGGGTGGCTTGGTCGGATTCCCTGACTGAAAATATTGATACCCTGGACAGGGACAATATATTATTGACTATAGAGCATTTAAAGGATGCATTTCTATATATGCGAGATGCACAGAGGGATATTTGCACTCTGGCATCAAGAGTAAGTGCGATGTCCATTTCTGCCAGAAGAGGATTATGGACGCGACAGTGGTCAGGGGATGCGGATTCCAAACGGCATATGGAAGTATTGCCGTATAAAGGGGAGGAGTTATTTGGGGTCGGTCTATCGGACCTGGTGGCCACGGCAACGGCTGGAAAATCCACCTTTTTACCCCAAGTCCCCTCGCAGCAGAAAAAGATACCGTCTTTTCAGGCTCAGTCCTTTCGTCCCCATAAGGGCAAGCGGGCAAAAGGCCACTCATATCTGCCCCGGGGCAGAGGAAGGGGAAAAAGACTGCAGCAAACAGCCTCTTCCCACGAACAGAAGCCCTCCCCCGCTTCTGCCAAGTCCTCAGCATGACGCTGGGGCCTTACAAGCGGACTCAGGCAAGGTGGGGGCCCATCTCAAGAATTTCAGCGCGCAGTGGGCACACTCGCAAGTGGATCCCTGGATCCTGCAGGTAGTATCTCAGGGGTACAAATTGGAATTCGAGACGTCTCCCCCTCGCCGGTTCCTGAAGTCTGCTTTACCAACGTCTCCCCCCGACAGGGAGGCGGTATTGGAAGCCATTCACAAGCTGTATTCCCAGCAGGTGATAATCAAGGTACCCCTCCTACAACAGGGAAAGGGGTATTATTCCACGCTGTTTGTGGTACCGAAGCCGGACGGCTCGGTGAGACCCATTTTAAATCTGAAATCCTTGAACACTTACATAAAAAGGTTCAAGTTCAAGATGGAGTCACTCAGAGCAGTGATAGCGAACCTGGAAGAAGGGGACTATATGGTGTCTCTGGACATCAAGGATGCTTACCTCCATGTCCCAATTTGCCCTTCTCACCAAGGGTACCTCAGGTTTGTGGTACAGAACTGTCACTATCAGTTTCAGACGCTGCCGTTTGGATTGTCCACGGCACCCCGGGTCTTTACCAAGGTAATGGCCGAAATGATGATTCTTCTTCGAAGAAAAGGCGTCTTAATTATCCCTTACTTGGACGATCTCCTGATAAGGGCAAGGTCCAGAGAACAGTTAGAGGTCGGAGTAGCACTATCTCAAGTAGTACTACGACAGCACGGATGGATTCTAAATATTCCAAAATCGCAGCTGATTCCGACGACACGTCTGCTGTTCCTAGGGATGATTCTGGACACAGTACAGAAAAAGGTGTTTCTCCCGGAGGAGAAAGCCAAGGAGTTATCCGACCTAGTCAGGAACCTCCTAAGACCAGGCCAAGTGTCAGTACATCAATGCACAAGGGTCCTGGGAAAGATGGTGGCTTCTTACGAAGCGATTCCATTCGGCAGATTCCACGCAAGAACTTTTCAGTGGGATCTGCTGGACAAATGGTCCGGATCGCATCTTCAAATGCATCAGCGGATAACCCTGTCTCCAAGGACAAGGGTGTCTCTCCTGTGGTGGTTACAGAGTGCTCATCTCCTAGAGGGCCGCAGATTCGGCATTCAGGATTGGGTCCTGGTGACCACGGATGCCAGCCTGAGAGGCTGGGAAGCAGTCACACAGGGAAGAAATTTCCAGGGCTTGTGGTCAAGCATGGAAACGTCACTTCACATAAATATCCTGGAACTAAGGGCCATTTACAATGCCCTAAGTCAGGCAAGACCTCTGCTTCAGGGTCAGCCGATGTTGATCCAGTCGGACAACATCACGGCAGTCGCCCACGTAAACAGACAGGGCGGCACAAGAAGCAGGAGGGCAATGATGGAAGTGGCAAGGATTCTTCGCTGGGCGGAGAATCATGTGATAGCACTGTCAGCAGTGTTCATTCCGGGAGTGGACAACTGGGAAGCAGACTTCCTCAGCAGACACGATCTTCACCCGGGGGAGTGGGGACTTCACCCAGAAGTCTTCCACATGATTGTGAACCGTTGGGAAAAACCAAAGGTGGACATGATGGCGTCCCGTCTCAACAAAAAACTGGACAGATATTGCGCCAGGTCAAGGGACCCTCAGGCAATAGCTGTGGACGTTCTGGTAACACCGTGGGTGTACCAGTCAGTGTATGTGTTCCCTCCTCTTCCTCTCATACCAAAAGTACTGAGAATCATAAGAAGGAGAGGAGTAAAGACTATACTCGTGGCTCCGGATTGGCCAAGAAGGACTTGGTACCCGGAAATTCAAGAGATGCTCACGGAAGACCCGTGGCCTCTACCTCTAAGAAAGGACCTGCTCCAGCAGGGACCATGTCTGTTCCAAGACTTACCGCGGCTGCGTTTGACGGCATGGCGGTTGAACGCCGGATCCTGAAGGAAAAAGGCATTCCGGATGAAGTCATCCCTACCCTGATCAAAGCCAGGAAGGATGTAACCATACAACATTATCACCGTATTTGGCGTAAATATGTTGCGTGGTGCGAGGCCAGGAAGGCCCCTACAGGGGAATTTCAACTGGGTCGTTTCCTGCATTTCCTGCAAACAGGACTGTCTATGGGCCTCAAATTAGGGTCCATTAAGGTTCAAATTTCGGCCCTGTCAATATTCTTCCAAAAAGAACTGGCTTCTGTTCCTGAAGTTCAGACGTTTGTCAAGGGAGTACTGCATATACAGCCTCCTTTTGTGCCTCCAGTGGCACCTTGGGATCTCAATGTAGTTTTGGGATTCCTAAAATCACATTGGTTTGAACCACTCACCACTGTGGACTTAAAATATCTCACATGGAAAGTGGTAATGCTGTTAGCCCTGGCTTCAGCCAGGCGTGTCTCAGAATTGGCGGCTTTATCCTATAAAAGCCCTTACCTAATTTTTCATACGGACAGGGCAGAATTGAGGACTCGTCCTCAATTTCTTCCTAAGGTGGTTTCAGCATTTCACTTAAACCAGCCTATTGTGGTGCCTGCGGCTACTAGGGACTTGGAGGATTCCAAGTTGCTGGACGTAGTCAGGGCCCTGAAAATATATGTTTCCAGGACGGCTGGAGTCAGAAAATCTGATTCGCTGTTTATCCTGTATGCACCCAGCAAGCTGGGTGCTCCTGCTTCTAAGCAGACGATTGCTCGTTGGATTTGTAGTACAATTCAGCTTGCACATTCTGTGGCAGGCCTGCCACAGCCAAAATCTGTAAAAGCCCATTCCACACGGAAAGTGGGCTCATCTTGGGCGGCTGCCCGAGGGGTCTCTGCTTTACAACTTTGCCGAGCAGCTACTTGGTCAGGGGCAAACACGTTTGCTAAATTCTACAAATTTGATACCCTGGCTGAGGAGGACCTGGAGTTCTCTCATTCGGTGCTGCAGAGTCATCCGCACTCTCCCGCTCGTTTGGGAGCTTTGGTATAATCCCCATGGTCCTTTCGGAGTCCCCAGCATCCACTAGGACGTTAGAGAAAATAAGAATTTACTTACCGATAATTCTATTTCTCATAGTCCGTAGTGGATGCTGGGCGCCCATCCCAAGTGCGGATTGTCTGCATTACTTGTACATAGTTATTGTTACAAAAATCGGGTTATTGTTGTTGTGAGCCATCTTTTCAGAGGCTCCTTCTGTTATCATGCTGTTAACTGGGTTCAGATCACAAGTTGTACGGTGTGATTGGTGTGGCTGGTATGAGTCTTACCCGGGATTCAAAATCCTTCCTTATTGTGTACGCTCGTCCGGGCACAGTATCCTAACTGAGGCTTGGAGGAGGGTCATGGGGGGAGGAGCCAGTGCACACCAGCTAGTCCTAAAGCTTTTACTTTGTGCCCAGTCTCCTGCGGAGCCGCTATTCCCCATGGTCCTTTCGGAGTCCCCAGCATCCACTACGGACTATGAGAAATAGAATTATCGGTAAGTAAATTCTTATTATCTGTAACTTTCCTCATCAGTGTCTTTCTTCTTTCACTTCCATATATTGTCATTAGTTAGCCGATTATATTTATTACACACACACACACACACACACACACACACACACACACACACACACACACACACACACACACACACACACACACACTATACTTCAAACAGTTATAGCTGTGGAAATAGAACCCATGACCTCAGTGCTGTGAGGCAGTAATGTTAACCATTACTCCATAGTGGGGACATACAAAAACAAGGCCAACACCCTTACCTGCTTGCTTGGGTCTTGTCTCCTGGACCATTCCCTTCGGGTGGCTGTCCAAGTGATGGCGGCCTGCCTGTCTCCTCTCTGCAGTCTGTGCTTTAAAGTCAGTTGTTAAAATAAAACTGACAGTTAAAGAGATGTACACTTCACAGTACTTTACTCCTTCAGGGGTAGATGTATTAACCTGGAGAAGGCATAAGGAAGTGATAAACCAGTGATAAAGCAGTGTTAAGTGCAAAGTGATAATGCACCAGCCAATAAGCTCCTAACTGTTCATTTACATATGGGAGCTGATTGGCTGGTTTGTTTATCACTGGTGTATCACTTCCTTATGCCTTCTCCAGGTTAATACATCTGCCCCTCAGTGTCCAGCTCACAGCACCCCCCTCCCACCACCAGTTTCTTCAATGCCCACACCACAGCACTTTCCCTCCTTGGCTCCTTCAGTGTCCACAGTACAGTACTCCCCCCCACCACTGATTGCCACTGTAGTATACTAACTGTGAGGAAAGAAGAATAGACGCTCCGCAGTACAGTAGCATGAGAGGAGCTGGCTGATGCAGTATGACACGTGCGAGGTCCCTCTCAATCATCTTCCATTATCACACTACACAGAGCGTTCTTGATCAGAGCTCTCTGAGGAGCTGCTGTTTAGAGCCGTGGCGGGTCCTAGTGCCCACTAGCTCTCTTAAGACAGCTGTCCTTTTGAAAAACAAAAAAGTACCAGAAACAGTGGGAAGGGGGGCAAGGGCCAGTCTGCCGTCCCCCGGGATCAGTGACTGGAGAGTTGGAATGTGCTGCAGTAACGGAGTCAGGAGGGGTGGGGCTCAGGGACCAAGCCACCTCATTGTGATGAGCTTTAAATAATAATGGGAGAAAAAATGTGGCTGATGCTTATTAGACAGAAGTATGTATGGTGGTATCCGGTCAGATGGCCGACAATGTTAAGGTCGACACTCATTAGGTCGACCACTATTGGTCGACATTGACATGGACTAATGGTCAACACATGAAAGGTCGACACATGAAAAGGTCGACATGAGTTTTTCACATATTTTTTTTCTTTTGTGGAACTTTTTCATACTTTACGATCCACGTGGACTACGATTGGGAACGGTAATCTTGCCCGAAGCATGGCGAGCAAACGCGGTGCACTAATTGGGGTTTCCCGTCACTTTACGCAGAAAACGACACCAAAAAAGTTAAAAAAACAACAACCAAAAACTCATGTCGGCCTTTTCATGTGTCGACCATTAGTCCATGTCGACCAATAGTGGTCGACCTAATGAGTGTCGACCTTAACATTGTCGACCATTCATACCGGAACCATGTATGGTTATAGAGGCAAATGTTTGGGTCCATCAGGACCAGTAAATAAATTGTTAATTTGCTGCTCATACCCAGATAGCAATGTGCAGAATCAAAACAAGGGAAAGGAGGAGCCAGAGTGAAAATTGTGCTAAGTGAGTGCGAAACTATGTTCAAGGCAAATAACTAGTGATAGTGATAATGACTCCTTTATTGTAGGGCTTGTGTTACAGAGTACATCAAAATGCCAATGCTGGGAAATAATACATTAGCCCAAACTTGATCAAAATGTTTCAGAAAACAGCTGGTGCTGTCGCTAACTGAAGCAAATTGTCCATGCACACGTGTGAGACAAACCCTATTTAAAACCATACAATGTATTCTGTGAATACAATTAAAATTAGTCTGTGTGTGTGTGTGTGTGTGTGTGTGTGTGTGTGTATGTATGTATGTATGTATGTATGTATGTATGTATGTATGTATGTATGTATGTATGTATGTATGTATATATATATATATATATATATATATATATATATATATAAAATAACTTTGTATGTTATTCAGCTGATCATTTTTATTTCTTATACTCTTTATAGTATTAATGTTTAAGGACCGCTAAATTGTAATGTACTCTGTTTAAAAGATTTACATTGATAAATATCTGTAATTATATACATGCACAATAAGACTTGCTTCATAGAGATGTCTGTTCCCTATGCTTATAATTATTCTCTAATTAGTCTATTAAATGTCACTGCAGATAGCCATTTTGAAGCTTAAGATCACTGATAACAGCAGATAATAGCTGCCAGTTTTATTTAGTGGTCATTCTAAAGCACATTGGGGCAGATGTATTAACCTGGAGAAAGCATAAGGAAGTGATAAACCAGTGATATGTGCAAGGTGATACACGCATCAGCCAATCAGCTCCTAACTGTTAATTTACATATTGGAGCTGATTGGCTGGTGCATGTATCACCTTGCATTTATCACTTCCCTATGCTTTATTCAGGTTAATACATTTGCCCCATTATGTGGTATTAAGAAATGGCAGTGCTGCTACTAATGTCTTCATTTGCAGATGATGGGAGACTACACAAGGCTGTCAGTGTAAATAACAAAGTCCACATTATTGAAGAGATCAAATTGTTCCCAAGTGCTGACCCAGTCCAGGAGCTGCTGCTTGATCACAGCAAGGTAAGATTGCATCATGATCGGTGACCAGTGTAACATTCTAATGGGTAGCAGCCATTCATGTGGCTATACATTTCTGTACACAATGACCCTATATTCTAATATCAGAAATCTGCGTGTAGAGGGTTATTTAGTACATTTCACTGTGGCGTAAGTTCGTCCCAGTTGCCCGGAGGCAAGATAAATATTGGTGCCCCCCCCCCCCCCCCCCCCCCCCCTACATTTAGCTAAATATATGTGTGTGTGTGTGTGTGTGTGTGTGTGTGTATATATGTATATGTGTATATATATATATATAATATATATAATGGAGTGTTCTGAAAAATGTATATACTGCATATATGCATTTAATTGTCTTTTATTTTAAATCACACATTTCTTAGCAGTCATACCCAGGATTAGAAGCTATGACCTGTTACACTGACGGCAGGCACTTTACTGATAGATCTATTTGCTCCTACATAGGAAGAATGAGAATTTAAACTATATGAGGTTACTTGTAATTGTCAGAGAAGTAACTTCATATAGTTTGAATTCTCATGTTTCCTATACAGGAGCAAATACCTTCATCAGTAAGGTGTCTGCTTCTAGTGTAATAGGTCGTGGGTTTTAACCCTGGGTATGACACTTGTAAAATGTGTATCTATAATAAAAAGGGTGTGATATGTAAGGTGCAGGGAACAGTGAGTATGTCGGCCACTGAAGAGATAGTGGCAACTATCAATTAACTTAATTGAATGGTGTCACAGAATGAGAGGAGAGGTGCCCCCCTTCAGAGCAGGAGCTTGGCGGCAGATGACTCCGTTGCCTCCAAGAGTTCTGCCTCTGTACAGTACGTTGGCTCTGACAGACATCAACTGCCCGCAGCTTTGCTCTGCCCCGTCACTGAATGGCCACTGGCGCAGGACAGTGCAGATGGGAGAGACATTAGGTCTCAGTGCAACACTGAGAGGTGATTCTGCTGTGCAGTGTGTAGTGTGATGTCGTGTAGTGTTGATCAGTTCTGGGAAATGTGTAGTCTAGAATTGGAGAACCACAAGTTCCAGCATGCTCTGGTAGCCTCTTGTTGCCTTAGTAGCACTAGTTCCGGAACACTTAGAGAGAAACTAGTTGACTGATGTAGTCTATTGTGTAATGTAAGTATATGAGGTAGGTCATACTAGAATGGATAACTGCAGTGCATAGTTGTGCAGCCCCAAAATCTGTTTTAGAATTGGACATTTACAGCTAATCTATAGGCCCCCATGGTGCAGCTAAGGAACAAACATTTGATTACTAATGCTGTAATTATTATATTGTCAATTACAGGGTCTAGTTTATGCCTCATCGCGTTCCATGGTGACACAAGTTCCTGTGTCAAACTGCAGTATGCACGTCAGCTGTGGGGAGTGCATCCTATCACGTGATCCCTACTGTGCATGGAGCAAGAGAGGCTGCCGCAGCGTCCACCACCACATGCACGATCCAAGCGCCCAGTGAGTGTGCTTTACTTCTGCTGCTGGCAAGCATTGGGGAAGGTTGCACAGACAGTAGACTTATTGCTCTGTTCCTGTGTTTCAGACAATGGCTCCAAGATATAGAAAATGCAAATACTGAACTTTGCCAGCAAGTCAACAGCACAGATCCTAGTGGACGGAAGTTAGTCGGAAGTGGTAAGTCATGGAACAGGTTAAATGATAACATCCTTTAGGTGCTGCCGTCCACTAATCAAGTACTCAGTTTTATTGGAATATATATATAACGCATATTCCATAGCACAATACACTGGGTATACATTTTCTATTGATCCTACTGTGAAGTTTAGATATTCTGCATTTACATGACTATTGTAGTGGTTTGTGGAAGTGGTGCATTGCTCCTTTTTTTTTTTTTTTTGCTTGTAAACAGCACCTGGCTGTGTTGTTGATGGCTATTGGGCTGGGCATGAGCCTCCAGTATGCCTTATAAAGACCCTCTGTGAAGTTACTTGTATTGTTTAATTGCTTATGTTAATTGGTTGGTTGGTCCTAGGTAGACTCTAAAGGTCCCTACACGTCGCACAATATTTTAAACTATGTTTCCAATCGGAACAACACACTCTTTAAAAAGTGCACTGTGTAAGGACGATAACAATGCTGATGCGCACACCCGCAGGTCATTGGTCGTCTCATCGGATCTTTTGAACATGCAGAAAGATCTTAAGAGGTGGAAAACCATGCCGAATGTAGCGTGGCCCCGCTCACCTCTTCCCTCCCACAGTCGCTTGTCGCTGCTGGCATTGGCAAGTGTGTGTATGCAGTTCCCGATGCCGGATCCCGTCGATCGCAATGTTTGGGGACACATCGTGCTGTTTTTAGAAAATGTTGCAAAATAAGTTATTATGAATTGATCATTAATTATCTGTTTCTGTTTTCTTCACATAAGAACCAGAGTGTAAGAGGATTGTGCTGAAAACGAACAATGCTACTACTTTGCCATGCAACTTACTGTCCAACTTAGCATCTCGCCAGTGGCTCCACAATGGGAGAATCATAGACTCCTCTTATTTTGTTTTGGAAATGGGAGACCTGATCCTAGTAAGTAGCCCAGAGAGGCTTGGAACCTATGAATGCTGGTCAGTAGAGGAGAATTTTAAGAAGCTGATGGTCAAGTATTGTGTGGAGTCAGATGGCATTGTAAAGGCAACAACCCAGAGAGCCGAAACGGAAATGGTCTTTCACCAAGTGAGTGCCATTGACAAGATTGTCAACTCTTCGAAATTTGTGTCCTCTTCTGGGAGCCACTCTGCAAAGCTGCTCGGGAAATCTTACTGGAATGAGTTTTTAATAATGTCCACTCTTTTTGGGGTGGTAGTGGTCATTCTAGTATTGTTCCTCTTGTTCAAACACCGGAAAGGGATGAAGTCTATATTGAAGCCAGTAGATCATCCCGACAAGCAAGCCAAGAAGCCACGTAAAAATGGAAAACCCGCAGAAAGTTTGCCTCTGAATGGAACAAGTGCTCCGGTCCCGCAAGCCGATCATAAAGGTTATCAGACTCTGAATGACAACTATATAATCAGCACTCCTGCTCATGATCCTTTGCTAGCTAGTAAAATTGTATCAGAGTCCGAGAAAAGGCCTCTAAATGTAAAAGACACTTTTGTAGAGGTATCTCCAGCATGCCCGAGACCCAGAGTAAGACTGGGCTCAGAAATAAGAGATTCTGTGGTATGAGACACTGAGAAATAAGATCAGCATTCCTAGACTTACAAGCCACTAAGGGACCCTAAGAAACTACTCAACATGGCTTTGTGTTCCTTAAATATTTTGTATGTGTGCATGCAACTTGGATTATGAAGATGGTCAACATTTGATTGTCAGCCCAGGCTACCTATATCCATGGATAGCTTCTATGTGCAGAGAGTATAAGTGTACATTCTGGAAATGCTAATACGTCATCATCACCCACTACACTCATCCTCATGGTATCCAGGCTCAGAAGAGCAATTGTGTTTGCAACACTTGTTGTAAAGAAAGCACATTTCCATTTCATCAGCCATCTGGTAAAGTGTGTCAGGACCATCTTTATATTGTTAGCACACAGTGAGTAGGGATTTGTGGTACTGGTGGCGTTCCTGCACAAACGGTGATCTTCAGTCTGCTATGGAGCGAAAGACAAACTAAGCACAAAACGAGTTCCTAAAATTCCTTGCAATTCTGGGTAGAATATTAAGGGTATTATGTTCCCAGTGGAGATGTTGCAGACCACGGATAAGACTTATACATGCCATTTCTGGCCAGAGACGAATGGACGTGTGTGTCGGCAACACATTTCTGGCCCGAGACGAATGGACGTGTGTCGGCAACACATTTTTTCTAAAGAAGAAGCACAATTAGAACGACAGAAGGGTGTTTGAGGTTTAATTCATTCACGTACTTGCAGATGGTAATATTCTACAGCACATCAACCAAACTGAGGTACAATGAGCCTTAATGTCCAGTCAGAGGATTTATCAGGTCCTTGCCGTGTGGCACAAAGTACCACCTCATGGACACTTCCATTGCATATACTGCTGATGATCATTTGTATTCAAAAACATTTTTCTTCTCAAACCATTTTATTTTTTTATTGTTTTTTGGTACCATGTTGCTTTCTTTAAAATAATGTGAAACCAGGAATTGGTGTTAATGATGCCTACAACCAGCTACAATCTGCCTAACGTGTAAGAGGTGTACACAAGTAATTTTATTTATAAGTCATATTATAAATTCCAGCAACATAGCTTTGGTTTTTGGAGCTGTAAATATACTGTACATGGACTGTTTTTTTGTTTTTCAGTTTGTAATGGGATTTTTATTTTCATTTGTTAAAGAATGTGTGTGTGTATATAAGATGTGTTCTGTTATATGAATTGATTTCCCCAGTATGTCTCGTTAAGGCATTGTATATCGTTTCGACAAGCGGTTAGTGCAGAAAAGAAAGCAGTGTTCTATGTACGTCAGATACTAGGGTCTGCATTTGCCGGTCACCCTTAGAGTTTTTCTAGTGCCTTCATATTATGAGCTTCTGTTAACACATACAGACATGGGATACATCCCTCACTCATTGCTTCCACTGTGTTCTCATATTGTATCCTGTTATGGTTTGAAGACTGTTATGGAAGCATTACCACTCTGCTAATAGGAAATACTGATTGTGTGAAAGAAGACATTGTCTACAGTAAGCACACACTCTACACACGCCGATCTACACTTTGTTATGCAGAAACACTGCGCAGCCTGATCTGCAGTGCACTAATAGTAGTTCTCTGGCGTCAGCTGTGTAATGTGTATCAGTGGTATCGATGGGTGCATTCTGTCCTCACTACTGCCATTTAGTACACAACTAGAACAGTTGTATTTAACATGAGGCATAAATTAGTCAGGTTTTTTGGATGAGGCAAAGGCGACAGTAGTTTTCACTATAAAGCACCAATGTGCAGCTATGTAAGTGGGTTAGTACTACCTTCATTACTTATAGACCTCAATGCAGGTCATTGCCTAATGGTGCAAGTTTCTGGTCTCTGAGAGGGGACACTGGCACATTAAGTACAGCAAGAGTTTGTATGTGGCAGCGGAGCGTTGTTGGAGGGAAAGTTTATTAGTGTTTGAGAAAAACTACTGTAGAACATTCGGTATGTCTTGGAATGAATGTACAGTATTAAATCAGTAACCTTATGTAAAGCACGTCATCATGCAACAAAAGTGGACTGTAGCTAAAACTAAAGGTACTCTGTGTCTCGGACACAATTGTTAATATACTACCTGTTGTGTAAATGTTAATTACCAGTTTTACAATACTGTGAACCAGACAAAAGGGTTTAGTGTGTACAATGAGGTGGCACTACACTCTGCAAGACAGGGACCTATCGGTAATACACGGAATAAAGAGAACCACTTGGAACTCTAGACGCACACTGACCTGTGGCAGCAAGAGGATGACTCTACCTTACCACAATGCATGCCTGGAAATGCCCCATCTGTTGTAAATATTAATGTCCAGCTTTTCTGTGCCAAACCCTTTGTCAGTGTAGCTGTGTCCTTTAGAACAAAGTCTGCTGCCCCATTTTGATCTCCGTATATGTATATTGTTTTTTATTACAGCACTTTATTTTTAATAAAACTTGGAAAATTAGTGTTTCTATTTGTCACTGTATGTGTGGTGTGGGTGTATGTATGTATATATATATATATGTGTGTGTGTGTGTATAATATATATATGTGTGATACAATAGTGTAGTTAGCGCTACTACCTAGATAGCAAGACTTGTATCTATAATTAATTACTGATATAAAAAATACAATTTATAACACTTCCCCACTAGGGGCGCTGCTAAAAATAAATAAATAGGATTTTGGTACTTCCCAGGTAAATCCTTTTCTTTGAATCCATAGGGGGCACTGGAGTACTCTTGGGATATGGACGGCTTTAGCAGAACAAGGCACTGGATATTTAAATTTAGTAACTCTCCTCCCCTCCATATTCCCAGAGTATCTCAGTGTTTTTTACTGAGCCGAACAGGAGCGATAGAGAGGATGACAATGGAGAATTACATATAACATTATAACATAACGGACAACAAGAAAGTTGACACATAACGTTACTGACAACTAAACAGTTGACACCATAACCGATAGAACTTGAAAATTGAACAAATCGGTGAGAATGTCTTACCAGAAGATCCACTGAACTTACCACAAACAAGGTAAAACTGCTCTGGGTGGGCGTCCAGTGCCCCCTATGGATTCAAAGAAAAGGATTTACCTGGTAAGTACCAAAATCCTATTTTCTTTTTCATCCACTAGGGGTCACTGGAGTACTCTTGGGACGTACCAAAGCTTCCCCCTTGGGCGGGAGAGCTGTTTGGCACCTGTAACACTAGGCAACCAAAGCTAGATGCTGATGCCGCAAACGTATCAAACTTGTAAAAGCGCACAAACGTGTGCACTGATGACCATGTAGCCGCACGGTAAAGCTGCGCCGTAGAAGCCCCACGACCAGCTGCCCATGAAGTTCCCACAGAACGTGTGGAATGAGCTGTTACTGATGTAGGCGGCTGTAACCTAGCATCAAGGTAAGCCTGACGTATGGTCAGTTTAATCCATCTGGATAAGGTCTGCTTAGAAGCTGGCCAACCCATCTTGGCAGCATCATAGAGAACAAACAATGTATCCGTCTTACGAACTGTAGACGTTCGGGATACATAAACGCGTAGTACCACATCCAAAGTTCCAGAATCTTCTGTTAACACAGGAACTACTATTGGTTGATTGATGTGAAAAGATGACACTACTTTTGGCAAGAAAGCGGGATTCGTCCGAAGTTCCGCTCTGTCATCATGAAACACCAAATACGGTGGCTTGCATGACAAGGCACCCAAATCTGAAACATGCCTTGCCGAAGCTAAGGCTAGGAGAAAAATTGTTTTCCAAGTGAGAAACTTAATACAGGTTGAGTCTCCCTTATCCAAAATGCTTGGGACCAGAGGTATTTTGGATATCGGATTTTTCCGTATTTTGGAATAATTGTATACCATAATGAGATATCATGGTGATGGGACCTAAATCTAAGCACAGAATGCATTTATGTTTCATATACACCTTATACACACAGCCTGAAGGTCATTTTAGCCAATACTTTTTATAACTTTGTACATTAAACAAAGTGTGTCTACATTCACACAATTCATTTATGTTTCATATACACCTTATAAACACAGCCTGAAGGTCATTTAATACAATATTTTTAATAACTTTGTGTATTAAACAAAGTTTGTGTACATTGAGCCATCAAAAAACAAAGGTTTCACTATCTCACTCTCACTCAAAAAAGTCTGTATTTCGGAATATTCCGTATTTCGGAATATTTTGATATGGGATACTCAACCTGTATCCACTTGTTGTAAGGGTTCAAAATATGAAGACTAAAAAATCTAAAACCAGATTCAAGTCCCATGGCGCTGTAGGTGGAATGAATGGAGGCTGTACTCTGAGGACACCTTGCAGAAAGGTGTGTACAGACGGCAATAGAGCCAATCTTCTTTGAAAGTAAATTGACAAAGCAGCTACCTGCACCTTTAGTGTAGAAAAACGCAGTCCTCCATCTAATCCCGCCTGTAGAAGTAACAAAAGACGGGATAACTTGAAAGATGTTGTCGGAAACTTCCGAGCTTCACACCAACCTATATAGGCACGCCAAATTCTGTAATAATGAGCTGCCGTAACTGGCTTCCTAGCACAAAACATGGTTGGTATAACCGATTCTGGAATGCCCTCTCTTCTTAAGAGGGCGGTCTCAACAGCCACCCCGTCAAACGCAGCCGCGCTAAATCGGGGTAAAGGAATGGACCCTGTTGTAACAGGTCCGGACGTAGTGGGAGCGGCCAAGGATCGTCTGTGAGTAGCCCGCGAAGATCCGAGAACCAAGCTCTCCAAGGCCAATGAGGCGCCACTAGTATGACTGTGGCGGACTCTCGTTTGATCCGTTTTAGCAACCGATGGAGCAGCGGAAACTGTGGACACAGATACACGAGGCTGTACGGCCACGCGATTGTGAGAGCCTCCACCGCCATTGCCTTTGGATCTCGCGTTCTGGACACATACTGGGGCGTTTGGTGATTGTGGCGAGATGCCATCAGGTCCACTTGAGGGTAACCCCACCTCTGGACCAACATGTGAAACGCTAATGGATTTAATGCCCATTCTCCTGGATGAAAATCCCGACGGCTGAGATAATCGGCCTCCCAGTTGTCCACTCCCGGAATAAACACTGCCGACAATATCACCTGGTGATGCTCGGCCCAATGGAGGATTCGAGCTACTTCCCGCATGGCCATGCGGCTTCTCGTTCCTTCTTGTTGATGTACGTGACCGCCGTCGCGTTGTCTGACTGCACTTGGACAGTCTGAGACCGGAGCATGTGCACTGCTTGTCGTAGCGCATTGTAAATTGCCCGGAGTTCCAGGACATTTATAGACTGCAATCTTTCGTGATCCGCCCAGAGACCCTGGAACTGACAATTTTGAACTACAGCTCCCCAACCTCTGAGACTCGCGTCCGTCGTTAGAATTATCCAATTCCAGGCGCCGAACCGTTTCCCTGCGGTTAGATTGTGTACTTTGAGCCACCAGAGTAGAGATACTCTGGCCCGTGGAGACAACCTCACCCTCTGGTGAATCTGCAGATGCGAGCCCGACCACTGTGCGAGCACATCCAGTTGAAAAGGACGTGAGTGAAATCTTCCGAACTGAAGGGCTTGGAAAGCCGCCACCATTGTGCCTAACAGGCGAATGCACAAATGTACCAAGACTGTGCGTGGCTTGAGCACTAATTGTACCAGATGACGAATAATCTGTACTTTCTGTTCTGGTAGGTAAATTCTTTGATCTACCGTATCGAGAATCATACCTAGGAATTGAAGTCGTTGAGACGGAATTAGATGTGATTTCTTGAAGTTGACAATCCAACCGTGCTGAAACTAGTACATTGTACGTCTGCAACGCATGTTGGAGGAGCATCTGTTGAGACGGAGCTTTGATGAGCAGATCGTCCAAGTACGGAACTATTATCACTCCCAGGGATCTGAGATGAGCTATCATCACAGACATTACTTTGGCCTCTCGTCAGCGCCTCGGGTATTCACCAAACGGTAGAGCCTGAAACTGGTAATGGTTCTGCCGTATCGCAAAACGCAAGAACCTCTGATGAGGTGGCCAAATCGGAATGTGTAAGTACGCATCCTTGAGATCCAGCACAATCATGAATTCCTGTGGCTCTAAACCTGCAATTACTGACCGCAGAGATTCCATCTTGAATCTGTAGTAAATGACGTACTGATTGAGGCCCTTTAAGTTCAATATTGGCCTGACCGAGCCATCCGGCTTTGGTACCACAAACAGACTGGAATAATAACCCTGACCTTGTTGGTGTACAGGGTCCGGAATCAAAACTGCTGAATCCAGCAGAGACTGAATGGCAATTTGCAGAACTGCCCTCTTGTCGTCTGACACAGGCAGTCCTGTCTTGAAAAACCGCAGTGGCGGGAGACAGTCTAACTCTATCTTGTACCCTTTTAACACTAAATTGCGGATCCACCCATCTGTGGATGTCTGGAACCACGCCAAATGGAACGTCTGAAGGCGTGCTCCCACAACTGGAGATCCGAGATGGGCTGGGAGCCCGTCATGCCACTGGCTTGTCGGTGACCTTAGCGTCCTGACGACTGGTGTTGGTTTGTTGAAAACCACGTCCTCGACCTCGTCTATCAGGCGTGGCTGTTCCTCTACCACGGCCTCGAAAGGGCTGAGGTCTAAAGGCTTTGAACGCCGGGCCAGAGTATTTCCGTCTAGGTACCGTTGGAGGCAATGGTAAGAAAACAGACTTCCCTCCCGTGGCCTCAGAAATCCATTTGTCCAATTCAGGACCAAACAACTTCTCGCCACCATAAGGTAACGCCTCTATACCTCTCTTAACCTCTGCCTCCGCTTGCCAAGACCGCAGCCAGAGTGCTCATCGTGCCGTAACTAGCGATGATGAAAGGCGAGAAGTGAGCTGACAGACGTCGGTAGAAGCTGTACATAGATACTCAGCAGCTTCACAGATTTGATCAGCGAGAAGTATAAGGTGATTGTCATGTAGACCAGACTTGAGTTCTGTTATCCATACAATTAGCGCCTTAGTTACCCACAGTATATTTTACTAAAACCCAGCGCTCGCTAACCACCAAAAATGTTTAATTTTATATATATATATAGAGAGAGAGAGTCACATGCCAAACACTCGGGGTGAGGTTTAAGACAGAACCAGCACTCTGCGTAGTTTTCAAGACAGATTTTACTCCAAACTGTACTTCAATCATGAAATAGTCACATCGACATCAGCATAAAACGACAAAGGCATATACTCATCGCATCAAGATGATAATGTAACACTGGAAAACTCCCTAACAGCCGTTTTCGGTGAACAACCTTCCTCAGGGGAATAACCAGGCAAAGGGTCTAGCTGCCATGTGAAAAAGTGCTTGCGTGTCGTGCAACTTTTGCATCAGTTGTGTGCACATTATATGTGCTCACAATGCTGTACTTACCACCAACACCTGGAGTCCAGTGCCGCACAGAGTGACCAGTCCCGCCGCTGCATGTGCACCCGGAAGCACGCGCCGTGGAACGCACGCCGCTCCCCACGTGTCCGGAAGTTCCGGCACGTGGAACGCAGGCCGCGTATCACACGGCGGAAGTCCCCCCACCGGTGCAGTGCAAGCTGACAAGGCGTCCCTGGGCAACAAAAACATGTCCCCCACGGTCCAGGTGGCAGTGTCAGCAACAATACAGTAACTATATTCAGATTAGTTCACCATAAGGTAAAGTGCTGGCAGCAGGATTTACAAGAACAAAAAATAATAATAAGCATAACAAAGATCATAATTTCACAGATAAGGCATCTATAAGCCATCAGTAGTAAGTAATGTTCTCATATGCTCATGTGATCAGGAAAATCCTGTATAGATGTTCACATGGGAACATCAGAAAAAACCAACACAAAATGTGAAAAACATGAAAAACGATAAGTAAGAGTTACAGACATGTGCATACAGAGTCTAGAAATGCAGTAGAATATCATCATACTATTGTTAAAGTGGACACATTGATCATAGTGTCCACCAGCAAATCGCGGGATCCATCAGATCACTATACCCTAAAGAAAGGAGACAAAGGAAAATTCTTCATTGAGCCCATGGGGCGTCATCGAGTCCATCTGATATATCCATCGGCATTCTTGCTGAAGTAGCAGTCTGTGCCTATCACCTCCCCTCCTCAGGGGGGGCACATGATCAATCGGCATGTAGGTAAATTCGCTCAATTTGTGTCCAGCAGAGACAAAATGTTTGGCAACAGGAGGCGTACTGCCATCAACCTTCTGGTATGCTTTTTTAATCGAGGATCTATGCATGGCAATCCTTTCTTTAAGCATCCGTATCGTTTTACCAATGTAAATCTTCTTACATGGGCAGACAATCATGTAGGTCACAAATTTAGTTTCGCAGGTCATCCTGTGTCTTAAGATGTATTTAGTTCCCTTAGACGGATGATAGCAGAACTTGCCAGTTAGCATAAAGCTGCAGTTAACACATCCATGGCATCTGAAGGCACCAGATTGAAGCTGTAGCCACTGAGTTCCCCTGCCCACACGTGGGCTAATATCTGAGAAGGTTACTCTCTCTTTCATATTCCGGCTGCGTCGGTAGCAAAATAGTGGCAACTGCTCACAACATTGTCTCATCACAGGATCCGTTTGCAAGATATGCCAGTGTCTACGGATGGATTGTCGGGCATTACTAGAAGAAATCGAGTACGTACTGGCAAACACCAATCGGTCTGACTCCGATTTGGCCCGAGGTTTCAATAGATCTTCTCGTGAGAGCTGCATGCACTTATCTATGGCTTGGCGTACTTCTGTGTTCTGGTAGCCCCTACTAATGAAGTTGTCGCCCATCCTGGTAAGTGCCTCATATAATGTCTTACGATCAGAGGTGATTCTGGCAACACGAACCAGTTGGGAATAGGGTAAACCCCTTTTCAATGCCACGGGGTGAAAACTTGATGCAAGAAGGAGAGAGTTTTTGTCAGTGGGCTTCCTGTAGATCCCTGTAATTATAGAGCCATCCTGTACTCGTACGGACACATCGAGAAAGTTAATCTCGAAAGCATTGTGGGTACAAGTGAATCTGATGGATCCCGGAATGCTATTAAGTTTGGCAACAAAATCAATCAAGCTCCGCTCACCCCCAGTCCACAGCACAAACAGGTCGTCAATATAGCGTACGTAGAACTTAATATACTTAGAAAAAATTGAATCACCCATAATATGTCTCTGTTCATATTGATACATGAACAGATTGGCATACGATGGGGCCATGTTGGACCCCATCGCAATGCCCTTAAGTTGTAAATAAAATGAGTTGTTGAACAGGAAATAGTTTTTATGAAGTACTACTTCCATCAATAAAAGAACAAATTCTAACGGAGGACCCTTGTACTGTGGACTGAGGGAGACGGACTCTTTTACAGCAGACAATCCCTCAGTATGCCCAATGTTCGTGTATAAACTGGTGACATCCAAGGTCACCAGTATACAATCCACCGGAAGCGGACCAATGGCATTAAGTTTGGAAAGGAAATCGGTGGTGTCCTTAATGTAATATGGGGTGGCCTGAACCACCGATTGAAGGTGGAAATCAATAAATTGGGAGATTGGTTGACCTAAAGACCCACGGGAAGATATAATGGGTCTTCCGGATGGTTTAGAGAGCGACTTATGCACTTTCGGCAAAGTGTATATTAGAGGGATTTTCGGATAATCCTGTCTTAAGAAATCAGAGGTGGGTTCGTCGATCCAACCATTAATGAGGCCTAAAGAGATAATCGAATCGATTTCTCTCTTAAACCTCTCCGTGGGATCACTAGGGAGAAGTTTGTAACATTGTGTATCGGACAACTGCCGTAAGATCTTTATCGTTTTTCATGTTTTTCACATTTTGTGTTGGTTTTTTCTGATGTTCCCATGTGAACATCTATACAGGATTTTCCTGATCACATGAGCATATGAGAACATTACTTATTACTGATGGCTTATAGATGCCTTATCTGTGAAATTATGATCTTTGTTATGCTTATTATTATTTTTTGTTCTTGTAAATCCTGCTGCCAGCACTTTACCTTATGGTGAACTAATCTGAATATAGTTACTGTATTGTTGCTGACACTGCCACCTGGACCGTGGGGGACATGTTTTTGTTGCCCAGGGACGCCTTGTCAGCTTGCACTGCACCGGTGGGGGGACTTCCGCCGTGTGATACGTGGCCTGCGTTCCACGTGCCGGAACTTCCGGACACGTGGGGAGCGGCGTGCGTTCCACGGCGCGTGCTTCCGGGTGCACATGCAGCGGCGGGACTGGTCACTCTGTGCGGCACTGGACTCCAGGTGTTGGTGGTAAGTACAGCATTGTGAGCACATATAATGTGCACACAACTGATGCAAAAGTTGCACGACACGCAAGCACTTTTTCACATGGCAGCTAGACCCTTTGCCTGGTTATTCCCCTGAGGAAGGTTGTTCACCGAAAACGGCTGTTAGGGAGTTTTCCAGTGTTACATTATCATCTTGATGCGATGAGTATATGCCTTTGTCGTTTTATGCTGATGTCGATGTGACTATTTCATGATTGAAGTACAGTTTGGAGTAAAATCTGTCTTGAAAACTACGCAGAGTGCTGGTTCTGTCTTAAACCTCACCCCGAGTGTTTGGCATGTGACTCTATTATTCAGCATTTAACCGGACACCTGCTTTTTATTAATGGAGAGTGTCAGTGCGGCTTCCCGGGACTTTGTTCTGTGATTTTGCTAAGTGATTCATTGGAGCTGCACCACTATCAATTTTTTAAGTGTATTGTTTTTGTGTGTATTGTTATATTTCTATCTGTTTGCACTAACTGCACTTTTTGTATCATTCAATACAGTATGGAGAATGATATTGGTGACTTAACAGGCACTAAGAGATTTTTAGATAAGGATGTGACTCGGATTTTGTTTAATACCACAGATCAACTTGCTTTTGACATTGACACACCATCTGAGATTAACAGTGACCTTTTGAAGTTACGCAAGAGGTTAATTGAATTAGAGTTGCATGGGCTTACTCTTTCTCAATATCATAAAGAAAAGCTCATACCACGCGGTCTTAGAATTAGGAACCAGCCCACTATAGGTCGCAATAACAAAGAGTTTTGCAGACAGTGGTGTCTGATACTCAACCAGTGCAGTTTTGATTTGATGGTATTAATTGTTCAACAAGTCAATAGTGACATTGATAGTGTAAAAAAAGAGATTACAGCTTGTGAAACACAGGGTCTTGCAGTATTGAAAGCTGACAGTTCGGGTGGTCTTCTGTTTGCCGGCGGTCGGGCTCCCGGCGCTCAGTATACCGGCGCCGGGAGCCCGACAGCCGGCATACCGACAATTATTTTCCCTCGTGGGGGTCCACGACCCCCATAGAGGGAGAATAAAATAGTGTGGCGCGCGTAGCGCGCCACCGTGCCCGTAGCGTGGCGAGCCCGCAAGGGGCTCATTTGCGCTCGCCAAGCTGTCGGTAAGCCGGCGCCGGGATGCTGGTCGCCGGGAGCCCGACCGCCGGCCACCCGTAGTGAACCCGACAGTTCAACTGATTGGTTGACACAGTTGGAAGATAATTTGACATCATTTAAAAGCGACCTTTTGACCTTTAAGAAATCTAAATACAGAAAGGTAAAGGACGACTATAAGGAATCCAGGGTTTATCCTTGGGTGCACTCCTCCTCTGGTCGACGACCCTGGAGGGTTGGATCAGGCTACAGGAGAAGGATTGATCCGCAGTTTACTGACATTGAGTCACACACCTCACAGAGCGACTCAGATCATTCCTCTTACAGTAAAAATTCAGCTGCTTTTTTAGACAAAAGAGCCAACACAAGGAGTTTAGTAAGGGGCAACAAGAACATAAAAAACCCTGCAGGCGAGGGGGGAGGAGACACAAAAACCACAGGCAAAAACTTGAAGGGAGGCAGGAAGTAACAGTAATTAATATGTCCACTTATTCACCCTCTGAGTTAGAGATGACGGTCCTTTCTAAGGGTCTCTCTTATGTACAGACACACCGCCAAAATAAATTTGATTGTGAAATAGAGTTATACAAGTTCCAACGACAGTTGCGGTTAAAGGACTTCTTTCTACGCAAGGGTGAACAAACTGGACAACAATTGACTTTTAGGGGTAGGAGCACTTTTGATCCACTACCTAGTAACGCGTCAATTGAGACTTTCATGAGACTAGTCCGTAACGAGACTTTGGCCTCAATACAGAAAGGTCGGATGCACTTTTCTAATTTGTCTAGACAGGAATCTGAGGCCGTTAAAGCTCTACGTGATAATCCCGAGATCATCATACGCCCCGCAGACAAGGGCGGGGCAATTGTTATGATGAATCGTCAGGATTACATTGATGAGATCTTACGGCAGTTGTCCGATACACAATGTTACAAACTTCTCCCTAGTGATCCCACGGAGAGGTTTAAGAGAGAAATCGATTCGATTATCTCTTTAGGCCTCATTAATGGTTGGATCGACGAACCCACCTCTGATTTCTTAAGACAGGATTATCCGAAAATCCCTCTAATATACACTTTGCCGAAAGTGCATAAGTCGCTCTCTAAACCACCTGGAAGACCCATTATATCTTCCCGTGGGTCTTTAGGTCAACCAATCTCTCAATTTATTGATTTCCACCTTCAATCGGTGGTTCAGGCCACCCCATATTACATTAAGGACACCACCGATTTCCTTTCCAAACTTAATGCCATTGGTCCGCTTCCGGTGGATTGTATACTGGTGACCTTGGATGTCACCAGTTTATACACGAACATTGGGCATACTGAGGGATTGTCTGCTGTAAAAGAGTCAGTCTCCCTCAGTCCACAGTACAAGGGTCCTCCGTTAGAATTTGTTCTTTTATTGATGGAAGTAGTACTTCATAAAAACTATTTCCTGTTCAACAACTCATTTTATTTACAACTTAAGGGCACTGCGATGGGGTCCAACATGGCCCCATCGTATGCCAATCTGTTCATGTATCAATATGAACAGAGACATATTATGGGTGATTCAATTTTTTCTAAGTATATTAAGTTCTACGTACGCTATATTGACGACCTGTTTGTGCTGTGGACTGGGGGTGAGCGGAGCTTGATTGATTTTGTTGCCAAACTTAATAGCATTCCGGGATCCATCAGATTCACTTGTACCCACAATGCTTTCGAGATTAACTTTCTCGATGTGTCCGTACGAGTACAGGATGGCTCTATAATTACAGGGATCTACAGGAAGCCCACTGACAAAAACTCTCTCCTTCTTGCATCAAGTTTTCACCCCGTGGCATTGAAAAGGGGTTTACCCTATTCCCAACTGGTTCGTGTTGCCAGAATCACCTCTGATCGTAAGACATTATATGAGGCACTTACCAGGATGGGCGACAACTTCATTAGTAGGGGCTACCAGAACACAGAAGTACGCCAAGCCATAGATAAGTGCATGCAGCTCTCACGAGAAGATCTATTGAAACCTCGGGCCAAATCGGAGTCAGACCGATTGGTGTTTGCCAGTACGTACTCGATTTCTTCTAGTAATGCCCGACAATCCATCCGTAGACACTGGCATATCTTGCAAACGGATCCTGTGATGAGACAATGTTGTGAGCAGTTGCCACTATTTTGCTACCGACGCAGCCGGAATATGAAAGAGAGAGTAACCTTCTCAGATATTAGCCCACGTGTGGGCAGGGGAACTCAGTGGCTACAGCTTCAATCTGGTGCCTTCAGATGCCATGGATGTGTTAACTGCAGCTTTATGCTAACTGGCAAGTTCTGCTATCATCCGTCTAAGGGAACTAAATACATCTTAAGACACAGGATGACCTGCGAAACTAAATTTGTGACCTACATGATTGTCTGCCCATGTAAGAAGATTTATATTGGTAAAACGATACTGATGCTTAAAGAAAGGATTGCCATGCATAGATCCTCGATTAAAAAAGCATACCAGAAGGTTGATGGCAGTACGCCTCCTGTTGCCAAACATTTTGTCTCTGCTGGACACAAATTGAGCGAATTTACCTACATGCCGATTGATCATGTGCCCCCCCTGAGGAGGGGAGGTGATAGGCACAGACTGCTACTTCAGCAAGAATGCCGATGGATATATCAGATGGACTCGATGACGCCCCATGGGCTCAATGAAGAATTTTCCTTTGTCTCCTTTCTTTAGGGTATAGTGATCTGATGGATCCCGCGATTTGCTGGTGGACACTATGATCAATGTGTCCACTTTAACAATAGTATGATGATATTCTACTGCATTTCTAGACTCTGTATGCACATGTCTGTAACTCTTACTTATCGTTTTTCATGTTTTTCACATTTTGTGTTGGTTTTTTCTGATTTTCCCATGTGAACATCTATACAGGATTTTCCTGATCACATGAGCATATGAGAACATTACTTATTACTGATGGCTTATAGATGCCTTATCTGTGAAATTATGATCTTTGTTATGCTTATTATTATTTTTTGTTCTTGTAAATCCTGCTGCCAGCACTTTACCTTATGGTGAACTAATCTGAATATAGTTACTGTATTGTTGCTGACACTGCCACCTGGACCGTGGGGGACATGTTTTTGTTGCCCAGGGACGCCTTGTCAGCTTGCACTGCACCGGTGGGGGGACTTCCGCCGTGTGATACGCGGCCTGCGTTCCACGTGCCGGAACTTCCGGACACGTGGGGAGCGGCGTGCGTTCCACGGCGCGTGCTTCCGGGTGCACATGCAGCGGCGGGACTGGTCACTCTGTGCGGCACTGGACTCCAGGTGTTGGTGGTAAGTACAGCATTGTGAGCACATATAATGTGCACACAACTGATGCAAAAGTTGCACGACACGCAAGCACTTTTTCACATGGCAGCTAGACCCTTTGCCTGGTTATTCCCCTGAGGAAGGTTGTTCACCGAAAACGGCTGTTAGGGAGTTTTCCAGTGTTACATTATCATCTTGATGCGATGAGTATATGCCTTTGTCGTTTTATGCTGATGTCGATGTGACTATTTCATGATTGAAGTACAGTTTGGAGTAAAATCTGTCTTGAAAACTACGCAGAGTGCTGGTTCTGTCTTAAACCTCACCCTGAGTGTTTGGCATGTGACTCTATTATTCAGCATTTAACCGGACACCTGCTTTTTATTAATGGAGTGTGTCAGTGCGGCTTCCCGGGACTTTGTTCTGTGATTTTGCTATATATATATATATATATATATATATAAACAACGCAAATGGTGCGGCACTCCAATGATTAAGAAATCAGATGAGACGTAAATTCAACGTTTCAATGCCCTATTTTAATGTGGCATTTTCGTCAGGATATAAGCATAAATACAAAACATACCTTATATAGGAAACAACCCCATGTGCAAACGCCGGACACCGTGGCGGGACCACTCACCCGTCAGACGCACAGCGGAAATTACGTCATGACGCGCTAGAAGGAAGCGTCAGACTGTGAGTAATGACAAGCCCGTCACCATAGCAACAACAATAAACAATACATAAATAGACACAGAGCATATCACATGCGTAATCGGAATGCATAATCAATAAAGTAATAAATGCTTTACAGGTAGATAAAAGCATAAAATATCAATTAGACACAAAAAGAGGCATGGCAAAGAGAAGCTAATGTTAATGTTATAACCTGCAACAAAGATTTAATAATTGGAAGCCAAAGTCGCAATACCGGACTATTCGTTGAGGCCCCTTGGTACTTGGAAAATCCAGCGTGCCTCACATTGAAGTAGTTTAAGACCACGGTTACCACCCCGTAGAGACTGTGGCACATGGTCAATCATCCTATATTGAAGGGAGGTCAAACTATGGGATGCTGAGGCGAAATGTCTCGCCACAGGCTGATCACTATTGCCAGAGATTAGTGCAGCCTTAATGGCTGACCGATGTGCAGCCATCCGTTCCTTAAACGGACGTTCGGTTTTGCCTATATAGGACAAGCTGCATGGGCAAATAATTTGATAAACAGTAAATTTAGAGTTGCACGTAAGCCTATGTCTAATATGCAGTATTTTTCCAGTCTGGGGATGATGAAACGTATCACCTGGGATAAGAAATTTGCACGTGACACAGGTGCAACGTATGCAACCCAATTTACTCCTATAGATACTAACAGTAGGTTCTGTAATATCGGCTTTGACTAAAATGTCACGGACATTACGGCCACGTTTATAGCATGCCATAAGGTGAGTATTAGACAAGTTACAATCAGGGTCAGATGAAATGATGGGCCAAAGTTTTTTGGAGATTTTATTGATAGGGCCACTAGCCGTAGTGAATTGTGTCACCCAAGGAAGAACCTTTTTATTATCAATCGGTTTAGGTTTCAATAATGACAATCTATCCATATTAAGAACCTTATTTTTAGTAGCAAGTAATTGATCATAATCATATCCTCTTGCAAGGAATTTTTTCAACAGACTATCAATATGGTGCTCTGCTTGTTTAATATCAGACGTAATACGTCTCACACGAATAAATTGCGAATACGGCAGCCCTGCAATGAGGGATCTGGGATGACAACTATTATAAGCAAGTAAATTATTGCGATCCGTGGGTTTACAGTACATATTGGTTGAAATATAACCCTCATGCAAGCATATAGAAACATCGAGGTAATGCACTTCAGTAGGACTGAATGAAAAAGTGAACTTAACAGGACTAGGACCTACATTATGTTGGTTAATGTGGTTAATCAAATCAATACAGTCACCCTTCCAAAAAATCAACAAGTCGTCAATGTAGCGACAAAAAAAGATAATCCTATTGGTAATTGATTCCTCTGAAAAAAATACAGATCTTTCAACATCAAACATAAAGATGTTAGCGTATGAGGGGGCCACCGCCGCCCCCATCGCACAACCAATCAGCTGTAAATAAAATGTACCATTATACAGAAAAAAGTTCCTCGTTAAGATGAATTTGAGCAGCATAATCACAAATGTGACATCAGGACCACTGTATGAAGGCTGATTATTCAAGAACCGGCCCACTGCAGCCAAGCCTAAATCATGTGGTATGACAGTATATAGTTTAGTAACGTCAATAGTGAACATTGTTACATCAGGATCTAACTTCGGAAGTGCCAAAAGTTTTACCAGGAGTGATGTGGTATCCAGTAGATATCTCGGATGTTGCCTAATAAAAGGTTGTAATAAACTATCAATATATACAGAGGCTGGCTGTGACAGAGCACCCTGGGCTGCAATAATAGGTCTACCCGGAGGGTCCACAATGGATTTATGGATCTTAGGGGTGGTATAGAATAGTGGGACCATGGGAAAAGCTGGTAGAAGGGCTTTAGAGAGTGGCTCAGAAATAATACCATGGTCTAAGGCATCTTTAAGAATTGAAGAAAGCTCTGCTTTAAAGATGACTGACGGATCCTGTGGGAGTAAACGATATGTAGCAGTATCATTCAAATGGGCAGCGACTTGAGATTTATATTTGTCCAAGTCCTGGATTACCAGAGCACCCCCCCTTATCCGCAGGACGAAAAATCAATGATTTGTTGTTAGCAAGATTATCCAAAGCTTGTTGTTCCACCTTAGTAAGATTATGGCGGCACGGAGGTAGGGTAGATATAGACGACTGGACTTCTTCATTCAGGAGACGCATAAAGGTTTTGATAGATGGATTAAATGATTGAGGTTCAAATGTACTTTTCGGAGTAAGTTTCATCAGTTGTTGAGGAATTTCAACGGCTGCTGACTCTTGTGGTATAGAAAGAGTAGAAGACAAGCGTTTACCATAAAACTCTTTAAGTTTCAACTGCCGGTGTAGTTTATGTTGTTCAATATTCCAATCCAATGCATTAAATCGTGACGTCGGGACAAATGATAGTCCTTTAGCTAGGACATCAGTCTCAATAGTTGTTAAATCATATGAGGATAGATTAACAATTAAGTTTTGTTGGAGGTCAGTTTTTTTGCGCGACCCCTGCCTTTTGTTTTGGCCTCCCCGTCTGGTGTATTTTCGGTATCGCGGGTGTATTGTGCTCTCGTAGTCACCCCTAAAGGGTCAAGCTGGCCACGTTTTCTACCTCGGGGACCACGTCGGTCATTATCACTTGCTGATGAATTGAATTCAGTAGAGGAATCCTGCTGCCGGTCGTCCTGTCGTCTGTTGCGTCTGAAAAAAGGTTTGCGGTAATCATGACCCCTAGCTGGATAGGTCCACTGATATACCGTATTATTTTCATAATCTGCTTCAACCTTGGATAATTTGTTCTTTTTAAATTTAATCAGATCCCGTTTGTACGTCTGTAATTGGGAATTTAATTGTGTATACCATTCAGTATCCGTATCACTGGTGAGATTAGGCTTGTGGATTATCTCAAATGCATCAATTTTCTCCTTAGTAATAGCAACTTCTTTAGTGGAAAATTCAATGATCAATAACATAAGATCGAAAGAACATTTATTTGTTATTGATATCCACTTTCTACAAAAAGCGGGATCGTGTTTCCCAATTGTAGGGCCATTACGGACACGTAGGCCCCTAGGGATTTTTTTCGCTCTGTGATAGTCACTTAAGGATAATGCATGATAGTAGTAATCAATCTCACGCCTCTTCAACCTCAATAATTCACGATATACATCGTCAAGAGGTAGAGCTTCAGCTTGCTCAATAAGCCCACCAGTGACTAGAATGGTATCGGCTTCCGCTTCAGAATAGGAATATGTATCACCTATTGGATAAGTAGTCAATGCATGACCACTAATTTGTACATCAGAGTTCATCTCAGCCATGATAAATACACAGTGATATGCAGCTGTGTGTGCAAAAAACAAAAAAAGGTGATCAAAAAAGTATAAAAACAGACCATATGTAAATGCACACTGGAATAATACCTCAAGAAGACTTCAGGGGTGCCCTGACCAAGGATCCGGCAATCCAGGAATCCATAAATAGAAAAAGGCAGGGGTCCGGCACAGCCACTTAATAATAGTAGTACACTGGGTGCCCTCACAGAGAAATGTACAAACAACGCAAATGGTGCGGCACTCCAATGATTAAGAAATCAGATGAGACGTAAATTCAACGTTTCAATGCCCTATTTTAATGTGGCATTTTCGTCAGGATATAAGCATAAATACAAAACATACCTTATATAGGAAACAACCCCATGTGCAAACGCCGGACGCCGTGGCGGGACCACTCACCCGTCAGACCCACAGCGGAAATTACGTCATGACGCGCTAGAAGGAAGCGTCAGACTGTGAGTAATGACAAGCCCGTCACCATAGCAACAACAATAAACAATACATAAATAGACACAGAGCATATCACATGCGTAATCGGAATGCATAATCAATCAAGTAATAAATGCTTTACAGGTAGATAAAAGCATAAAATATCATATAATAAGATATATGTAATAAGTAGCTATCTTTAACAGTTCCTGTTTAACTGTTGTTATGGTGATGGGTACACACTGACGTCACACGCTAATTGCGTGATGACGTCACTTTAAAGCGGCGGTCCGGGGCGGAAATCCCGCCGACAGCCGCGTTATGAGCACTGGTGTTACTATTTAAGGTATGTATTTTCTTATTCTATTTGTAATCCTGACGAAAATGTACTAACATTGAAACGTTGATTGACTATCAAACCGGCTACATTGATTTCTTGACGGAGTGCCGCACCCTGGTCTACATATGTAAGTGTGAGGATTCAGATTACACTTGTGAGGGCACCCGCAACAGTTATCTATTATTAATGGAGTGCCGAACACCACTGTTGTTTATATATATATATATATATATATCTATCCACAAAAGATTCCTGCGTCTCCCACCGGTGATACTGTGCCACCAAAAATAATCTATATAGGAAAATAGTATACACTATCGAGCGCCTTAGTTACCCAAATGCCAACCAACCCAGGTCTAAGCAACACTCCTGCTACTATATACATGGACTTTAGCATAGCTTCTATTTTCCGGTCTGAAGAGTCTTTAAGCGTAGTAGCCGTTGGTACTGGTATGGTTAATTTTTTTGTAAGTTTTGACACAGACAAATCCACCATTGGCGGATTCTCCCATGTAGATGTCACAGACTCTGGAAACCGGTAACTAGACTTAAATCGGCGAGGTATAGAAAATCGTTTATCCGGATTCTTCCGTGTTTCTACTAAAATCTTATTAAGAGATTCCGAAACAGGAAAACACATTGGAGATCTCTGTCGTTTAGTAAATACGACTTCATCATTTGTCAGTGGCTCCTCAGTCTCTGTAAACTTCAGAGACTGACGCACTGCCCTGACGAGATTATCAATGCCTGGGCTGTCAAAATCTTCACAATCTGACTGCTGGTCTAATTCGCCCTCCTCACCCTCATCTTGCGCAGTGAGGTCTGGCATAGAATCGTCAGAATGCAACATAGCAGAAACTGGTAAATCATAAGACAAATTAAATTTATCCCTTCTACCCAAAGTGGACTTGGACCTTTGCAAAGGCTGAGACCCCTCCAGTAGTTGTGGCGGTCTCACCCGAGACTCAGATCTTGCCGCTTCCCGCTTGTGTCGAGCGGCGGCCAATTCCGATTGCAACCCAGCCATTACATCTACAAGCATTGCCCATGGAGGGTCCGGGGATGAGACCGGATTCGAAACCGGAACGGAATTCACAAAACATACTGTACATGTGGTAGATCCATCTGGTAACACACTCTCACAGACATTGCAGTGAAACTGCTTTTTTGTTTTTGCTGGTGCCTTACTCATTATGCAGATAGACCATACAATATACAAAGACAGACAACTTGCACAACTCAGTAAAATTGTTACTAAGGTGTGTGTGTGTGTGTGTGTGTGTGTGTGTATATATATATATATATATATATATCTCCAAAGTGCAGTGCACGTGGCCAATACTATAAGAAATCTGATCCAAAATTCCCACTAACACCCCTGCGCCATCCGGTGGAGTAGTGTTGTAGGACATGATCTTCTGAAATAGAAACAGGTTGAACAGGAAGCATTGTTAAAATGGACCCCATGCCATGCTCTAATAATCACAGTTAAGGTTATAAACCCGTGTAAAGACATGTATAACCTGGAAATATCCTGTTAATAACAAACCCTGGTAATAAAGGCTTAACAGCCTATGCAATTCTTACAAGCCACCCCGGGGCTCTGAGCGGCTCTGGCGGGGTGGCTTAATAACACTAAACAGCAGCGGCGGGCACACATAAAAGTTACACAGCACTGTAAGCGGCGGGCGGCGCGCATAAAGTAACATGTTCCCCACACAGCGGGGGGCAGCATGAGCTGACCGCCCCGTCCCCCCGCATACCTGAACTCCTGTGGTGAGGGGCTATGACGGGGCTTCTTCTGCAAGCTCCGTCCAGCCTTTCTGCAGGATGTCTGCTCTTGGCTGTGAGGGTGCTCTTTAGTGAGGACCGACACGCCAGCAGCTGATTGTAGCAGCTTCCACCATCCCGGACCGACGCCTTTTGGTAAGGGGGGAGGAAGGGATGTGCAATAAAGTTTAGAAAAAAATAAAATAAAAAATAAAATAAGTTTAAGTGCTGCAGAGCTAGCACTCGTGCCTGTTACTACTGTGAGCACAGAAAAAACACTGAGGTACTCTGGGAATATGGAGGGGAGTATTCAGTGCCTTGTTCTGCTAAAGCCGTCCATATCCCAAGAGCACTCCAGTGACCCCTAGTGGATGAAAAAGTCCTCTAATGTAGACTCTATTTCGAAGTCCAAAGAAGAGTATATAGAAAATGATATATATATATATATATATATATATATATATATATATATATAGCAAGCCTATATTCATTGGTATACTGGAAGAAGTTTGAATCCAAGATCTTTTAAAGTATCCAGGATTTTGGATTTCCTTCAAGCAGGATTGGATAAAGGTTTGAAAGTTGAGTTGAGAGTTCAGGTATCAGCATTAACTGTATGGTTTCAGCGAAAGATTGCTGATTTACAGAATGTAATATGTATATTCTAGAATTTTCTATATATGTAACACCTGTGCTGTGTGCTTAAAAGTACAATCAATATGATTTTGTTAATGCTTTGCCAGAAACCTAGGAATAAATGTAAAATTACTGGATTATGTAAAATACAGAGGTGGTACTATAACAGTATCAAGTCCAATAGAATATTGTCATTGCCTATATTAGCAGCGTGATTTCCAGTCAAGGAATACGGTAGATAGAAAAGTGTCAGTTTTGGGATTTAGAGCATTATGGGTTAAAAAAAGGACCATTTAATGCCCTTAATTTTTTATTATTTATTACACAATCCTAATAAAGTCTCCACCAGCCTTACTCCTTGTTTTAGGTGCCAATCTTAACAGCAATCGTCTGGGAGAAGTTTGGTAAAGAGAGAGATGTCAGAGTAGTCAATGGCTGATTTGATAAGGTCTGCAGCCACCAACCAATCATGTACTGCCTTCTATACCATTTAATACCTAATCTTTAAAATTGTTTTTGACCATGAACAAGAGGGTGTCCGGAGATAGGCTAGGTATTATCATACTAAGCGTTTATTACCACCTCCAAGTCTGAGAAAATGTGTGCCCAAGGAACATGTACCATGTCATAGCTACTCTACCAGATTCTTCTATTGCAAGGCAGACATATTCTTATATCATCAACTCATAAGGGGTCTCATCTGGCGTGTACAGAATGTGATTGTAACATTGTTGCATTTTGTTTGGGTATTTTTAAACCTTTCCCTTCCGTTGCGCTGTTTGGTACACCGGGTGGGCACATTTCTCTGAATATAATATAATAGGGGCGTCTTTCATTAAAAAATTGTTCCTTACACATCTAGACTGTGCAAGCTATTTTCCTCCCATTTATCTTTTAAACAGACTACAATCTCTGAAAATCAAACCGTTTTGGAAGTATTCAAGGCGTCTATTACAGGTAGATTTAATCCACCAATAGTAATGGTTGTCTTATAAAGAAGGCAATTTAAGACTCCTTGTAACTCTATTTGTTTTCCAACTGCTTACCATTGATGCTGTGTGACACAATACAGCCCTTTATCTTTGGGATCAAATCTGTGAAGTTTTCCCTGATGAGTTCTGAAACCATGCAGATCTGCATCCATGAAAGTTACTAGTAATGTCTGTAGAGAATGGGGGTGTCTTGTCTAAATAATATTATTTTAAAACCCTCCAGTTCAGGGAAAGTGTGGCTTGAAAGGATTTCTTCTCTCAATACTGTACCATCACTGCAGCTTGTTATACCCTTGAATGAGCCAATAACCTTATTTATATTAGAAGTTATAAAATTAGATTCTACTGTACATGGGTTTTTTCTTTAAACATAGTAAGGACCTCATCATTGGCCACTGATTCTGCAATCACATACAAATACATATAGGAGCAAGAGAGGGCAAGAAATTGCATAGCTAAAACTGCATAACATACCAAACATGAGAAAATAGCAATTGCTAATTAGTCAGGAGACATAGCGGACACACTAAATGAGTTTTTTTCAACAGTATTCACTAGAGAGGACCCAATTCAGGGACTGACACACAATCTCAATAATGAGAATATGACACTGATAGGTACTTATTTAAGCGAGGAAGTAGTCTGTGACCGATTAAAACATTTAAAGATTAATAAATCACCAGGGCCCGATGGCATTCATCCAAGGGTTCTAATGGAGCTTCACTCTGAACTGGCAAAACCGCTATCTTTGATCTTTAAGGATTCAGTTATATCAGGTATGGTTCCCAAAGACTGGCGTATAGCGGAAGTAGTGCCTATATTCAAAAAGGGAAGTAAAGCTGAACCAGGTAATTATAGACCAGTTAGTCTTACATCTATAGTGGGGAAAGTATTGGAAGGTATTCTAAGAGATAGTATTCAGAAGTTCCTTGAAACCAATAAGGTCATTAAAAGGAATCAACATGGGTTTATGAAGGACAGATCCTGTCAAACCAACTTACTTGGCTTTTATGAAACCGTAAGCGCAAACCTAAATCAGGGTAAAGACGTGGATGTAATCTTTTTAGACTTGCCAAAGCGTTCGATACTGTACCACACATGAGACTTATCTACAAGCTACAAGAATCAGGGCTAGGAAGCACAATATGCACTTGGGTCAAAAACTGGTTAGATAATAGGGAGCAGCGCGTTGTAGTTAATGGATCTTTTTCAACTTGGACTGAAGTGCTAAGTGGTGTGCCGCAAGGCTCAGTATTAGGACCGCTATTGTTCAATATTTTCATTAACGACCTAACAGAAGGTCTAGAGAGCATGGTGTCAATTTTTGCAGATGATACCAAATTGTGTAAGGCTATAAATACAGAGGAGGATGCCGAGTCTCTTCAGAACGACTTAGTTAAATTAGAAGCATGGGCAGCCAAATGGAGAATGCGCTTCAACACAGACAAGTGTAAGGTAATGCACTGTGGTAACAAGAACAAAAATTACACCTACCTACTAAATGGGGTAAAATTAGGGGATTCTGTACTGGAAAAGGACTTAGGTGTCCTCATAGATAGCAAGCTAAGCAGTAGTACCCAAAGTAGGACTGCAGCAAAGAAGGCTAATAAGATATTAGCATGCATAAAACGGGGTATTGATGCTAGGGACGAGAGTATTATACTCCCGTTATATAAATCACTAGTGAGGCCACACCTTGAATACTGTGTACAATTCTGGGCACCGTACTACAAAAAGGATATCCTGGAGCTTGAAAAGGTACAGAGGAGGGCGACCAAACTAAAGGCATGGAGACGATGGAATACAAGGAAAGGCTTGAAAGACTAGGCATGTTTACATTGGAAAAGCGGAGACTAAGAGGGGATATGATCAACATCTACAAATATATAAGGGGACAATACACAGAGCTTGCGCGGGACCTGTTTTTGGTTAGATCAACACAGAGGACTCGTGGACACTCGGTCAGGTTAGAGGAGAGGAGATTCTGCACAATACGGCGTAAAGGCTTTTTCACGGTAAGGACAATACGTGTTTGGAATTCCCTGCCCGAGGGAGTTGTAATGGCGGAATCTGTCAACACCTTTAAGAATGGGTTAGATAAATTCCTAATGGATAAGGATATCCAGGGGTATGGTGCATAGTCATGCATTATAGTTACTATAAATAGGGATAAAATGCAACGGCTGACAGCAGCATCAGTCAGAAATTTTAGTCAAATCATCATGCATAGGAGACCACAAATAGGTTGAACTCGATGGACAATTGTCTTTTTTCAACCTCAGATACTATGGGGTCAATTCAATTCGTCAACTTATGAATAGCGCCGGGAATTAGCTCCCGACGCTATTCAATTCAGCTCCAGTTAAGTCGGCGATGTCCCGTTCTCGCCGACTAAACAGGTTGAATTGTCGGGAGAACGGGCATTCTCCGACTTAACTCCCCGGCGCGAGGCTGATTCCCGACAGAATCAGCCTCGCGCCGGCCGCGAGGCAGCACTTTTGTCGGGTTTCTTCTCTCATCCCCCGGGGATGAGAGAAGAATTCCCGACAATTGCGGGTAACTAGCGGCTGAATTGAATAGCGTCGGGAGCTTATTCCCGGCACTATTCATAACTTGCCGAATTGAATTGACCCCATTGTTACTATGTAACATAGAGAAACCATGAGGACATACTAGAGTGGAGGGAAATAAAACATGATTGGGTGTGGCGTGTGTTTATGGAGGGGTAAGCGAATGCGAAGAGATTAGTCTTAAGCTGGGTACACAAAGGAACGATGGGCATTCTTTCTGACATTGGAACGAATGCCCTTGAGCCCAGATTCTGTATACACTGGAATGAGTTTTATGAAGGTCGGAACGATCATGATCCATCCTTCATAAGCATAAACAAGGTAGCTAACGATATTGCTAGGTTTGATGTGCAGCACATCAAACCTTGCGTCTATCACTAGTGACTACGGGAGCGCACAATCCCCTGTACATACAGCGATGTAGGCGATTTGTCGTTGCGAAACGGCAATTCTGCCCAACATCACTCCAGTGTGTACCCAGCTTTAAGGAAGGGCTCAAAAGATTGCAGGATGAGGGGAAACTGGTTCGGCGAGTCATGCCGTTCTGTAGGTAGTTAGCAGTGTGTGGGAATCCCTGTCCTGCAATGCAGATGGGAGCGTGAGATGGTGATAGGTAGGGAGGAGAGGGCAAATAGGAGACTGTCTTGCCAATGGTAGAGATGTAAAACAGGAAGCGTTGTAGAGGGTGTTATAGACGAGTGGGAAGCCATTTGACTTTTAGGGATCTGTAGGGAATGTGGAGTCAGTTAACAACTTTGCAGGAGGCACAGCAGAAAGGAATGGCATGACAGAAAAATAAGTACTGACGCTGCATTCAGGACAAATTGCAAGGAGGAAAAACTGGTTACAGGCAGGCCAGCGAGTAATCAAGGTGGGAAAGAAGAGTGTGGAGGAGGGTCTGGGTAATATCCATGGAGAAAAATGGTGATGACTGTATTGAGGGACTAGATGTGGAGAAAATAGGAATTTAATACCTACCGGTAATTCCTTTTCTCCTAGTCCGTAGTGGATACTGGAGTCTAGTACTTAATTACCATGGGGTATAGATCGGGTCCACTGGAGCCTGGCACTTTAAAACTTTTAGTGTGTGCTGGCTCCTCCCCTCTATGCCCCTCCTACCAGACTCAGTCTAGGAAAACTGTGCCCGAGGAGACGGACATCCCACGAGAGAAGAAAACCGGTACAAAAGCGGTGAGGCACTAAGACAACACACAACCATAACCGAAAAGGAGGGCGCTCACCAGAACAGAGGATAGCAACACCAACCTAATCAGGATAGCAAAGCTATCCCACCAACATAAGGGGACCGCAACGGCGGGACAACTAAACACTTACTCAGGTAACCTCTATAGACACAAAACAATGCTTACACAATGTATTCTCACACGGAGAAATGGATGAATTCAAGTTAGCCTTCCACAGATAAGAATTCTAAAGATATAATAAGAATTCTTATCTGTGGAAGGCTAACTTGAATTCATCCATTTCTCCGTGTGAGAATACATTGTGTAAGCATTGTTTTGTGTCTATAGAAGTGACAAGTGGCGCCATCTCTTCCTCACGTTTTTCCCTACTGGTGTATATTCTAGAGACAAAACCACGGTGAAGGTTTTTTTAGTGTGGGACGAGAGGCTGTAACTTGCTAATAAGCGCAAGAAAAATCTCCTTTCTTTTTCCACTTACTCAGGTAAGCAGGAATCGAAGCAGAGGCGGGCGCCCAGTATCCACTACAGACTACGAGAAAAGGATTTACCGGTAGGTATTAAATTCCTATTTTCTCTTACGTCCTAGTGGATACTGAGGTCTTTTTTTTAGTACCATGGGGAAGTCCCAAAGGTCCCAAACGGGTGGGAGAGTGCTGACACCCCTGCAAAACCGCCTGGCCAAACGAAACGTCATCCTTGGCCAAGGTATCGAACCTATAGAATTTAACAAACGTGTTCGAACCAGACCAAGTTGCAGCTCGGCACAATTGTAGGGACGAGACACCCCGGGCAGCCGCCCAGCAGGACCCCACTGACCTCGTAGAGTGAGCCTGAATAGACGTCGGCAAGGTCATAGCCGCCGAAGTATAGACCTGTTGAATGGTCAACCTGAGCCAACGAGCAATAGATTGCTTACAAGCTGGCCGACCAATCTTGGAGGCATCATAAAGGACAAACAGCGAGACAGATTTCCGATGACGCACCGTCCTTTTGACGTAAATCTTCAGAGCTCTGACCCCATCCAAGGACTCGGGGCCCACAGAAGCGACAGACAACTTTGGAACCACGATAGGCTGGTTCACATGAAAAGCTGACACCACCTTCGGCAAAAACCGAAGACGGGTCCTAAGTTCCGCCCTGTCTTCATGGAAAAATCAAATAAGGACTCTTGCAGGACAAGGCCCCTTATTCAGAGACACACCTGGCTGATGCCAATGCCAATAACATCACCGTCTTCCAGGTGAGAAATATCAACTCCACCCTATGTAAGGGTTCAAATCAATCTGATTGGAGAAAAGACAGAACCACATTGAGGTCCCCACGGAGCCGTGGGAGGTACAAAGGCCGGTTGCATATGAAGAACACCCTTTAGGAAAGTCTGTACTTCAGGCAACATAGCAAGCTGTTTCTGGAAGAAAATAGATAGCGCTGAAATCTGGACTTTGATGGAGCCTAGACACATATCCACTCCCGCTTGCAGGAAAAGTAGAAAACAACCAATTTTAAATTCCACAGGAGGAACTTTTCTACTTTCACACCAGGAAACATACTTTTTCCAGATACGATGATAATGTTTCGACATTACCATCTTCCTGGCCTGAACCATGGTGGAAATAACCCAGGAGGGAAGACCTTTTCTTGCTAGAATTTCCCTCTCAACTTCCAAGCCGTTAAACGTAGCCACTATAAGTCTGAATAGATGAACAGACCTTGCTGAAGGAGATCGTCTTGGAGCAGCAGAGGCCAGGGATCCTCCAAAGCCAAGGCCCGGAGGTCCGAGTACGCCCGTCGAGGCCAATCCGTGGCAATGAGAATTGCCAGAACGCTTTCCCCTCTTAGTCTTTTTAGCACCCTCGGGATTAGCGGTAGAGGAAAGAACAGGTACACGAACTGGTATGTCCATGCTGTCGTCAGCGCATCCACTGCTACGGCCTGCAGATCCCTCGTCCTGGAGCAGTAACGGCAGAGCTTCTTGTTGAGACGGGAAGCCATCAAATCTATCTGAGGAGGTACAGGAACTACCACCCCTGTCTGCAAGAGTTTTTGAATAGCCTCTTGCAAGGTAACTTTTGCTGCGGGAAAAGCTGGTAAGCCCGATTTGAAAAACCTGTGAGGAGGTAGAGTTTGGAATTCTAGCCGGTATCCATGGGAAATGAGGTCCTTCACCCAAAGATCCCGGCAGGACTCCGACCACACGTGGGCGAAGTGTTGAAGGCGAGCACCTACCTGAAAGTCACCTCGTCGCTGGAGCCAACCATCACGCGGAAGGTTTAGCGGCGGGGGAGGCGGAGGTCTGGTCCAGGGAGACAGCAGGTGGTGCAGCTGCAGGTAGGTAGACTTGCACGCCGTTGCCTGGGAGATCCACTTATTCAATTCGTTTCCAAACAAGGCAGCATCTGTAAAGGGAAGATTTTCCACACCCTTTTTGGAATCGGTGTCCACCGCCCATTGACGTAACCACAGAGCTCTGCATGCCGAGACCGCCATAGCAGTAGTGCGGCCATTAATATTACACAACGCCTTTATAGCCTCGCTCATAAAATTTGCAGCATCCTGTATATGTTGCAGCAGGGTAACTGCCTCATCCCAGGGCTGACTGTCTAAACCATCAATAACATTGTCAGACCACTTTACCACAACCCTGGAGATCCACCTGCAAACTATTGTGGGGCGCAGTGCTGCACCGCCTGCCGTATAAATGGCCTTGAGTGTTGTGTCAATTTTACGGTCAGCAAATTCCTTTAAGGTTACATCCCCAGGGACAGGCGAAACCATTTTTTTTTTTACAGTCTGGATACAGCTGTATCGACCGACAGAGGGGTTTTCCCAGACCTTCATATCCTCAGCTGGAAGGGGAAAGTTAGATAAAAACCTCTGAGGAATTTAAAAAAAATTTCAGGGTTTAACCAAGCCGCCCTGGCCAGGAAGTTGAACTCCTTAGACACCAGAACGGTAGCTGAACTCTTGGGTCTTACATTAAAGTAGAACTCCTCATGTGGTTCCGCCTCCGGTAGGTGAAGGACCTCACTTATGGCAAAAATGAGGGCCTCCACCCCAGGGGACAGTGAGTTGTCCTCGTCCATATCATCATCATCATCATCCACATCTGGCTGATCAGAATCGGACTAAAACCTGTGGTAGTGAGTGTTTATGTGAAGCCACTAGAAGGGGCTGTGAAGCCTTCCTGGAATTGGCTGCCTTAGCTACACAGTCAATTGAGTGTTTGAACACCTGTCTCTCCCTTTTAGCTGCAGCTAATTCAGAATTGACATTTTGAATCATGCTCTTAAAACTATCCAACCTGTCAGGTGCCTGTGAGCTAGGTCCTTGAGGAGACAAGGAACACTGCTCCCACGAGAGACCCTGCTGAAGACGGGGTAGAATTACAAGCAGCACACACAACCAAATCTACAGACATTAGCCAGTAAAAAAACAGCGCAGCCAAATGCCCTACACAGACCCTAGACAGTCCTTTGGAGTGACACAGAGGAGCGGACCCAGCACACAGCAGCACAATGTGTGTAAATGAGTATATGCAGTAACAGTGCTATGACCCCCTGGTACCGGTTCAGACAGACTGTAACAGCGTGGGTCCTGGAGGAGCAGCGTGCATGCAGCCTTGATGATCCACAGCAGTAAGGAAATGGCGCCTTCCTGCCGCTGGTCCCGCTCCAGCGGCACGCGGTCCCTCAGTTTATACTGGCCACAAGTGTAAAAAACACCTAAAATATTGTCTGTAGCAGTTCACACAAGCCTTCAGAGACTGAGCACTGTGGGCTTGCAGCCCAGAGCCGGTTTGTCCACAGCGGGCACCGCAGCTCTGGGCCCGTAACTACCGCTGACATGCCGCCAACACTGTACTGGGGACCCACTAACCGGGACCCCACTGTAACGCTCACCACACCTGGTCTTTGGCATCTGTTAGAGGGTGGCGGCTAGCTGCTGGTGTGGGTACACATACTAACGATGTGATTAGTACCTCAGGAGCTCAGTGTCCTGTCAGCTGGGATTACAAACCATTAACCCTCAGGCGGTTGGTTCGGGCCCCCCTCTAAGTCCCACGAAGCAGGTAGTCTGTTTGCCACACAGAGCTACCGGAAAATAAGAAACTAAATAAAAGTAAAGAAAAATTATCTGGAGTTCCAGAGAAGTGCACCGGCTCCTTGGGCACATTTTCCTAAACTGAGTCTGGTAGGAGGGGCATAGAGGGGAGGAGCCAGCACACACATACACACACTAAAAGTTTTAAAGTGCCAGGCTCCAGTGGCCCTGATCTATACCCCATGGTACTAAAGTACAAGACCCCTGTATACACTAGGACGTAAGAGAAAATAGTCAATGATGAAGCCTGGGCAGCATGTAAGCCAGGGTACAGGAGAGAGGGCATCATTACCAACATTTAGAGAAACAGGAGGAGGAGATATGGCCTTCCACATTGAAAGTTGAAAAGCTCAGTATTGGTCATATTGAGCTTGTGGTAGCATTTAAACAACCAAATGGATATGGAAAAGAGGCTGTCTTCTCTCTCAAAGAGTCTGAGGAAAGGTAGCAAAACAGCAGACGGGTGAAAGAGCAGGGAGAAGTCTCCCTTTAACTCTGAGAGGAGTAAGTCATACGTCACCTCGTGAGGGCAACCTCGATGGAGAGGGTGGAAACCAAATTGTAAAGGGTCAGTGACGTACAAAACACCTTCTAGTTGAAGGATTTTAACTATTCTTTACCATGCTGAGCTTTACTCCTTTTATCTTCCATCGCTGATGCTGCAGTTTATCAGAAGGGAAAAAAAAAGGCTTTGTAAAAGGTCTATACTGCATCAAACCATTCATGCTATTGAGTAAATAAACGTCATAAGCAGAAATCAGTCATTACTTTTCCTTCCTTATAACGATGCAAGTTTGTTATAGGGATACAACTATGTGCAAATTCTGTTTGTTTGTTTGTTTATTTATTTATATGATATAGAACGTATGACTCTTGTTAACAATGTGTTCCTGATTTTACGTGGTAGGGCTCTTATATATTTTTTAACAGTTTCTTACATAGCTCAGCACAGTCCATTGCACTTTACAATTCGAACAACAGTAATAGGATAAAACTGGGTAACAAAACAGACAGAGGTAGGAAGGCCCTGCTCGCAAGCTTACAATCTATAGGGAAATATGTATTGCTCTTCAGACTTGCACAGTGGCCAGTAACTTGTAAGTAGATTTTGTTTAGCTTTGAATGCCCCTAATTTGGTGGAAGTCCAAATTAAGCCACAATGCACATAAATGTGCAGACAAATTTGCTCCTTGAAATCTACCAGCTGTATTAAGTTTGAACCTGTGTGTCTGTTTCTTTTCAAAAGGCTGGTTTTCAGTTATCACAGCTTAACACCATCTCCCACTACCTACCATTGGCCTTATACTAACAAATTAGAGCAGGTATCTCCTGTTTTGCAATACAGTTAGAAATTGCTTAAACTGCAGAGAAAAATTAAGAATTTACTCACCGGTAATTCTATTTCTCGTAGTCCGTAGTGGATGCTGGGTACTCTGTATGGACCATGGGGAATAGACGGGCTCCGCAGGAGACTGGGCACTCTTAAAAGAAAGATTAGGTACTATATCTGGTGTGCACTGGCTCCTCCCTCTATGCCCCTCCTCCAGACCTCAGTTAAGGAAACTGTGCCCGGAAGAGCTGACATTACTAGGAAAGGATTTGGAATCCAGGGTAAGACTCATACCAGCCACACCGATCACACCGTATAACTTGTGATAACTATACCCAGTTAACAGTATGAATAACAACTGAGCCTCATGTAATAGATGGCTCATAACAATAACCCTTTAGTTAAGCAATAACTATATACACGTATTGCAGAAAGTCCGCACTTGGGACGGGCTCCCAGCATCCACTACGGACTACGAGAAATAGAATTACCGGTGAGTAAATTCTTATTTTCTCTGATGTCCTAGTGGATGCTGGGTACTCCGTAAGGACCATGGGGATTATACCAAAGCTCCCAAACGGGCGGGAGAGTGCGGATGACTCTGCAGCACCGAATGAGCAAACTCAAGGTCCTCCTCAGCCAGGGTATCAAACTTGTAGAATTTTGCAAAAGTGTTTGAACCCGACCAAGTAGCAGCTCGGCAAAGTTGTAAAGCCGAGACCCCTCGAGCAGCCGCCCAAGAAGAGCCCACCTTCCTTGTGGAATGGGCTTTCACTGATTTAGGATGCGGCAGTCCAGCCGCAGAATGCGCAAGCTGAATCGTGCTACAGATCCAGCGAGCAATAGTCTGCTTTGAAGCAGGAGCACCCAGCTTGTTGGGTGCATGCAGGATAAACAGCGAGTCAGTTTTTCTGACTCTAGCCGTCCTGAAAACATAGATTTTCAGGGCCCGGACTACGTCCAGCAACTTGGAATCCTCCAAGTCCCTAGTAGCCGCAGGCACCACAATAGGTTGGTTCAAATGAAACGATGATACCACCTTAGGGAGACATTGGGGACGAGTCCTCAATTCTGCCCTTTCCATATGGAAGATCAGATATGGGCTTTTACATGACAAAGCCGCCAATTCTGACACACGCCTAGTCCAAGCTAAGGCCAAAAGCATGACCACTTTCCACGCGAGATATTTTAGCTCCACGGTCTTAAGTGGCTCAAACCAGTGGGATTTTAGGAATCCAACACAAAGTTAAGATCCCAAGGTGCCACTGGAGGCACAAAAGGGGGCTGAATATGCAGCACCCCTGTAACAACGTCTGAACTTCAGGCAGTGAAGCCAGTTCTTTTTGAGAGAAAAAGGGATAGGGCCGAAATCTTGGCCTTTATGGATCCTAATTTTAGGCCCATAGTCACTCCTGACTGTAGGAAGTACAGGAATCGACCCCGCTGGAATTCCTCTGTAGGGCCTTCCCGGCCACACACCAAGCAACCTATTTTCGCCATATACAGTGAAAAAGTATTGCTATCACGTCTTTCCTAGCCTTTATCAGCGTAGGAATAACTGCATCCGGAATGCCCTTTTCCGCTAGGATCCGGCGTTCAACCGCCATGCCGTCCAACGCAACCGCGGTAAGTCTTGGAACAGACAGGGCCCCTGTTGCAACATGTCCTGTCTGAGAGGCAGAGGCCATGGGTCCTCTGAGAGCATTTCTTGCAGTTCCGGGTACCGAGTCCTTCTTGGCCAATCCGGAGCAAAGAATATTGTTCACACTCCTCCTTTTATTACAATTCTCAGCCCTTGGGTCTGAGAGGAAGTGGAGGGAATACATAGACCGACTGGAACACCCACGGTGTTACTAGTGCGACCACAGCTATCGCCTGAGAGTCCCTTGACCCAGCGTAAAACCTTTTTTATCTTTTTATTGAGGTGGGACGCCATCTAGTCCACCTGAGGCAGTTCCCATCAATTTGCAAAACTGCGTGAAGACTTCCTGATGAAGTCACCACTTTCCCGGGTGGAGGTCGTGCCTGCTGAGGAAGTCTGCTTCCCAGTTGTCCACTCCCGGAATGAACACTGCTGACAGTGCGCTTACTTGATTCTCCGCCCAGCGAAGAATTCTGGTGGCTTCTACCCTCGCCACCCTGCTCCTTGTGCCGCCTTGGCGGTTTACATGAGCCCCTGCGGTCTGACTGGATCAGAACCGGTTGGTCGCGAAGCAGGAACTCCGCTTGACTTAGGGCGTTGTATATGGCCCTTAGTTCCAGGATATTGATGTGAAGGCAAGTCTGTTGGCTTGACCACAAACCTTGGAATTTTCTTCCCTGTGTAACTGCCGCCCACCCTCGGAGGCTTGCATCCGTGGTCACCAGGACCCAGTCCTGAATGCCGAATCTGCGGCCCTCGAGAAGGTGAGTACTCCGCAGCCACCACATGAGAGACACCCTGGCCCTGGGGGATAGGGTGATTAACCGATGCATCTGAAGATGTGATGCGGACCACTTGTCCAGTAAGTTCCATTGTCCTTGCATGGAACCAGCCGAAGGGGATGGCCTCGTATGATGCCACCATCCTTCCCAGGACTCGAGTGCAGTGATGCACTGACACCTGTTTTGGTTTTCAATAGATTCCTGACCAGTGTCATGAGCTCCTGAGCTCTCTCTATCGGGAGATAAACCCTTTTCTGGTCTGTGTCTAGGATCATGCCTAGGCGAGGCAGATGAGCTGTAGGAACCAACTGCGACTTCGGAATATATAGAATCCAGTCGTGTTGCCGTTTCACTTCCAGAGAAGGTGATACGCTGTCCAGCAACTGCTCTCTTGATCTCGCTTTTATGAGGAGATCATCCAAGTATGTGATAATAGTGACACCTTGCTTCCGCAGGAGCACCATCATATCCGCCATTACCTTGGTGAAATTGGTAATGACAATCCCGTACCCCAATTCTGAGGTACGCCTGATGAGGTGGATAAATGGGGACATGAAGGTATGCATCCCTTATGTCCCGATTCACGATAAAGTCTCCCCCTTTTCAGGCTTGCAATGACCGCTCTTAGCGATTCCATCTTGAACTTGAACCTTTTCAGGTATATGTTCAGGGATTTTAATTCAATATGGGTCTAACCGAACCGTCTGGTTTCGGGATTATAACATGGTCGAATAATAACACCCTCTTGTTGAAGAAGGGACGCTTGACCACCACCTGTTGAAGATACAATTTACGAATTGCAGTTAACACTGGCTCCCTCTCTTGGGGGGAAGCCCGCCGGGTCCTCGGTGAGGGGGCATCTTCTCACAGTCCAGCCTGTATCCCTGCGACACAGTTTCTATTGCCCAGGGATCTAACAGGGAGTGAACCCACTTGTGGCTGAACTTACGAAGGCGTGTCCCCACCGGGCCTAGCTCCGCCTGTGGAGCCCCAGCGACATGCGGTGGATTTTTGTAGAGGCCGGGGAGGACTTCTGTTCCTGGGGACTAGCTGTGTTGTACAGCTTCTTTCCTCTGCCCCCTGCTCTGACAAGAAAGGACGCACCTCAGACTTTCTTGTTTCTTTATTCGAAAAGCTGCATTTAATAATGTCGTGCTTTCCTAGGCTGTGCAGGAATATAGGGCAAACTAGCAGAATTACCAACTATAGCTGTGGAGACCAGGCCCGAGAACCTTTCTCCACACAATCCGCAGCCTTCCATATGCCTCTTAAGTCGGCATCATCTGTCCAATGTATATTCTACAGGACACGTCAAGCAGAAATCGACACAGCTTTTGACTCTAGGACCCAGTATACTCATGTCCCTTTGGGCATGCTTTATAATTATATATCTATCACTTAAGACAGCATCTTAAAATATTTATATGCATACTAGGGTCTCAATCTCTGCTGATAAGGTACCTGTCCACGCTGCCACAGCGCTATAAACCCATGCCGACACAATCGCCGGTCTGGGTAGTATACTAGAATGTGCACACTATCTGCAGGATCACTGAGAATAGCTAGTGCAAACAGGACACCCAAGGGGAAGATTCTCAACACATCCTGGCCCTAGTGGGGAAAGGATACAGCCTGAGAATTCTCTTGTGTGTAGCTGCCGTCTCTTGTCTGGAGATTCCCGCTCTTTTTCCTCATGAGAGGAAGGAAATTTACCTCAGCATTCTTCCCCTTAACATGTGTACTCTCGTGTCAGGGACAGATGAGTCATCAGTGATATGCAAATCATCTTTTATTCCAATAATCATATATTGAATATCTTTTAGCCCTCTTGGCTGTAACTTTGCATTATCGTAGTCGACCGTGGAGTTAAACTCCGTGTCGATACCAGTGTTTGTTATTTTGGATAGTGAGCATAGAGAGACTCTGAAGGACTCTGTGACATAGGGACAGACCAGGGTAGATTTCCTTTCTGTTCCCTAACCTTTTGTGCAATAATTTTACCTCAGCACTTACACATATCCAAACAGGTGTCGGCGTTGTCGACGGAGACACCCTCCCACACACATATCCGCTCTATCACCTCCTTAGAGGAGCCTTTTACCTCAGACATGTCGACACACGCGTACCGACACACCACACACACAGGGGATGCTCTATTTGAAGACAGTTCCCCCACCAGGCCCTTTGGAGAGACAGAGAGAGAGTATGCCAGCACACACCACAGCGCTATATAATACAGGGATGTACACTATACTGAGTGATTTTTCCCCTATAGCAGCTTATATACACAGTTTTGCGCCTAAATTTTTGCCCCCCCCCCCTCTCTTTTTTACCCTTTGTGTACTAGGATACTGCAGGGGAGAGCTTGGGGAGCTTCCTTCCAGCTGAGCTGTGAAGAGAAAATGGCGCCGATGTGCTGAGGAAGAAGGCCCGGCCCCCTCAGCGGCGGGCTTCTGTCCTTTTATGTACTTTAATGGCGGGGTTTTTTACACATATACAGTACTAGACTGTATTATGTGTGTTTTTATTGCCAAAAGGTAATCTAATTGCTGCCCAGGGCGCCCGCCCCCCCCCCACCCCCCTGCACCCATCAGTGACCGGAGTGTGAGGTGTGCTAAGGGAGCAATGGCGCACAGCTGCAGTGCTGTGCGCTACCTTAATGAAGACTGGAGTCTTCAGCCGCCGATTTTCAACTTCTCTTCGGTTCTTCTGGCTCTGCAAGGGGGACGGCGGCGTGGCTCCGGGACCGGACGACCGAGGACTGGGCCTGTGTTCGATCCCTCTGGAGCTAATGGTGTCCAGTAGCCTTAGAAGCCCAAGCTAGCTGCAAGCAGGTAGGTTCGCTTCTCTCCCCTTAGTCCCACGTAGCAGTGAGTCTGTTGCCAGCAGATCTCACTGAAAATAAAAAACCTAACATATACTTTCTTTTCTAGGAAGCTCAGGAGAGCCCCTAGGGTGCATCCAGCTCTGGCCGGGCACAGATTCTAACTGATGTCAAAGTCAGAAAAATATCTCTATGCACACTACCATATTTGCACCTCACACAGGTCCGTGCTGCGCATGCGTACGCTCTCCCGTACGTGCGCATACTCAGTCGCGGGCACCCGCAGGCGCACGGTATGCGTATTTACGGTAGAGTTTATGTGATCGTAGCGTGCGACTCAATCATTACATATTTTCACTATATAATGTATTTTTTAGATCATGGTCCCTTTGATAGATTCTGAAAGTTTGGTTAATATAGAATGTTCATGAACAGAGAAATCCCTCTTTGTTTGATACGAAGGGTCAGACAGGAGTAATACAGTGGTGTTTAGTATCCATCGGAAGAATATTTAATTAGAAATATTCCGGTGTTGGTTTGAAGCAGATCAATCGCTCGTGCGAATAGTTATGGACATAAGAAGTTTATGAACATTTACTTTATTTGCACTTTATTACCCATGCGGCGGGAAACCCAGTTTCCCTCCCACCTGAGCTGTTGGAAATAGTCACGGCCCACCTGTATGAATCAACCTATGACCTTTTGTTATAATGCGAGGAGGAATTCCTGTGTCCAATGAACAATGAGATTGTAGGGACCATTGAATTGCATTGTGTGTGGGGCATAAATAGAAAGGCCGATCACATCCAGCCCTCACTCTTCAACGGTTATCATTGGTGAAAATCGGGAGCTGGATGTCCAGAGGCGCATGCGATCGTTTCCTTTGTGCGTAAGTTTTTCTCCGTAATCATACTGTTTCTCTCTTGTTATTATGGGCCATATCTTTCTCTCCCTTCTCTTTCTCTCATTTTTCTCTTAAACTTAATTGTATTGTATTTACTGTGTAGTTACCTGGTTAGTTAGTCTATGTTATATTGTAGTGTATGATTTGTATTTGTATTAATTCTTTTGCAAGTATATCATTCAAAATATATATATATATTAGGCGTTGGACCCTAAGCCCAGGTATCTGTGTATTTCTTATAGAGTTAAGTATTCTCAGAGCGTCGGTGACGCTCAAACTGCTTTTAAGCTAGTAAGGTTATACTGTGTTGCATTTACTCCATATCACTACACAAAGGGTTTACTGCATAATACACTGTTTATGGTTTAGATATAAAGATTTAACATTGTGAGCGTATGCGCCGCTGGTGATCTCCTCGTGGTCTCGAGCGATCGCATCGCTATAGCGAATCATTACGGTAGTCGGCAGCCAATAGCGTGCCTGCCAGTGATCTCTTGGCCGTGAGCGAACGTAACGCCTGAGCGTCTCGACCACGGCTAAGCGATTGTTACGCAACGTGCGTACCCTTACGGTACTTCATACGTAGTTAGCGTACAGTGTTCTTAGACCTCATAAAGGGTATTATATAAGATAAATAATCTGCCTTAACAATTGCGGGCTCGTCCTGTCCTTCACATATCTGCACTAGGTAATTTCAGCAGACATTATCCAGCAGCAAAGGGCGGGAGATCATATTCCTCGTAGTGCTGTTTGGATAAGCATCTGCTTCTCTTAGTAAAGGGTGCTGAAGGAATCCGGGAACCGGAGGTAAGAACAACACGCTAGTCTCTTTTAAAACTGTTTATTTTTCTGTCTTGCGTACACACGCACGCATATCTGCATTTCTTTTCATTCGTGTATTTTCGTATATCACTCTCCTGTTTGCTATTATATAGTTGATAAACGTGCTAAGAGAGATTTGCCGCTATTTCAAAGTGTAAAAGTAAAGGTAATATAGTTAAAGTATAGACAAACACACAGCTGTGCCTGAGAGACAAGGCGAAGTCAGTGTGGTGCGCGGTAGATGATAAAGGATCATCTACATTGATAAACGTATAAATTGTGTTACGGTGGATCTTTGCTTTGCGTACACGTGTCTCTAACAAAAGACTGAGACTTGCGTACGCAATCCAAGGGCCGACGCACGCAGCGTATATTACGCAACGGAGCGTACAGGTACGCCCACGTAACTCAAATCACAAGTTTTTTTTTCTCTCCTCTCAACGCGATAAGTAGCGCCACGCGGTAAATAACGCCAGGCGATAAATCGCGCAAATCTATTTTTTTTTTTTAACATTCCAAATTTAAATTAACAGATCCTTCTCCTAATTGGTAACACATCTGGTCTAAAGAAAAATTTCTGCGCAGAAATAGAAATAGAAACAAAAGTGTATATGCGGTGAATGAGTGTTTGTTTTTACAATTTTAAAGGTTGAACCACAAGAAAAGTCGAGTACTCGTGAGGTACATGCGTGTAAGTGACGTACACGGTGGCTAGGGAGGCATCCCTGGTTAAATATACAATTTGAGCATTAGAGTGTAGCAGACCAGGAGGTCATACTGTAACAGACCAGGAGGTCATAGCAGACCAGCAGGTTCAGGTACAGTAGACAAGGAAGTCCGCTATACAGTCCACAGGCACAACACCAAGAAAGGGTTGGTGCAACACCCATATAGGCCATACAAGCTCTGGCTGAAGGAATTCGCAGCCGCAATTTTCGATTCCACTGGTCGCTCCGTACATAAGATTAGTTGCTTATGTGCTGAACGATTGTACCGCACGTAATTGTGTGCATTAGTAAACCTGACCGGTACTATTTGTGTACGAAGGTCATAAACGCTATTTGTACATTCTAACGTGATTTGTGTAATTTTTTTTATTTTAAGGGAGGTTCGCTGCTCACTCAGGAACTATCCAACAACCAATAGTTACTGGAAAGAGTAAGTGTTCTTCGGATCACCCTCACAGGTTCCAGTAAATAGAGGTTCAGGTCGCAGGGGCCCTAGGTCGAGTATGCCAGCACCATATCGGTGTGATCAGGTCGTATTGGTCGGCGTGGGCGAGTGAGTGGGGTACTCGGTAAACCGCCACCGTCAGCCTATTTTGAACATTTTGGTTTGCGTAAGGGTTGGCTGAATAAAGCAACACCTTCGAACTATGGGGGCCACTTGTTCAGGTAGGGGGCGATCAACCTTGGTTCGGGTTGATTCAGTGAACCGACCAGTCGGGTCGGCAAGATACGTGATGTGTGAAAAATACGGTTCATACACAGAGGTTTTATGTGATGAATGGGAGAGAATGACGGTACATGACGGGGAGAAATTCCCAAGAGTAGGTAGCTTCAGCACAGAAGTGTTAACGAATTTAAGGAGAAGGATATGTCTCATTAAATCAGCAAAGAGACGAATCAAGCATTATGATTATTTGCAGTTGTGGCAACAGGAGGGTGACATACAGAGAGGATTGGCTCAGGCGGCGGGATCTGGCTCAATCAGAAAACTGATAGCCACGGCCCCACCGCCACCATATATATCGGGAGAGAAATTGGTTGCGGAGAATGACGCACTAAGGTGTAACACACAAACACTTAGCAACTGTGTAAATGTTAAAGATAATGTTAACCAATTAACCAATGCAAGTATTAACCCGTGCAAGTTGTACCCTGTTTTGAACTTTCCTCAGGAGTGTGATCAAGAAGACGAATCGGCAACAATTTCAGCGCTCTCTCTAGCAGCCACCATAGCAGAGACCACAGTAGGCACAGCTCCACCCACGAGATTAGTAACAAGGGCCCCTAGCGGAGGGATAGGTGAGGTCGTATCTACAGGTAAGTACGGCACCATACACTATGCTGAAGCCATTTCACCACAGGCTGTAGAACCCACACAGAGTGATGTTGTTAGAGTTAATCCTGTTAGGGTAATAGCTGTTCCAAATGGGAAAACTGACACATCAGGAGTCACCCCTGTGAGGAACATTGCCATGTATAGCCCATTTTCCAAAATGGAATTAAGGACCATAGTGTCTGAATTCCCTGACCCTAGAAAAGACTTAGTTGCCAGCCAAAAATACATCAGAGACCTAGGTAACACTGTAGAGCCCAACAACAAAGACTGGCAGATATTGCTGAGAGCATGTTTACCCTCCAATGTTGACGCAACTCAATTTTTAGCTGACTGTGGATTAGATCAGGATGTACCTCTTACAGATGTGTACAACAAAGACAATGTGAAAAGAATAAGCTTACAGTTAAAGGAGTATTTCCCAGCCGTAGTTAAATGGAACAAAATATTCTCCATTAAACAGAAGGAGTCAGAAACAGCTGCAGAGTATTTTCACAGAGCATTATCAGAAATGGCAAAATACACAGGCACAGAGGACATTAAAACAAACATAAACCATCGAGAAGTAGCAGTATCGGTACTGATGGATGGTTTAAAAGAGTCATTGAAGACTAGGGTACAGACCACACAACCATGTTGGCGAGGTCTGTCTGTGGCTACTTTGAGAGAGGCTGCTATTGATCACGATAGGAACATCACCAGACACAGGGAACAACAAGGTGATAAATTAATGGCCGTAAGTATACAGGCCCTGACCACAAGGCAGCCTTTGTTTATACCACCAAACCCTGTGGGTAAGTCAAATGTGGTTACTTGTTATTCTTGTCATAAACAGGGACACATGGCACGAGATTGTAGAATGAAGAATTCACGAAATTCATACCAACCCCCTAGACAACGACACGACACACGACATTGGGAGCAGGGTCCGCAGAAACGGAGTTATGAGCCACATGCAGGGGAAACAAAAAGATACCCCCCAAACAGAGATTGGCAAGCCTCTGGTAGTTCCCAGCTAACTCCCTCACAAGTAGTTGCTGCCAGCGGGATTCAGGGAGGTCACCATACCCAATAGGGGTGTGGCCATACCTGTAATCTGCAGCCAGTAAAATTGATTGCAAGCCTTGGAAGTGAAACAGAAATTGCAATCAATGTAGCTGGTAAATCATTAAACTTTCTTGTAGACACAGGGGCGGCCAAATCAGTGATAAATTCGACAGTGGGCATGAGAACCACTGGTAAGACAATTCCAGCTATAGGGGTAACGGGAGTAGTCCAGCACTACCCTGTTAGCAAACCAGCCGAGATTACAGTAGGGCCTTTACATACCAAGCATTCCTTTTTGCTGGCTGCATCGGCACCGACTAATCTCCTGGGAAGAGACTTACTGTGTAAAATGGGGTGCGTCATTTATTGTACTCCTGAAGGTGTATTCTTGGACATACCTGAGAATCACGCTCAGGAAGTACGAGACATGTTAGACTCCCCGTCAAAATTAATGTCACATACCACTATGACAAATAGGACTCCCTCCCAAGTAGAAGAAATGACATCTCAGATACCAGAGTCACTTTGGACTAAAGATGGACAGGACACTGGATTAATGGCAAACGTAGCTCCGGTAGTTGTACAAGTAAAAGATGGTAGGATAGCTCCAAAAATCCCACAGTACCCTCTGAAGCCAGAGGTGGAGTTAGGAGTGTATCCCGTAATAGAGCGCTTGCTACAACAGGGCATTCTGGTAAGAACGTCCAGCACTGCCAATAGTCCCATCTTCCCTGTGAAAAAGAGTGGGGGGAGGGGTTACAGGCTAGTGCAGGATCTAAGGGGGATTAACAAAATAGTTGAGAGTCAGTTCCCCGTAGTGCCAAATCCAGCTGTCATCCTAATGCAAATCCCTCCCACTGCGAAATTTTTCACTGTTATTGACCTCTGCTCCGCTTTCTTTTCGGTACCTCTGCACCCTGACAGTCAATATTTGTTTGCATTTACATACAGAGGAGTCCAATACACATGGACTCGATTACCACAAGGATTCATAGATAGCCCAAGTATATTTTCTCAGGCTTTGCATGATTGTTTACAGTCTTTCCAACCAGTGAGTGGATCAGTATTAATACAGTACGTGGATGATCTACTACTGTGTTCTGATTCATTGGAGGCATCCCTGAAGGATACGAAACAGCTCCTGTTTCATCTTTCAGACACAGGACACAAGGTTTCCAAAGACAAGTTGCAATTATGCCAAACTAAGGTAAAATATTTGGGACACTGTTTAACACAAGGACTGAGACACCTGACCGCTGATAGAATTCAAGCAATTAGAGACATGACTCTGCCACAAACCCAGCAACAGATCAGAACATTTTTAGGAATGTGTGGGTATTGCCGTAATTGGATCCCAGGGTTTTCCATTTTAGCGTTACCTTTGCAGGAGATGGTCTCCTCAAACAAACCTGATCGGATTTCGCATACAGACGAGTCTGAGGCAGCATTTGAGAGACTTAAACAGTGCCTAACGCAGGCACCAGCATTAGGTATGCCGGACTATGGGAAACCCTTTGAACTATACGGAACATAAAGTGCTGGTTGCGCGGCAGGCGTACTAACCCAAAAGCACGGTGATGCCAGCAGGCCAGTAGCATATTACAGCGCTCAGCTAGACACGGTAGCGCGATCCCTCCCCACATGCTTGCGAAGCGTTGCTGCGATAGCATTGCTAGTAACGAAAAGCGAAGACGTCGTGCTAGGTCACAACCTCACAATTCATACACCACATGCAGTGTCAGCCTTGTTAAATTCTGCCCAAACCAGGCACGTCTCATCAGCGCGGTTTACAAGATGGGAATTGGCACTAATGGCCCCCGTAAACATCACCATAAGGAGATGCAGTGCATTAAATCCTGCAACATATCTCCCAGGTGTGCCTGGACAGGCACAAAGGGTGGAGGATGAGAGTGGTGGGGAAGGAGGATTTAATACAAAGGAAGACACTCATGATTGTATGGAATATTTGACCCAAAATTTTACCGCAAGGCCTGACATCAGTGACAACCCACTGGAAGATGCAGAACTTACGTTCTACACGGACGGTAGTTGTCATAGACAGTCAGACTCGGGAGACTTGTGTACTGGATACGCAGTCGTAGATGACCAAGGCACCATAGAAGCGGAACCGCTAGGCCCACCTCACTCAGCCCAGGTTGCTGAACTGGTCGCCCTAACCAGAGCATGTGAATTGGCTAAGGGAAAATCAGCCAATATCTACACCGATTCTAGATACGCATTCGGGGTAGTCCATGATTTCGGAGCCCTATGGCGCCTCAGAAATTTCATGACGGCAGCTGGTACACCGGTAGCGCATGCAGCTCACATAAAAAGGCTTCTAACAGCGATACAGGAACCCGACAGAGTGGCTGTTATCAAATGTAAAGCACACACATATAGCCAAGACCCAATATCACTTGGTAACAGCCGAGCAGACGAAGCGGCTAAATTAGCAGCTGGTACCCCCAGACAGACAGACACACACCACACAACTGATGGTATTTAATACCATCAACACACAGAAGTTGTGTGAGATGCAAAATTTGTGTTCCACACAGGAAAAGGCAGTCTGGAAGGCAAAGGGATATGGCCAGGAGTCCTAAGGACTCTGGATGGATGGACATGGTAAACCAGTGGCCCCCAGAGCATATCTTCCATGTTTGGCTGAAGCAGCTCACGGGCTGACTCATCTAGGCAAGGAAGAGATGTGCAAGTTGGTAAGAGCATATTGGTGCGCCCCAGGATTCTCCTCTCATGCGAGTAAAAGAGCCATGTCATGCCTTACCTGTTTGAGAAAGAATATTGGAAAGGCAATACCTACAGAACCATCCCATATCCCACCTGCCGGCGGCCCTTTCCAGGTAATACAGATTGACTTCATTCAATTACCCCCTTGTCGAAATTTGAAATATGTACTTGTTTGTATAGATGTTTTTTCAAATTGGGTCGAAGCATTTCCGGCGGCCACAAATACCGCTATGTTTACTGCTAAGAAAATTGTGCAGGAATTTGTATGTAGATATGGTATCCCTAGAATTATCGAAAGTGATAGGGGTACCCATTTTACAGGTGATGTCTTTCAAGGAATGTGTAAATTGATGGGAATTGATAGCAAGCTGCACACTCCATACCGTCCACAGGCGAGTGCGAAAGTGGAAAGAGTGAACAGCACTATTAAAAATAAACTGAGTAAAGTGATGGCAGAGACAGGATTGACATGGCCAGAAGCTTTACCCATTGTACTGTACAGCATCAGAACCACTCCCAGGTCCCCTCTTAATCTGTCTCCCTTTGAAATCTTGTTTGGTCGACAACCGCATATTATGATTAACCCTCAGGATGATTTGAAGTGTAACAATGAAGTGACTGTAAAATACTTGATTAACATGAGTAAGCAGTTAAGGAATCAAAATGATAAACTGAAGTTAGTGATTCCTGATTTACCAGATAGTAATTGTCATGACATTGAACCTGGGGATTATGTAATGATACGGAATTTTCTACGCTCAGGTTGCCTTATTGACAGATGGGAAGGACCATACCAGGTCTTATTGACTAGCACTACAGCATTGAAGGTTGCTGAGAGAGAGACTTGGGTTCATTCGTCCCACTGTAAGAAGGTTGCTGATCCAGAGAGGTCCCGTGATAAGGAACAGACGGTAGAGGTTGTATCACTGGAGTGTCTGTTCCAGGAAGATTGAGGCGGCACCTGAGCATTGAAAATCACAAGACCAAAAGCAGTTGTCGATCCCCTGTTCCCTTTTATTGTTTTTCTCCAACTTCCCATCCCCTCTCCCCCAAATTATTTTTTTTTCCCCTTCTCATTCTTCTCCGTTTCCTCCTACAAGATGGACTTGCCCCAAGAGACTGTGATCCGGATTTTCCTGTTGACCATGATGTTGACCAGAGCAGTCTGTTCCGGCGAGAATACCATGGAGGTCGAGAGAGGGTCTGGAATGGGTTCTGATGATAAAGATGGAGGCGTAGTTTTCCAAGAACAACTTAACCAACAAGTAAAGGCGAGTATCAGAAAACGATCCGATAGCATTGACCATAGAAGGAATTGTGAAGGATTGTTAGCTGAAGAAAACTGTATCTGTCGGCTCTGTAACAATGTCATTGAGGATGGGTGCATTAAGAAATGCCAATCCAGTTTTAATATCCATATGGACCGGCATCCATTGAGTGACTATCACTCCTTAGTGGGTAGTGTGTTAAATAAAACAGATTGTTGGGTATGCTCTCAAGTACCTCAAGGTCATAGCAAATCAGGACTAGTACCATTTCCTTTAACGATAGGGGAGGTACTTGAGTTAAGTGTTGGGAGACCGGTGGACAGAAGGTTTAATATCTCCAGTCCTCCTAGTTTGAAGCTCCACCAATACCATGTGGATAGGTCCCTATTATGTTTCAACATCTCCAATCCCCGAAAGCAGGGAAATTGGGAAGTATCATGGAGTAACCAAACCATGACCTTTTCGCATAGAGCAGATAGAATGCCTACAGATACAGAGCTTGTACGCCACATAGCCAGTAGAGGAAAATCTTTCCGGTATAGGTATACCTTAGGAAATAGGATTACTAGAGTTGGAGAGGTATCACCAGGATACTGTGCACATATCGTACAACCTGATACGTGTACTAAGCAGATGGAAGAATTAGGGTTAGGAGATTTCACATGGAAGGTGTGTAATATGGTTATGTCCTACTCCGTCCCATATGTTCTCCCCGATGATGCATATTTCATATGCGGGAGAAAGGCGTATAAGTGGCTTGCCCCAAACTCTGAAGGATTGTGTTATATTGGAAAAGTACTGCCTGAAGTAATGACTGTATCACATGACAAAATGAAAGACATACACCGTGGTGCCCAAGCTCCTTATACTCACACCCATTACGAGCACGTTGTTAAAAGGCACCTGATAGAGAAGACAGAGCATCCGGCCTCTGATCTGATAAGTGAATCCACCGGGATTCAATTCTTAATCGCGTTAGATTTCACCCGCACCGCTAGAGGAGTGCTGAATTATAAATACATATCGGCGCTCGCAAATTTGTTAGATAATATCACTGAAATGTATGATGACACATTTAGGTATACTGGAAGGGAACTTCAAGCTTACAAAACAGAACTGGTACAGCATAGAATGGTTCTCAATTACCTCACAGCAGTGACAGGCGGATATTGTGTCACACTGGCAACACAATACGGCGTGAAATGTTGCACATATATTACGAATAGCACCGAGGATCCGGTCGAGGTCATAGACCAAAAGATGGACGATATTCTCCAACTGAAGTGGGAATTTCGCAGGAGACACAATCTCACTCTTGCTGCTGTAGGTAATGAGCTGACTGGTTGGGTGTCATGGTTGAACCCGCGAAATTGGTTTTCTGGTTTAGGAGAATGGGCTCAAGGAGTCATAATGGATGTTGGGAAGTTTCTCCTATGTATCTTAGGTGTTGTCATATCGATTGGATTGATATTTAGATGCGGTCAGGCTTTAATGAAGTGCAAACATCGTACAAGGGTAATGAGTTTGAGGAGTGAGGAAACTGTAATTCCAATGGACTTGATTTATGACCCAAATGTAGAAACAATGCTGTGATGAAAATGCGATTTCTACGGTCCGTTTCTTTCACCTGTTTTTCCGTTTCCTCCAAGGTAAAAAGACCCACTTGGACGAGGAATTTGATGAGCCGATATACAGACAACAGAGGGATTAAAGAAGAAGTTTTGACAACCTGATACACAGATTTTTGATGAACTATGCCATGGATCCCCAGTTTCCCTAGAAATTTTAAAATTACGCTAGCCCAACACTTTTGTAAATCTATGGACATTGACAGCTTTTGCTCGCACCTTATGGGCAAAAGCACAAAGAAGACTGCATTCAACAGACACCAAACAAGACCTCAATCGACGAATGTACATTTACCTGACATAGAATACCACCGCATTTACCGTAATTATGTCTTTTCTTCATTTCTACAACCCTCAGGTAATGACACACATAGTCGATAGGGAATACAGGCACAGATATCAGCAATCACATATCTCCCCCATTCATGTATCATCAACTAAAATGTGCTCCCCATTTTGTTACAACCAAAGCCAAAAAGAGCTCGGTAAAGTTTGACAGCCCATCCACAGACCCGTACCCCGGGATAAGAAGGAATTCAAATGTATACTTCGCAATACCTCGAAGCTTGATTTAAAACACGTACGGCACGATGATACATGACCCCCAAGCACGGATTCATACACACATGCTTCTGCTATCTCACTAGGTCATACCCTTTACCTACCTTCTCCTCTCCTCCCTTACCCAACCATGTAAATGTATTAACCCCTAACATATATTTTTCTCTTTTTGAAATGTTTTCAGGAAGAGGCAGTTATTGTTGACTGCCAAAGGGTGGACTGTCAAAGTCAGAAAAATATCTCTATGCACACTACCATATTTGCACCTCACACAGGTCCGTGCTGCGCATGCGTACGCTCTCCCGTACGTGCGCATACTCACAGTCGCGGGCACCCGCAGGCGCACGGTATGCGTATTTACGGTAGAGTTTATGTGATCGTAGCGTGCGACTCAATCATTACATATTTTCACTATATAATGTATTTTGTAGATCATGGTCCCTTTGATAGATTCTGAAAGTTTGGTTAATATAGAATGTTCATGAACAGAGAAATCCCTCTTTGTTTGATACGAAGGGTCAGACAGGAGTAATACAGTGGTGTTTAGTATCCATCGGAAGAATATTTAATTAGAAATATTCCGGTGTTGGTTTGAAGCAGATCAATCGCTCGTGCGAATAGTTATGGGCATAAGAAGTTTATGAACATTTACTTTATTTGCACTTTATTACCCATGCGGCAGGAAACCCAGTTTCCCTCCCACCTGAGCTGTTGGAAATAGTCACAGCCCACCTGTATGAATCAACCTATGACCTTTTGTTATAATGCGAGGAGGAATTCCTGTGTCCAATGAACAATGAGATTGTAGGGACCATTGAATTGCATTGTGTGTGGGGCATAAATAGAAAGGCCGATCACATCCAGCCCTCACTCTTCAACGGTTATCATTGCTGAAAATCGGGAGCTGGATGTCCAGAGGCGCATGCGATCGTTTCCTTTGTGCGTAAGTTTTTCTCCGTAATCATACTGTTTCTCTCTTGTTATTATGGGCCATATCTTTCTCTCCCTTCTCTTTCTCTCATTTTTCTCTTAAACTTAATTGTATTGTATTTACTGTGTAGTTACCTGGTTAGTTAGTCTATGTTATATTGTAGTGTATGATTTGTATTTGTATTAATTCTTTTGCAAGTATATCATTCAAAATATATATATATATTAGGCGTTGGACCCTAAGCCCAGGTATCTGTGTATTTCTTATAGAGTTAAGTATTCTCAGAGCGTCGGTGACGCTCAAACTGCTTTTAAGCTAGTAAGGTTATACTGTGTTGCATTTACTCCATATCACTACACAAAGGGTTTACTGCATAATACACTGTTTATGGTTTAGATATAAAGATTTAACATTGTGAGCGTATGCGCCGCTGGTGATCTCCTCGTGGTCTCGAGCGATCGCATCGCTATAGCGAATCATTACGGTAGTCGGCAGCCAATAGCGTGCCTGCCAGTGATCTCTTGGCCGTGAGCGAACGTAACGCCTGAGCGTCTCGACCACGGCTAAGCGATTGTTACGCAACGTGCGTACCCTTACGGTACTTCATACGTAGTTAGCGTACAGTGTTCTTAGACCTCATAAAGGGTATTATATAAGATAAATAATCTGCCTTAACACTGAGGTCTGGAGGAGGGGCATAGAGGGAGGAGCCAGTGCACACCAGATTGTACCTAATCTTTCTTTTAAGAGTGCCCATGGTCCTTACGGAGTACCCAGCATCCACTAGGACATCAGAGAAAAAACCTGTTATACAAAGAATATTAGTTTCCAACTTATTCAAAGAAAACTAGAAAATAGAAAAAGGTTTGCCAAATTGTACTCTTACATACAATGATGGCATCCATATAAATTTGTGTAAACATGCTGAGTACTAGCCCACCTGTGTCACTATATAATACTATTTACCAGCCCATTAAAATGATGGAACAACGTAACTGTAATGTCGACCCCAGTGGCCGTGTGCGCCCAAACAGAACAACACTTGAATTGCTCCATTGGTCACCATCTAGTGGACGCAGTCACACAAAACACTTGAATCCTCTCCTCTCCCCCCCCACCCCACAGTTTATCTACAGACATCCATGCTATACAGTATATTTCAGGTTTATCAGTAGTACTAAGCCTTGGAGAGTGATAAAGTTGAGAGAGATAAAGTACTAACCAATCAGCTTCTGTTATTTTTTTTAAACACAGCCTGTAACATGGCAGTTAGGAGCTGATTGGCTGGTGCTTTGTCTCTCTCCACGTCATCACTCTCCAAGGCTTAGTAAATCTCCCCCGGTGTAGTGTAAGGTATGCAGTCAATAGATCTACAGTCTAGTTAGACAGTCAATAGGTCGACACGGTCATTAGGTCAACCTATGAAAGATCGGCAGTGCTTTTGGTCGATAGGTACAAAAGGATGACATGAGGGTTTTGGGGGTGGGGGGGGGGGGTGTTAAATTCACTTTTTTATACTTTACCATCCATGTGGACTACAACTGGGAGTAGTAACCGGTTGCTTGGCCTCCTTGCCCGAGGCATGGCGACCAAAGTGGTGCACTAATTGAGGGTCCACGTGTTGAGATGGCAAAAATAAGAATTTACTTACCGATAATTCTATTTCTCGTAGTCCGTAGTGGATGCTGGGGACTCCGTAAGGACCATGGGGTATAGTGGCTCCGCAGGAGACAGGGCACAAAAGTAAAAGCTTTAGGATCAGGTGGTGTGCACTGGCTCCTCCCCCTATGACCCTCCTTCAAGCCTCAGTTAGGATACTGTGCCCGGACGAGCGTACACAATAAGGAAGGATTTTGAATCCCGGGTAAGACTCATACCAGCCACACCAATCACACTGTACAACCTGTGATCTGAACCCAGTTAACAGCATGATAACAGCGGAGCCTCTGAAAAGATGGCTCACAACAATAATAACCCGATTTTTGTAACAATAACTATGTACAAGTATTGCAGACAATCCGCACTTGGGATGGGCGCCCAGCATCCACTACGGACTACGAGAAATAGAATTATCGGTAAGTAAATTCTTATTTTCTCTGACGTCCTAAGTGGATGCTGGGGACTCCGTCAGGACCATGGGGATTATACCAAAGCTCCCAAACGGGCGGGAGAGTGCGGATGACTCTGCAGCACCGAATGAGAGAACTCCAGGTCCTCCTCAGCCAGGGTATCAAATTTGTAGAATTTTGCAAACGTGTTTTCCCCTGACCAAGTAGCAGCTCGGCAAAGTTGTAAAGCCGAGACCCCTCGGGCAGCCGCCCAAGATGAGCCCACCTTTCTTGTGGAATGGGCATTTACATATTTTGGCTGTGGCAGGCCTGCCACAGAATGTGCAAGCTGAATTGTACTACACATCCAACTAGCAATCGTCTGCTTAGAAGCAAGAGCACCCAGTTTGTTGGGTGCATACAAGATAACAGCAAGTCAGTTTTCCTGACTCCAGCCGTCCTGGAAACCTATATTTTCAGGGCCCTGACAACATCTAGCAACTTGGAGTCTACCAAGTCCCTAGTAGCCGCAGGTACCACAATAAGCTGGTTCAGTTGAAACGCTGACACCACCTTAGGGAGAAACTGGGGACGAGTCCGCAGCTCTGCCCTGTCCGAATGGACAATCAGATATGGGCTTTTGTGAGACAAAGCCGCCAATTCTGACACTCGCCTGGCCGAGGCCAGGGCCAACAGCATGGTCACTTTCCATGTGAGATATTTCAAATCCACAGATTTGAGCGGTTTAAACCAATGTGATTTGAGGAATCCCAGAACTACGTTGAGATCCCACAGTGCCACTGGAGGCACAAAAGGGGGTTGTATATGCAGTACTCCCTTGACAAACTTCTGGACTTCAGGAACTGAAGCCAATTCTTTCTGGAAGAAAATCGACAGGGCCGAAATTTGAACCTTAATGGACCCCAATTTGAGGCCCATAGACACTCCTGTTTGTAGGAAATGCAGGAATCGACCGAGTTGAAATTCCTCCGTGGGGCCTTCTTGGCCTCACACCATGCAACATATTTTCGCCAAATGCGGTGATAATGTTGTGCGGTCACCTCCTTCCTGGCTCTGACCAGGGTAGGGATGACCTCTTACGGAATGCCTTTTTCCCTTAGGATCCGGCGTTCAACCGCCATGCCGTCAAACGCAGCCGCGGTAAGTCTTGGAACAGACATGATCCTTGCTGAAGCAAGTCCCTTCTTAGTATCTCTTGAAGTTCCGGGTACCAAGTCCTTCTTGGCCAATCCGGAGCCACGAGTATAGTTCTTACTCCTCTCCGTCTTATAATTCTCAGTACCTTGGGTATGAGAGGCAGAGGAGGGAACACATACACCGACTGGTACACCCACGGTGTTACCAGAGCGTCCCAGCTATTGCCTGAGGGTCTCTTGACCTGGCGCAATACCTGTCCAGTTTTTTGTTCAGACGGGACGCCATCATGTCCACCTTTGGTCTTTCCCAACGGTTCACAATCATGTGGAAGACTTCCAGATGAAGTCCCCACTCTCACGGGTGGAGGTCGTGCCTGCTGAGGAAGTCTGCTTCCCAGTTGTCCACTCCCGGAATGAACACCGCTGACAGTGTTATCACATGATTTTTCGCCCCGCGAAGAATCCTTGCTGCCATTTCCCTCCTGCTTCTTGTGCCGCCCTGTCTGTTTACGTGGGCGACTGCCGTGATGTTGTCCGACTGGATCAGCACCGGTTGACTTTGAAGCAGAGGTCTTCCTAGGCTCAGAGCATTGTAAATTGCCCTTAACTCCAGTATATTTATGTGGAGAGAAGTCTCCAGACTTGACCACACTCCTTGGAAATTTCTTCCCTGTGTGACTGCTCCCCAGCCTCTCAGGCTGGCATCCGTGGTCACCAGGACCCAGTCCTGAATGCCGAATCTGCTGCCCTCTAGTAGATGAGCACTCTGCAGCCACCACAGAAGAGACACCCTTGTCCTTGGAGACAGGATTATCCGCTGATGCATCTGAAGATGCGATCCGGACCATTCGTCCAGCAGATCCCACTGAAAAATTCTTGCGTGAAATCTGTCGAATGGAATCGCTTCGTAAGAAGCCACCATTTTTCCCAGGACTCTTGTGCATTGATGCACTGACACTTGGCCTGGTTTTAGGAGGTTTCTGACTAGCTCGGATAACTCCCTGGCTTTCTCCTCCGGGAGAAACACCTTTTTCTGGACTGTGTCCAGAATCATCCCTAGGAACAGCAGACGTGTCGTCGGAATCAGCTGCGATTTTGGAATATTTAGAATCCACCCGTGCTGTCGTAGAACTACTTGAGATAGTGCTACTCCGACCTTCAACTGTTTTCTGGACCTTGCCCTTATCAGGAGATCGTTCAAGTAAGGGATAATTAAGACGCCTTTTCTTTGAAGAAGAATCATCATTTCGGCCATTACCTTGGTAAAGACCTGGGGTGCCGTGGACAATCCAAACGGCAGCGTCTGAAACTGATAGTGACAGTTCTGTAACACGAACCTGAGGTACCCTTGGTGAGAAGGGCAAATTGGGACATGGAGGTAAGCATCCTTGATGTCCAGGGACACCATATAGTCCCCTTCTTCCTGGTTCGCTATCACTGCTCTGAGTGACTCCATCTTGATTTGAACCTTTGTATGTAAGTGTTCAAAGATTTCAGATTTAGAATAGGTCTCACTGAGCCGTCTGGCTTCAGTACCACAAATAGTGTGGAATAATACCCCTTTCCTTGTTGTAGGAGGGGTACTTTGATTATCACCTGCTGGGAATACAGCTTGTGAATTGTTTCCAATACTGCCTCCCTGTCGGAGGGAGACGTTGGTAAAGCAGACTTCAGGAACCTGCGAGGGGGAGACGTCTCGAATTTCCAATCTGTACCCCTGGGATACTACTTGTAGGATCCAGGGGTCCACTTGCGAGTGAGCCCACTGCGTGCTGAAACTCTTGAGACGACCCCCCACCGCACCTGAGTCCGCTTGTACGGCCCCAGCGTCATGCTGAGGACTTGGCAGAAGCGGTGGAGGGCTTCTGTTCCTGGGAAGGGGCTGCCTGCTGCAGTCTTCTTCCCTTTCCTCTACCCCTGGGCAGATATGACTGGCCTTTTGCCCGCTTGCCCTTATGGGGACGAAAGGACTGAGGCTGAAAAGACGGTGTCTTTTTCTGCTGAGATGTGACTTGGGGTAAAAAAGGTGGATTTTCCAGCTGTTGCCGTGGCCACCAGGTCCGATGGACCGACCCCAAATAACTCCTCCCCTTTATACGGCAATACTTCCATGTGCCGTTTGGAATCTGCATCACCTGACCACTGTCGTGTCCATAAACATCTTCTGGCAGACATGGACATCGCACTTACTCTTGATGCCAGAGTGCAAATATCCCTCTGTGCATCTCGCATATATAGAAATGCATCCTTTAAATGCTCTATAGTCAATAAAATACTGTCCCTATCAAGGGTATCAATATTTTCAGTCAGGGAATCCGACCAAGCCACCCCAGCGCTGCACATCCAGGCTGAGGCGATCGCTGGTCGCAGTATAACACCAGTATGTGTGTATATACTTTTTTGGATATTTTCCAGCCTCCTATCAGCTGGCTCCTTGAGGGCGGCCGTATCTGGAGACGGTAACGCCACTTGTTTTGCTAAGCGTGTGAGCGCCTTATCCACCCTAGGGGGTGTTTCCCAACGCGCCCTAACTTCTGGCGGGAAAGGGTATAACGCCAATAATTTTCTATCGGGGGAAACCCACGCATCATCACACACTTCATTTAATTTATCTGATTCAGGAAAAACTACAGGTAGTTTTTTTTCACACCCCACATAATACCCTTTTTTGTGGTACTTGTAGTATCAGAAATATGTAACACCTCCTTCATTGCCCTTAACATGTAACGTGTGGCCCTAATGGAAAATACGTTTGTTTCTTCACCGTCGACACTGGAGTCAGTGTCCGTGTCTGTGTCGACCGACTGAGGTAATGAGCGTTTTAAAGCCCCTGACGGTGTTTGAGACGCCTGGACAGGTACTAATTGGTTTGCCGGCCGTCTCATGTCGTCAACCGACCTTGCAGCTTGTTGACATTATCACGTAATTCCCTAAATAAGCCATCCATTCCGGTGTCGACTCCCTAGAGAGTGACATCACCATTACAGGCAATTGCTCCGCCTCCTCACCAACATCGTCCTCATACATGTCGACACACACGTACCGACACACAGCACACACACAGGGAATGCTCTGATAGAGGACAGGACCCCACTAGCCCTTTGGGGAGACAGAGGGAGAGTTTGCCAGCACACACCAAAACGCTATAATTATACAGGGACAACCTTATATAAGTGTTTTCCCTTATAGCATCTTAATATATAATAATATCGCCACATAAAATGCCCCCCCCTCTCTGTTTTAACCCTGTTTCTGTAGTGCAGTGCAGGGGAGAGCCTGGGAGCCTTCCTAGCAGCGGAGCTGTGTAGGAAAATGGCGCTGTGTGCTGAGGAGAATAGGCCCCGCCCCCTTTTCGGCGGGCTTCTTCTCCCGTTTTTCTGACAACCTGGCAGGGGTTAAATACATCCATATAGCCCCAGAGGCTATATGTGATGTATTTTTAGCCAGAATAGGTACTTTCATTGCTGCCCAGGGCGCCCCCCCCAGCGCCCTGCACCCTCAGTGACCGTTGGTGTGAAGTGTGCTGAGAGCAATGGCGCACAGCTGCAGTGCTGTGCGCTACCTCATGAAGACTGAGAAGTCTTCAGCCGCCGGTTTCTGGACCTCTTCTCTCTTCGGCATCTGCAAGGGGGTCGGCGGCGCGGCTCCGGTGACCCATCCAGGCTGTACCTGTGATCGTCCCTCTGGAGCTAGTGTCCAGTAGCCTAAGAAGCCAATCCATCCTGCACGCAGGTGAGTTCACTTCTTCTCCCCTAAGTCCCTCGTTGCAGTGAGCCTGTTGCCAGCAGGACTCACTGAAAATAAAAAACCTAACAAAACTTTTACTCTAAGCAGCTCTTTAGGAGAGCCACCTAGATTGCACCCTTCTCGGCCGGGCACAAAAACCTAACTGAGGCTTGGAGGAGGGTCATAGGGGGAGGAGCCAGTGCACACCACCTGATCCTAAAGCTTTTACTTTTGTGCCCTGTCTCCTGCGGAGCCGCTATTCCCCATGGTCCTTACGGAGTCCCCAGCATCCACTTAGGACGTCAGAGAAAAATGCAAAAATGATGTGTCGATCTGTTCTTGTGTCCACCATTTTCTGTGTCAACCTTTTGTACCTGTTGCCTTTTCAGATGTCGACTTAATTACCATGTCAACCTAATGATTGTAGACCTTCTTCCTGTAAATCTAGTGATCCGTCACCACATTATAAAGTGTATTATGTTTTGCACGCACATGGATTAATCTGGGTTCACTGTATTAGGTCAGTGCAGTCTTCTTTACATGCAGGAAGTACTGTATTATTTGGGGACAGCTATCTGAGCTACCAGTTTAGTAGTAACACAAGCATCAAAGAGGAAAGTTCTCCTTCAGGTCTGAACAGTAATTCATTTCAAAGTTCTTGAACATACTGATCAGGTTATCATAGTGACCAGTAGGTAATTAAATCTTAGTAGATACTGACATGAAGGAACAGAAGATTATCTGCACATTAATGAAATATCTTAAGCTTTATTTATCTTAATGCAAGCTCCTGTTATATCAAATTGCAGTTTGAGACATTTAAGTATGTGTAAATGTTTCTATAGTCTGACAGTGACAGCAGTTTTCCTATTCACTCCTAATTTTCATAGTAATATATATATATATATATATATATATATATATATATACACACACACACACATACACACATATACATACACACATATACATACATACAGCTCAAAAAAATAAAGGGAACACTAAAATAACACATCCTAGATCTGAATGAATGAAATATTCTTATTAAATACTTTGTTCTTTACATAGTTGAATGTGCGGACAACAAAATCACACAAAAATTATCAATGGAAATCAAATTTATTAACCCATGGAGGTCTGGATTTGGAGTCACCCTCAAAATTAAAAGTGGAAAAACACACTACAGGCTGAACCAACTTTGATGTAATGTCCTTAAAACAAGTCAAAATGAGGCTCAGTAGTGTGTGTGGCCTCCATGTGCCTGTATGACCTCTCTACAACCCACACAAGTGGCTCAGGTAGTGCAGCTCATCCAGGATGGCACATCAATGCGAGCTGTGGCAAGAAGGTTTGCTGTGTCTGTCAGCGTAGTGTCCAGAGCATGGAGGCGCTACCAGGAGACAGGCCAGTACATCAGGAGACGTCGAGGAGGCCAACAACCCAGCAGCAGGACCGCTACCTCCGCCTTTGTGCAAGGAGGAACAGGAGGAGCACTGCCAGAGCCCTGCAAAATGACCTCCAGCAAGCCAGAAATGTGCATGTGTCTACTCAAATGATCAGAAACAGACTCCATGAGATTGGTATGAGGGCCCAACGTCCACAAGTAGGGGTTGTGCTTACAGCCCAACACCATGCAGGGCATTTGCCAGAGAACACCAAGATTGGCAAATTCGCCACTGGCGCCCTGTGCTCTTCACAGATGAAAGCAGGTTCTCACTGAGCACATGTGACAGACGTGACAGAGTCTGGAGATGCCAAGGAGAACGTTCTGCTGCCTGCAACATCCTCCAGCATGACTGGTTTGGAAATGGGTCAGTAATGGTGTGGGGTGGCATTTCTTTGGGGGTCTGCACAGCCCTCCATGTGCTCGCCAGAGGTAGCCTGACTGCCATTAGGTACCGAGATGAGATCCACAGACCCCTTGTGAGACCATATGCTGGTGCGGTTGGCCCTGGGTTCCTCCTAATGCAAGACAACGCTAGACCTCATGTGGCTGGAGTGTGTCAGCAGTTCCTGCAAGACGAAGGCATTGATGCTATGGACTGGCCCGCCCGTTCCCCAGACCTGAATCCAATTGAGCACATCTGGGACATCATGTCTCGCTCCATCCACCAATGCTACTTTGCACCACAGACTGTCCAGGAGTTGCCGGATGCTTTAGTCCAGGTCTGGGAGGAGATCCCTCAGGAGACCATCCGCCACCTCATCAGAAGCATGCCCAGGCGTTGAAGGGAGGTCATACAGGCACGTGGAGGCCACACACACTACTAAGCCTCATTTTGACTTGTTTTAAGGACATTACATCAAAGTTGGATCAGCCTGTAGTGTGTTTTTCCACTTTAATTTTGAGTGTGACTCCAAATCCAGACCTCCATGGGTTAATAAATTTGATTTCCATTGATAATTTTTGTGTGATTTTGTTGTCAGCACATTCAACTATGTAAAGAACAAAGTATTTAATAAGAATATTTCATTCATTCAGTTCTAGGATGTGTCATTTTAGTGTTCTCTTTATTTTTTTGAGCAATATATATATATATATATATATATATATATATATATATATATATATATATATATATATATATATATATATATATATAGAGAAACAAAAAGTAACATATTGGGAGATGTTTTTATTATACATAACAAAATTAAGTAACAAAAAAAAAAAAAAAAAGTATTTTGTGGTCATATTATAAAAGATTTTATTTTAAATCACCCTGTAGTAAGATTACAATATATGATACAGAAAGTTTTTCTTAAGTGCAAAGAAAACAGTGCAAATTAAATGTATCAGCCAGGACTATAATAAGACCGGATTTATAGCTAACCTTTCTGGATGCTATAAAAACGCACATGAAATGTTTCATAAGCAAACTAGTTAAATGAAAACAATTTATCTCAAATATTTCCCTGGTAAATATTTATGACAATATTCAGGTTACAGATTACTGCAATTTATCTCCCAGTTACACAGAGCTTATTGTCTGTCTATAAACACTAGATCAGCCATCTGGTTGTAAGATGTCAGATATTTAAAACAATGCTTGAATTTCTAGGTTATGACATTTGATTTAACTTTTGACTTATTTTTATAAATAAAATGTTATCTGTTGTATACCAGGGAGAACCGTGTTCAAATGAAAAAATAAAATTACTTTTGGTCTAATAAGTAGTGTCAGGATAAGATCTTATAAAAAAAAAAAAAAAAAAAAAAAAATTGTATACAAAATTGTGCTTCCGTCCAGCCAGTGGGTTGTACAGTATCACACTTCAGGATAGATCACATCAGAATACAAAAATATAAATCTTCCATCCTGTAATTTCTTCTCCATGTAAATAATTTGTACATCCAGTGAATGATAGATCGGTTAGTACAGAAAGTAGTAAAGACATTTCTTGGTAACTGAAGTACTTGAAGGACACAGAGTATTAACAGTCATAACATGTAAAGGAGAACTACACTTTCCTCATTCATCAACTGCAATTTTTTTTCTTTAAGAAATAATTTGTGTTATTTTCTACCTGTGTGCCACCAGGGTAGTTTCCCTTTAGAGCAGTGGTTCCCAACCTAGGTCCTCAAGTACCCCCAACAGTGCATGTTTTCCAGGTCATTACTCACTGACACATTATAAAAGACCCACAGGTGGAGCTAATTCTTTCACTTGCAATCCTGTGAGGAGACCTGGAAAATATGAACTGTTGCAAGTACTTGAGGACCACGGTTGGGAACCACTGCTTCCCGGGAGTGGCTCCATACGATTTGGTACATTTTGTATGCGATCCCAGCCATACCTACGGGAACAGACATATCACGAGTGCAGCACTAACGACCTAGAGGAGTCGAACCGACGCTCACGGGGCCGCGCATCGGATACACAGCCAAAATTGCACGATTTCACCCAATATATCGGCCAGAATGCCCGAATTGGGCTGAAATCAGGCATAATTGTTCTAGTGGATGGGGCCCTTAAGAGTGATAAAAGGTTTAAATGTCTACGTAGGAGTGCTAAGCTTCAGCAGCACAGAGTGCGTGCCCGCTTCCTTTGCATAAAGCGGGATTACCCAAGTGCAGCAATAAAGCCACGGGAGCCCCGGAGCACTGCTGACGACAGAAAGAGGACAGCATTCATTGCAGAGAATGGTCCATACTACAAGCAACAGTGGATGCAGTTCTTCATTACGCACTGAACTACAGTGATTGGTGATGTGACAAGATAGGAACAAGCACTTACGGGTCATGAACTTACAAAATGCCCTGAAATACATAACAGCTGAAAAACTAAAATTAGAACTGTGCAATGTAAACTGATGTATATGCAGTTTATTTTTCCTGGTATGGAGTTAACCTTTAAAATGTTTTTACAAACTATATTGTTAGTAAACAAATAAACAAAACAAAAAAAAAAAAGCTTTACTTTAAAACCTAATTAAGGCACCAGATTTTGAGCATATGTTCAACGTTCAACCCTGTTCTCCTGCATACATCGGACCAGTGCAACTGAATCTACACAAGTAAATGGGGGCAGGCACTGACAGTGAAGTGTAAACAGACAGCAGTTATTGTGTACAGAGCTCTCCGCTGTGGAGTTAATTCAGTACTGGTTATTGGTGGGATTTCCTGGAAGACCTCAGATACAGGTTGCATAGATTCATCAGAGGGGATTCACAGTGTACAGATTGATTCCAGTGGCTTCGCTGTAATTCATACTGCAGGAACATTCACAGCATGATCTTGAAGGAGCTAAAAAGATAAAAATGTAGAAATTAAGTTTCCTAATCTCGATGCCAGAACCAGGGTTCAGTGTCACTGCGAAAAAAAAAAAACAGACCAGAGGTGAAGTATAGAGCGCATGTCTTAAGGTGTGTACACACGGTGAGATCTTTTCTTCCGATTCTGACTATATAGTCAGAATTGGAAGAAAAGATAGTGCAGATCGCAAGATGACAGTCACCATGCGATCCCGATTCGATGCCGATGCGCGGTCGGCATCGGCAGAAAAAATAGACTGTGCAGGCAAGTCAATCTTGACTATCTCTATAGAAGAGATAGTCAAGATTGACACTTAGCCAGTATCGCAAGCACATAATGAGTGTGCTTGCGATCCTGGTTCTGTGCGATTTTGGCTAAGTGCCGACCCGGCCCCTGTCGCACAGTGAGAATCGGTTAAGTCCGAATCTCATAGTGTGTACACACTGATAATGTTGATATTATCTTAGACCGTAAAGCTATACCTCTAAATACACTTTTACCGTGGAGCCGCTATGGCCGCTAGACTGAATACACGTGCTACGCACTTTGTACGCTATTTGCGTACAGAGTCCTGCACGTGGTACGTACTTGGCGTACACACGCCACGCTGAGTGTACAGAGTACACACAGCGTGCGCACACACAATTGATAACCTTTAAACCTTGTTAATGATACACTGTAATGATATGATTACACTTTAAACCCTTATCAACAAAGTACTGCAACAATGTTACATCTTTAAACCTTAAGTAGCGCTGACGGTATAAAGTAACCGCAGTGCGTACACCTTAACAATGCTTATACACCTTATACAGATAAATACACTCTAAGACCCTTGCCGGAAAGTGAAGACGCAACACTGATTTGTAGTTGAAACCACAGGGTTCTAAGGCCACAGTGGATTAATTCCAAAAGGTAAACAGTACAAATCATACACTACAGGCTAACAAGGTAAATCTAAACAGAATAATGGCTACAGAGAATGTACATACGTGAGAATGTTCGCAAGCGCAACCCGGCCGGTCCTCCACTAGTCAGATAGAAAGCGTTCAGAGTCTTCTGACCGGCCAGGCAACAATGGGCTTTTTATACACAACATGCATACACAATACAATGGTCACTGTAATCTCATTGTCCATTGGACACAGGGATGTATCTTTACATTACAGAAGAGGTCATAGGTGGATTTGAAAAGGTGGGCTATGTCTTTCTCAACTGCTCTTGTGGGTGGTCTCCTCTGGATTCCCCCCGCATACATAATATACAGTAAATACAGTTTAAACCTATATTCTGCTTCTGCATCTAACTATCCACAGGAACATGCGATCTTCCTTAAACCAACACCAGAATGTTTCCCTTAAAATACCCTACAGCTGGATACCAAACACCACCTTGTAACCTTGTTCTGTCCCCTCCTATCCTGTAAAGGTGAATCCCTTTGTTCTATTACCATTTTAAACAGCTATTTCTTTCTGATGTGGTGCAGGGGGCTATGTGTACAATGTGCACTATATGGGTTAAATATGTAATGTTCTGATAACCCTCTATGCGCTCACAAACTCCGCCGTAAATACCCATACCACGCGCATGATCGCAGGAGCGATCCTACGCAAATTGCGGATATGTGCACGCACGGCAGACTGAGTGCACGCGCAGCGGGCATGTACATGGGGTTAGTACGTAGGGCATGCATTACAATATTTTTCGACTTTGACAACACCCTTAGGGTGTGTACACACGGCGAGATCCCTGGTATGTTCAATTTTGACTATGCGATTTCCCTTGAACTTCCCCAGAGCCCAGATAGCACAGATTGTACAGATTGTACAGATTTTGACTATCTGTGCTTGAGATTTTGTCTATGTACGATTTTGACTAAGTGCCAATTTTGACTATACTTTGTACTAGATTGTACACTAGATAGTCAAGATTGACTTGCCTGCACAGTCTATCTAGCCTTACGATACCGACCCCACGGGAGCGCGCATCGGGATCGAATCTGTATCGCAAGACGCCTAACACCATGAGATATGCACTAGCTTTTCATAAGATTTTGACTACATAGTCAAAATCTCACAGATTTCTCTCACTGTGTGTACACACCCTTAAACTGGGGATATGCAATACAATTATCTGGAAGACCATCTGTCCAATCTGGCTTGTTGGAATGAAAATATGTATGGGAACAAATGACAACCAGCCAGATTGGACAGATGGTCTGTCAGATATGTGTATACTCTGGGCCCAACTTTACACTTTCATCCTTCTACACGCTCCATTCCACCAGAGACGTGTATATTGGACATATTTTCAGGTCTAATAAATATTCTAATAAAAAAAATAAGATTTTACTCACCGGTAAATCTATTTCTCGTAGTCCGTAGTGGATGCTGGGACTCCGTAAGGACCATGGGGATTAGCGGCTCCGCAGGAGACTGGGCACAACTAAAGAAAGCTTTAGGACTACCTGGTGTGCACTGGCTCCTCCCACTAAGACCCTCCTCCAGACCTCAGTTAGGATACTGTCCCCGGAAGAGCTGACACCATAAGGAAGGATTTTGAATCCCGGGTAAGACTCATACCAGCCACACCGTATAACTCGTGATACTATACCCAGTTAACAGTATGAAATATAACTGAGCCTCTCAACAGATGGCTCAACAATAACCCTTTAGTTAGGCAATAACTATAAACAAGTATTGCAGACAATCCGCACTTGGGATGGGCGCCCAGCATCCACTACGGACTACGAGAAATAGATTTACCGGTGAGTAAAATCTTATTTTCTCTGACGTCCTAAGTGGATGCTGGGACTCCGTAAGGACCATGGGGATTATACCAAAGCTCCTAAACGGGCGGGAGAGTGCGGATGACTCTGCAGCACCGAATGAGCAAACTCTAGGTCCTCCTCAGCCAGGGTATCAAACTTGTAGACTCTTACAAAAATGTTTTAACCCGACCAAGTAACAGCTCGGCAAAGTTGTAAAGCCGAGACCCCTCGGGCAGCCGCCCAAGAAGAGCCCACTTTCCTCGTGGAATGGGCTTTTACAGATTTAGGGTGCGGCAGTCCAGCCGCAGAATGTGCAAGTTGAATCGTGCTACAGATCCAGCGAGCAATCGTCTGCTTAGAAGCAGGAGCACCCAGCTTGTTGGGTGCATACAGGAGAAATAGCGAGTCAGTTTTCCCGACTCCAGCTGTCCTGGAAACATATACTTTTCAGGGCCCTGACTACGTCCAGTAACTTGGAATCCTCCAAGTCCCAAGTAGCCGCAGGCACCACAATAGGTTGGTTCACATGAAAAACTGATACCACCTTAGGAAGGAATTGGGAACGAGTCCTCAATTCCGCCTTATCCATATAAAATACAGATAAAGGCTTTTGTATGACAAAGCCACCAATTCTGATACACGCCTGGCCGACGCCAAGGCCCACAGAATGACCACTTTCCACGTGAGGCATTATAGCTCCACGGATTTAAGTGGCTCAACCCAATGCGACTTCAGGAAATCCAACACCACGTTGAGATCCCACGGTGCCACTGGAGGCACAAACGGGGGCCGACTATGCAGCACTCCCTTAACAAAAGTCTGAACTTCAGGCAGTGAAGCCAGTTCAATTTTGGAAGAAAATCGATAGAGCCGAAATCTGGACCTTAATGGAACCCAATTTTAGGCCCATAGTCACCTCTGACTGTAGGAAGAGCAGAAATCGACCTAGCTGAAATTTCTCCTTTGGGGCCTTCTTGGCCTCACAGTACGCAAAATATTTCCGCCATATGCGGTGATAATGGTTTGCGTTCACTTCTTTCCTAGCTTTAAATAGCGTAGGGATAACTTCCTCTGGAATTCCCTTTTCCTTCAGGATCCGGCGTTCAACCGCCATGCCGTCAAACGCAGCCGCGGTACGTCTTGGAACAGACAGGCCCCCTGCTGCAGCAGGTCCTGTCTGAGCGGCAGAGGCCATGGGTCCTCTGAGATCATTTCTTGGAGTTCTGGTTACCAAGCTCTTCTTGGCCAACCCGGAACAATGAGTATAGCTCTTACTCCTCTCCTTCTTATTATTCTCATTACCCTGGGTAAGAGAGGCAGAGAAGGGAACACATACACCGACTGGTACACCCACGGTGTTACCAGAGCGTCCACAGCTATCGCCTGAGGGTCCTTGACCTGGCGCAATATCTTTGTAACTTAGTTGAGGCGGGACGCCATCATGTCCACCTGTGGCCTTTCCCAACGGTGTACAATCATTTGGAAGACTTCTGGATGAAGTCCCCACTCTCCCGGGTGGAGGTCGTGTCTTCTGAGAAAGTCTGCTTCTCAGTTGTCCATTCCGGGAATGAACACTGCTGACAGTGCTAACACATGATTTTCCGCCCATCGGAGAATCCTTGTGGCTTCTGCCATCGCCATCCTGCTTCTTGTGCCGCCCTGTCGGTTTACGTGAGCGACCGCCGTGATGTTGTCTGACTGGATCAGCACCGGCCGGTGTTGAAGCAGGGGTCTAGCCTGACTTAGGGCATTGTAAATGGCCCTTAGTTCCAGAACATTTATGTGTAGGGAAGTCTCCTGACTTTTCCATAGCCTTGGAAGTTTCTTCCCTGTGTGACTGCCCCCCAGCCTCGAAGGCTGGCATCCGTGGTCACCAGGACCCAGTCCTGTATGCCGAATCTGCAGCCCCCTAGAAGATGAGCACTCTGCAGCCACCACAACAGCGACACCCTGGCCCTTGGAGACAGGGTTATCCGCCGATGCATCTGAAGATGCGACCCGGACCACTTGTCCAACAGATCCCACTGGAAAATCCTTGCATGGGACCTGGCGAATGGAATTTCTTCGTAAGAAGCTACCATCTTTCCCAGGGCTCGCGTGCATTGATGCACCGACACCTGTATACGTATTAGGAGGTCTCTGTCTAGAGACGACAACTCCTTGGACTTCTCCTCCGGGAGAAACCCTTTTTATCCTGTTCTGTGTCCAGAACCATACCCAGGAACAGTAGACGCGTCGTAGGAACCAGCTGCGACTGTGGAATATTCAGAATCCAGCCGTGCTGTTGTAGCACTTCCCAAGATAGTGCTAATCCGACGAACAACTGCTCCCTGGACCTCGCCTTTATAAGGAGATCGTCCAAGTACGGGATAATCATTTCGGCCATTACCTTGGTAAATACCTCGGTGCCGGCGACAGACCAACGGCAACGTCTGGAATTGGTAATGACAATCCTGTACCACAATTTTGAGGTACTCCTGGTGAAGAGGGTAAATAGGGACATGCAGGTAAGCATCCTTGATGTCCAGTGATACCATGAAATTCTCCAGGCTTGCAATAATCGCCCTGTGCGATTCCTTTTTGAACTTGAACCTTCGTATATAAGTGTTCAAGGCTTTCATTTTTAGAATGGGTCTGACCGAACCGTCTGGTTTCGGTACCACAACATTTTGGAATAGTAACCCCGGCCTTGTTGGAGGGGTACCTTGATTTCACCTGCTGGAAGTACAGCTTGTGAATTGCCGCCAGTACTACCTTTCTCCGAGGGCAGCAGGCAAGGCTGATGTCGCCTCGAACTCCAGCCTGTATCCCTGTGATACTATTTGCAGAACCTAGGGATCCACCTGTGGGCAAGCCCACTGGTCCCTGAAGTTCCCGAGACGCGTCCCTACCGCACCTGTCTCCACCTGTGGAGCCCCAGCGTCATGCGGTGGACTCAGAGGAAGCGGGGGAAGATTTTTGATCCTGGGAACTGGCTGCTGGTGCAGCTTTTTCCTTCTTCCCTTGTCTCTGTGCAGAAAGGAAGCGCCTTTGACCCGCTTGCTTTTTTGAAGCCGAAAGGACTGTACCTGAAAATACGGTGCTTTCTTAGGCTGTGAGGAAACCTGAGGTAAAAAATTTTCTTCCCAGCTGTTGCTGTGGATACGAGGTCCCAGAGACCATCCCCAAACAATTCCTCACCCTTATAAGGCAGAATCTCCATGTGCCTTTTACAGGCAGCATCACCTGTCCACTGCCGGGTTTCTAATACCCTCCTGGCAGAATGGACATTGCATTAATTCTGGATGCCAGCCGGTAAATATCCCTCTGTGCATCCTTTATATATAAGACGACGTCTTTAATATGCTATACGTTAGCAAAATATTATCCCTGTCTTAGAGTATTAATATTATCTGACAGGGTATCAGACCACGCTGCAGCAGCACTATTTATGCTGAGGCAATTGCAGGTCTCAGTATATAACCTGAGTGTGTATATACAGACTTCAGGATAGCCTCCTGCTTTTTATCAGCAGGCTCCTTCAAGGTGGCCGTATCCTAAGGCGGCAGTGCCACCTTTTTTGACAAACGTGTGAGCGCCTTATCCACCCTAAGGGATATCTCCCAACGTGACCTATCCTCTGGCGGGAAAGGGTACGCCTTCAGTAACTTTTTAGAAATTACCAGTTTCTTATCGGGGGAACCCACGCTTCTTTACACACTTCATTCATTCATCTGATGGGGGAACAAAACACTGGCTGCTTTTTCTCCCCAAAAATAAAACCCCTTTTATGTGGTACTTGGGTTCATGTCAGAATGCGTAACACATTTTTCATTGCCGAGATCATGTAACGGATGTTCCTAGTGGATTGTGTATATGTCTCAACCACGTCGACACTGGAGTCAGACTCCGTGTCGACATCTGTGTCTGCCATCTGAGGTAACGGGCGTTTTTTGAGCCCCTGATGCCCTTTGAGACACCTGGGCAGGCGCGGGCTGAGAAGCCGGCTGTCCCACAGCTGTTACGTCATCCAGCCTTTTATGTAAGGAGTTGACATTGTCGGTTAATAGCTTCCACCTATCCATCCACTCTGGTGTCGGCCCCATAGGGGGCGACATCCCATTTATCGGCCTCTGCTCCGCCTCCACGTAACCTTCCTCATCCAACATGTCGACACAGCCGTACCGACACACCGCACACACACAGGGAATGCTCTGACTGAGGACAGGACCCCACAAAGTCCTTTGGGGAGACAGAGAGAGAGTATGCCAGCACACACCAGAGCGCTATATAATGCAGGGATTAACACTATAATTTAGTGATTTTTCCCCCCAATAGCTGCTTGTATACATATATTGCACCTAAATTTAGTGCCCCCCTCTCTTTTTAACCCTTTGAGCCTGAAAACTACAGGGGAGAGCCTGGGGAGCTGTCTTGCAGCTGCACTGTGAAGAGAAAATGGCGCCAGTGTGCTGAGGGAGAAGCCCCGCCCCTTTTTCGGCGGACTTTTCTCCCGCTTTTTTATGGATTCCGGCAGGGGTAATTTATCACATATATAGCCCTGGGACTATATATTGTGATGATTTGCCAGCCAAGGTGTCTTATATTGCCCTCAGGGCGCCCCCCCCCCAGCGCCCTGCACCCATCAGTGACCGGAGTGTGAGGTGTACATGAGGAGCAATGGCGCACAGCTGCAGTGCTGTGCGCTACCTTGGTGAAGACCGAAGTCTTCTGCCGACGATTTTCCGGACTCTTCATGCTTCTGGCTCTGTAAGGGGGACGGCGGCGCGGCTCCGGGAACGAACACCAAGGTCGGGTCCTGCGGTCGATCCCTCTGGAGCTAATGGTGTCCAGTAGCCTAAGAAGCCCAAACTACCACCTGTTAGGTAGGTCGCTTCTTTTCCCCTTAGTCCCTCGCTGCAGTGAGTCGGTTGCCAGCAGATCTCACTGTAAAATAAAAAACGTAAATATACTTTCTTTCTAGGAGCTCAGGAGAGCCCCTAGTGTGCATCCAGCTCAGCCGGGCACAAGAATCTAACTGAGGTCTGGAGGAGGGTCTTAGTGGGAGGAGCCAGTGCACACCAGGTAGTCCTAAAGCTTTCTTTAGTTGTGCCCAGTCTCCTGCGGAGCCGCTAATCCCCATGGTCCTTACGGAGTCCCAGCATCCACTTAGGACGTCAGAGAAAATGAAAAGCATAATTAGCAAAGAAACACAAATACACCAACTATATCTGTCTCCAGTGGTGGATACATACGGCAGATCAGAGTATTAACAACCATTTAAATAATAGTCTGTACTTTTGTCATGGTTACCTCATTCCCCAGTATGTGGACATTTTCCCAAATCCCTGATTGGACCAAAGTTGTGTTTATAGATGGAGTCTGCAATGTCATAGTAGTGTACAATAGATTTTGTTGTTTCAAGATTTTTTTCCCCATACTAGTTCATGTATTAATAATGAAAAGTTCAAACATACTACATGAACATACATTAGTCAGGACTTACGGTTTCCTCAAATAAGGCCAACATAAATGTACATTTTTGTATTAAATGTGGAATTATTTATGAAAGACCCTTAAGTGCAGGCAAGAAAGGGTTTGAGATAATTAACCACTGTGTTCAACCGTAAGATGCCTTGAAGATATATCACTTATATTACATTAGCGTTTGAGTTTTTTCTGATCCCCTGAAGAATATTAATTAGGTATTTGGCTGTAATTAAAATTAAACGTAGTATTAATTATAAATTAAGCCATAGATCCTAATGTCATATCCCTTTCATAGATTAAGCGTCAGCCCTTAAAGTGGGGACGAGAAATGATCCAGACATAGCCATCCATAACGTAATGTGCAATATACTTCCCATGGTGGAACAGTTTAAGGTAGAGACTCCTTCTGTTTGGCACTAACACTCCTGTCATCTGCCCTTGAGCGACTTTATTCAGCACAGATCCTGCATTGCCACCTACAGAGTAGGAGACACTGGCTCTTGCTAAATTGATATAATCTGTCTGTATTAGGAGTATTTGGGCCTCATCTGATGATGTTCGCCTTGATATGGTGGGTGGGGATGCAATTTTGACCTAACATGCTCCCAAGATCCTCACTTGTACTCAAATGGTAATTGTAGTGTTATACAGGTTGAGTATTCCATATCCAAATATTCCGAAATACGGAATATTCCGAAATACGGACTTTTTTGAGTGAGAGTGAGATAGTGAAACCTTTGTTTTTTGATGGCTCAATGTACACAAACTTAGTTTAATACACAAAGTTATTAAAAATATTGTATTAAATGACCTTCAGGCTGTGTGTATAAGGTGTATATGAAACATAAATGAATTGTGTAAATGTAGACACACTTTGTTTAATGCACAAAGTTATAAAAAAATATTGGCTAAAAATACCTTCAGGCTGTGTGTATAAGGTGTATATGTAACATAAATGCATTCTGTGCTTAGATTTAGGTCCCATCACCATGATATCTCATTATGGTATGCAATTATTCCAAAATACGGAAAAATCCCATATCCAAAATACCTCTGGTCCCAAGCATTTTGGATAAGGGAGACTCAACCTGTAACTGTTTTGAGTATCAGCGTGCACCTGCATTTTCTTTTTTCAGCATTGCACTACAAGTCACAGCATGGTAGCACCTCTTACTTCAGTATGTGTAAAATTAGTCTAAGTCCCACCCCCTCTATATATAAAGTAGGCTTGAAGGTCTTTGTGAAACACGCACCTGACAAAGTCGGGAGATCTGGAGATGACGTGCTGGAATTCAGAGTGGTTTATCGTGCCGTCCTTATCAATGTCCGACTCTTCCAGAATCTATCACAGAATCAAACAAATCTCAGACATTACTAGGTTTACATTTTTGGAGGCACTACTATAAAACCAATGCAAAATGTGACAGCACTCCAATAAAGATTACTTATAATGAACACGAGATGCGACATGTAGCTATCAATTATAGCAGAAGGCAATCATTCCCAGAGACTCCTGTCAGACAAGCGATGGCGATGCTTCATTCTAATATTGCATTTAATCATTCTTACACACATGACAGTGCTCATAGAGCGTAAGACTACATTCATCGCTGTGTCAGTGTGGGAGCGATTACATGCCTCATTATTTACCAGCAATCCAACGCAGTCCTGGGCAATGATTTAGTCCAAGTGCAATGCTAAATGACCTGCATCACACAACATAATAAAGGCAGCATCAGGATTTCCCATGGATTCTAACTGCCTAAAATAGCACAAATTTCACAGAGAGCTTTGTGCAGTACACCATCCCAGTCTGGGGTAGGTTGCTGTTACATGAAGGGAGAATACACTCCCAGCTCACACTAGCATGTACACTGTCTCAGTGACAGAGTAGCCCCGCCTCTTACGTGCAGAATACAGAGCGCAGTGTTCTCCAGGGAAGGGTGTAGATGTGCAGCCCAACCACTATCAGTGACAAATCGATGCTCTTCCTGCTCTTTTAGGGCCAGATTAAAGTAAGCTAAAATGTTCATTTTACATGTGGAATTTGTGTTGCATGTAATTGAGAGAATCCAGCATATAGATGTGGACGGAGCATAGGTGACACGTGAGTAAAGGTACAGATGTCATAAGCTACTGGACAATGACTACTGCAGAGTCTGAAAGGCTTAATAATAAAAGTACTATAATTTGCAAGTACAAAAGTAGCAGATTATGCGGCTGCTTGTGTAGCATATGACTGGCGGAAGGTATACCTTGTCTCATGTGGAATACATACGATTTACCAGCAGACGGAATGACGGCTGTCAGTATACCCACAGCAGCATCCTGTGTCTGAATCCCAACAGCGAGTCCCCTCGTGGACTCCCCACAATTCAGGCCCGGAGGCTTGCTTCGCTCACCATAGGCGATATTCCCACTCGGTTGGTGGCATGGACCCTCCAACTGAGTGGGAATAGCAGGTGGTGGGCGAGATTCCGGGCGTTGGTATTTCACCAGCTGTCAGGATACCAGCATCGGTCTCCTGAACACTGGGATCCCGACAGTTGGCATTTTAACTGCATCCCCCTCATGCAAGGTTTTATGAGGAACGGCCAGCCAAAGAGGTGCAGCCACATACCACACAAAAAAAAAAAAAACTGTACTGGAGCGAAAAACAAACAAACATTCTCCTTGTGGCCATGTTTTAACCCGGCTTTAAAAAGGTAACCAGCACAGGGTCTGGCAGTGATTGAAAGCAATACCCCATTTCTTTTCAGTTCGTTAATGCTAATGCTGTTCCTTTATACCAATACTGCAACTTGAGATGTGACCAAGAATATTTTGGTGGCCGCCTGAAGATAGGAACAAAATATTTTATTTTTATTTTTTGGTTGAACCAGATGAACAGGATGATTTTTCTGTTACTGGAAAGTCCAGATATCTGCGCTACACAGAAAGCAATTAAAAAAAAAAAAAAAAAAAAAAAAAAGATTTTAATACCTACCGGTAAATCATTTTCTCTTAGTCCGTAGAGGATGCTGGGGTCACCATTAGAACCATGGGGATAGACGGGATCCGCTGGAGACATGGGCACTTTAAGACTTTCAAAGGGTGTGAACTGGCTCCTCCCTCTATGCCCCTCCTCCAGACTCTAATTATAGGAACTGTGCCCAGGGTGACTGACATTTCGAGGAAAGGATTTATTGTTAAAACAATGTGAGCATCTTACCAGCTCACACCTCAAATATGCCGCAGAACGTGGCATTCAACAGAACACAAGCCAACGGCGTGAATAATAGCAGCAACACGCTGACCATAAACGTCACACAACACGTGTGCAACTACAACTAATAACTGCAGATACAGTATGCACTGGGACGGGCGCCCAGCATCCTCTATGGACTAAGAGAAAAGGATTTACCGGTAGGTATTAAAATCCTATTTTCTCATACGTCCTAGAGGATGCTGGTATCACCATTAGAACCATGGGGTTATACCAAAGCTCTAGAACGGGCGGGTTAGTGCAGATGACTCTGCAGCACCTATTGACCAAACTTGAGGCCACCATCGGCCAAGGTATCAAACTCGTAAAACTTTGCAAAAGCGTTTTACCCTGACCAAGTAGCTGCTCGCCAAAGTTGTAATGCCGAGACCCCCCGGCCAGCCGCCCAGGATGAGCCCACCTTTCTAGTAGAATGGGCCTTTACTGAATTAGGTAACGGCAAACCTGCCATGTAATGAGCATGCTGAATCGTACCACAGATCCAGTGCACAATGGTCTGCTTGGAAGCAGAACACCCAACTTGTTGGGAGTATACAGAACAACCAGAGTTTCCGTTTTCCAACTTGGAGCCGTTCTGGCGACATAAAACTTCAAAGTTCTGACCACATCCAGAAACTTGACTCAACGAAGGCGTCAGTGGCCACAAGCACCACAATAGGCTGGTTCACGTGGAAAGAGGGAACCACCTTCGGCAGAAATTGTTGACTTGCTCTCAATTTTACACTATCTTCATGGAAGATTAACAAGGGCTCTTGTGAGACAAGGCCGCTAACTCAGACCTCCGCCTTGCAGATGTCAAGGCCAACAGGATGAACACTTTCCAAAGAGGAACTACAATTCCAGCTCCTGTAAAGGTTCAAACTAATGTGATTAAAGGAAAGGAACTGCAACACCACATTAAAGGTCCCATGGTGCCACTGGAGGCACAAATGGAGGTTGACTGTGCAACACGCCTTTCACGAAAGTCTGAACTTCTGGAAGGGAGGCCAATTATTTTTGAAAGAAAACCTATAAAGGCTGAAATCTGTACTTAAATTGAGCCCAACTTTAGGCACACAGTCACACCTGCTTGTAGACACTGGAGAAAATGACCTAGCCGAAACTCTGCCGTAGGAGCCTTCTTGGATTCACACCAAGAAACATACTTTCTCCAAATACGGTGGTAACGTTTAGACGTTACCCCTTTTCTAGCCTGAATAAGTGTGGGAATGACTTCACTGGGAATACTCTCACGGCTAGGATTTGGCATTCAACCGCCATGCCGTCAAACGCAGCCGCGGTAAGCCCTGATACACACCCGGCCCCATCTGTAACAGGTCCTCGCACAGAGGAAAAAGCCAGCGATCTCCTATGAGTAATTCCTGAAAATCTGGATACCAAGTCCTCCCTGGCCATTCTGGGACAATGAGGATTGCTCGAATCTTTGTCCTTCTTATGATCTTTAGAACTTTTGGCATGAGAGGAAATGGAGGGAATCCATACACTGACTGAACCACTCACGGTGTCACCAGTGCATCCACTGCCATTGCTTGAGGGTCTCTTGACCTGGAACAATATCTCTGAAGCTTCAAGTTGAGCCGAGATGCCATCATGTCTACTTGAGGAACTCCCCAATGACTTGTTACCTCTGTGAAGACTTCTCGGTGGAGGCCCCACTCTCCTGGATGGAGATCGTGTTTTCTGAGGAACTCTGCTTCCCAGACGTCCACTTCTGGAATGAAGATTGCTGACAGAGTGTCTGTACGCTTTACCTCCCAGCGGAGAATCTGTGTGGCTTCTGCCACCGCCGCTCTGCGTTTCGTTCCGTCCTGACGGTTTTTTACATGCTACTGCTGTTACCTCGCCCGACTGGACCGGTACGGGTAGATCTTGAAGAAAATGTTCCGCTTGTAGAAGGCCGTTGTAAATGGTTCTCAACTCCAGAATGTTTAATGTGGAGACAAGTTTCCTGACTTGACCATTCCTTGGAAGTTTTACCCCTGTGTGTCTGCTCCCCAGCCTCGGAGGCTTGCATCCGTGGTCACTAGGGTCCAGTCCTGGATCCCGAACCTGCTCCTCACTAGGAGGTGAGATTTGTGCAGCCACCACAGGACTGAGATTCTGGTCTTGGAAGACAGGATAATCCTCCGGAGCATGTGTCGGTGGGATCCGGACTCTAACAGGTCCCACTGGAATACACTGGCATGGAATCTACAAAAACTGTGAGACCTCGCAGGCCGCAACCATCATCCCCAGCAACCGTATGCATTAATGGATAGACATACTTGCTGCTTTTCAAATTTATTCGACTAGTCTCTGGATCTCCAGAGCCCTTTCCACTGGAAGAAAAAACTCTGTAGTTTTGTGTCCAGTAGGAAGAACTGTCAGGGACAGTACAATGTTCTGTACCAACCTGGGCTTGTAACACTCAAGTACAGGAGAATAGTGACTCCTTGCTTGCGAAGGGGAACAATCATTTTCGCCATTACCTTGGTGAGAATCGTCGGAGCCGTGGATAGACCAAACGGCAACTTCTGAAATTGGTAATGACAATCCTGAATTGCAAATCTCAGGCAATCCTGACGTGGAGGATAAATGTTAACATGTAAGTAGGCCTCCATTATGTCTATCCAGACTGGAGATTCCGGCCTTGAGAAATTCCATTCTGAATTGGACTTACTTCAGGTAGAAATTGAAAAATTTTCGCATTTGGATCTGTCTGACCGAGCCGTCCGGCTTCGGAGTCACAAAGAGGCTTGAATAAAAAAAACCCTCCCTGTTGGAACAGGGGAATCAGGGTAATGACCTGATCCTGACTCAATTTTTTCAATGGCTGTGCTTTTTACCTCCCTGTCAGGGAGAGAAATTGGTAAGGCCGATTTGAAATCGGTGTGGGGAAACGCCTTGAACTCCAGTTCGCATCCGTGGGACACTATTTGTAAAACCCACGGGTTCAGGCCAGAGTGAACCCAGAACTGACTGAAGTGTCCGGCACTCCCCCACTGGGGCGGACTCTCGCAAGGGAGTCCCAGCGTCATGCAGTAGATTTAGCAGAAGCAGGAGATGATTTCTGCTCCTGTGATCCTGAAGAGGTGGACCTCTTCCTCTACCTCTATATGCAAAGAAAGGGAAACCTTTTACTTCTTTCGTACCACATGGGCTGCTTTTTTTTTGTGTGTGTGTGTAGGGACAAAAGGCAGAAAAACCAACTTACCTGCGGTAGCTGTCCCCCAAATCATCCAGAACACTACCAAACAAGGTCTCCCCTTGAGTTTGGAAGAGACTCCATAATCTATTTTGGAAGCAGGCTGCGCCTTACACTGGTGAATTCTCTGTCACGGCTCCACGCATGGATGCCGTAGCATACTATCTATGATCTAACGTTAGGAGAATCTCAACCATAGCTAGCGTCAATACTGGATGATGAAATTATCAGAGCACTTTGCAATAGCTCTACTCATTCACGCACATGCAATGTCTTGAGACATGTCTCATGGGTTGTATAATTAAATATTAATGTACACTCCAACGTGCGGTCTGTCGGCTCTTAAGGACAGATGTCCCAGATGCAGGCAGAGTTACTTTCTTGTTAACCGTGGGAGGACCCTTTTTAAAATAGGGGGCGACTCCCCCTGTCACCTGCCGGGAATGGCTAGGTAACCTGAATTCCGTTGTGAATCTCAAGAGGAAGGAAAAAATGTTCCTTCTTTTCTTTCTTTATATAGGTAAACCTCTTATTGTCTAAGACAACCCTTATAGCTACAATCATGTATGAATATTCCTAGTTAATGTCGGAATCACTCTGGAAAACTAGTGTCGACACCGGATTAAGAGTCCGTGTTGGTATCAGCGTGCATTATAGAGATAATGTTAGGAGATCCCGAGGGGTCTGGAGTGGATTAAAAACAAAGCTTTGGACAAAACACCTCTTCCACAGACTGTCTCCAGGATTGTTCCTGAGACTCAGCCATATTATCACGCAACTTATTTCACCCATACACGTTTTTAGTGGTGTCGGTAGGTCCACCACATTACATAATATACATACACTATATTATATTATATATATATATATATATATATATATACTTGCAAATGTCGGATCGGCACTCTCCTGGAATGTTTCTTCCCGGTTCGTAACATTAGATTGCACTTTGAACACCCCCAGCCCCGGTCACGCTTCCTCCGGGACCCCGGCACCCGCACATGCTCTACACATCCACGACAACCACTGAGCGTCGGGATGTCATGGCAACGCGGCGGCCGGAGACACGCTGGAGGTCACGTGACCGCGGCACTAACACGTCATCACACCCGGGACGGAAGCTCCAGGCTCCCCCGGACGCTGCAGCCTTTCCCACACGTGGGTCTTCCTCACCATAAAGGTAAATGTTTCACTGTTTTTTCACTTTGTATTTGGCTCACCTTGAAAAAGGGGCTTGCGTGCCCCGAAACGTTGGATTCACCAGCCATGAATTAAAAGCACTAGCACTTTACTTTTGCTTTGTCAGTCTGAGTGCCGCTGTTTGCTGCATTGCCTGCCATTTGTGTATATTATATATATATATATATATATATATATATATATATATATATATATATATATATATATATATATATATATATATTATAACAAAACAAAAAATCAACCCTAATATCTTGCGCTATACCTCTAGTCTCACACCAACAAGAAATACCCTCTGTCAGATAAGGTATTAAAAGTAGATTACAAATAGAAATGGATTCTCGTGGGAGCCAATATGCCTTTTGTATGACAATAATTAAAAGTTTTTATTGTACAGAAACAAACGATATTTATCCTAAGCGTTCGTTATTGACACAACCTTCTAAAAATTCATATAAAACAATATTACAATCTTATACATAAATTACAGTTGGATGTGAGGATTTTACAGCCAGGTGATCACAGTCAGAACTCGAAATGGATGTATCTCCAACCAGATGTTTGTGATAAGGACTTTGTTAACCAGACGTTGCAAAACCCAACGCGTTTCGTCCGTTAGGACTTCATCAGGGGTTTGGAATCAGTTCTTATAGTAGAAGTGATTACCATTGATTAGAAAGGTTTAGAATATCCAATGATTACATCCAATCACATATTCAATTCGATAAATATAATATCTAGATAGACTTCAAAAAAATATATATAAATTTGGTTGAAATTAGATGATGTTACGTTCCCTATTTTCAATCAAGAATGGTGGAACCTTATAGTCTACCTCTGTTTATACATGTCACCAAACAGAGAACTTAGGAAAATTTCAAATCCTGAACGAAACTATTCCTTTTTACCAGAGCCGGCCATAGGCATAGGCAAACTAGGCAATTGCCTAGGGCATTTGATATGCCTAGGGGCATCATCAGCTTCTGCTGATTAAAATGATATGCAACATGCCTATATTCTGTATGTAGCATTTCATATGCAGATACAGCCACAGTCTCACACAGTATATAGGCATGCTGCATATCAGTTTAATCAGCAGAAGCTGCTTGTGCATCCTAGCCACATAGCAATGCAAATAAGATGCATTTTCATTAAAAAAAGGTGCCCGACATTAGCATTGATGCAAGATTTGTGAGGACACATCTGTATCCAAGCAGAGGCAGAGGTCACAGTGTTAGTGGAAATGTGAGTGCTATGTGCACGTGAGTGGGTTGGTTGTGCATTCGTGTTCAGAATATGTGTAAGGAGCATTATGTGTGTCATGTAAAAATGCATTAATAATGTGCAACATATGTGTAAAGGGCCACTATGTGTGTCATTATGTGTATAAGGGCATTAATAATGTGCGGCATATGTGTAACAGGGTACTACTGTATGTGTGTCATTATGTGTATAGGGGCACTAATAATGTGCAGCAAATGTGTAGGGGGCACTATGTGTGTCATTATGTGTATAAGGGCATTAATAAAGGTTGTCATAATGTGTAAGGTACATTATGTTTATAAGGACATTAATGTGTCTCATGTGTAAGGGGCATTACTGTGTGGAATTGTGTATAAATGCATTACTAATGTGTGGCATTATGTGTATAAGGTGCTCTACTATGTGGCGTTGCATATAGAAAGGGCACTACTGTGTCATCTAATGTGAATAAAGAGCAATAAGGTGTGGTGTAATGTGAATTAGGAGCAATTCAGTGTGATGTAATGTGAATAAGGGGCTCTACTGTGAGGAGTAACGTTTATACGGTAAAGTGATACTACTGTGGGATGTAATATGAATTATGGACACTATCGCAAGATAAAATGTGAATAAAGTTGCAGTACTGTGTGGCGTAATTGGAATTGGGGTTACTATTGTGTGGCCATGCCCCTTCCCAGCAAGAAGATGCCCCTTTTTGGGCTGTGCGTCAAATGTGCGAACTGTTCCTATTTAAAATATAGGGGGTACAAGGACTGCTATGGGGGAGGGGTGATGGTGCAGGGAAAGAGGTGCAAGGTCAGAGGCAGAACCAGCGGTGGTGCTAGGGAGCACCAGCCAAAATCTTGCCTAGGGCATCATATTGGTTAGGGCCGGCTCTGCTTTTTACAGGAACAAGTGCAACCTCACTGAATCCCAACTACAGCCTGGGATTCAGTGAGGTTGCACTTGTTCCTGTAAAAAGGAATAGTTTCGTTCAGGATTTGAAATTTTCCTAAGTTCTCTGTTTGGTGACATGTATAAACAGAGGTAGACTATAAGGTTCCACCATTCTTGATTGAAAATAGGGAACGTAACATTATCTAATTTCAACCAAATTTATATATATTTTTTTGAAGTCTATCTAGATATTATATTTATCGAATTGAATATGTGATTGGATGTAATCATTGGATATTCTAAACCTTTCTAATCAATGGTAATCACTTCTACTATAAGAACTGATTCCAAACCCCTGATGAAGTCCTAACGGACGAAACGCGTTGGGTTTTGCAACGTCTGGTTAACAAAGTCCTTATCACAAACATCTGGTTGGAGATACATCCATTTCGAGTTCTGACTGTGATCACCTGGCTGTAAAATCCTCACATCCAACTGTAATTTATGTATAAGATTGTAATATTGTTTTATATGAATTTTTAGAAGGTTGTGTCAATAACGAACGCTTTGGATAAATATCGTTTGTTTCTGTACAATAAAAACTTTTAATTATTGTCATACAAAAGGCATATTGGCTCCCACGAGAATCCATTTCTATTTGTTATATATATATATATATATATATATATATATATATATATATATATATATATATATATACACACACACATACATATATATATATACACACACACACACACACACACACACATATACACACCACAAGCAAGTTGGCGGCACTCAGAGACTATAATAAGCTGCAAAAACGTGCTTTAATGTTCAACGTTTCGGGCCTCTGCCCGTCGTCAGGAAATAGCAAACAGTGTGCGGTACAGAAAAAGGACATTTATACATACACAGACAAACACTAAATTACCTGATCAGATGCAGGTGAGTGTGCGCTCCGGGCGCCGACCTCCACGAGTCCCGCCACATCATCACTAGCGCGTCCCCGTGTTGTCGTCATCCAGGAGCGTCCACTCCCCCGGGCCAATAAAAAAAATATCTATATATAATCTCCCTTGAAGAAGTCTGATGGGACAAAATGCGTTGGGTTTCCTGCACTGACCCCCTACGGATTTTAAGCTAAGTTTGATCTCCTATCCTTTTTTAATTCCTTTTGGTACATACTATGGTCTTTTATCTAAAAACTTTTTTATGGTTTTACATGTAACTTTTTTACTCTCATATGCATTAAATATTTTTTACATTCGTTTGGCTCTTAAATTATAAGAATTTTAAAACCACTTTTTAGCAACACTGGTCACCACTACCCCTATCCCTCTATATTCCTATACGCCTAGCAGTACTATACCGGTACTGCGTATTCAGGGTTTGGCTGACACCTATAGTAAAGGTTATGTGTGCTTTGTTTATGGTAATTTTAAAGTTAACTCATTGTAGAGATATGTATGTATGTATGTATGTATGTATGTATGTATGTATGTATGTATGTATGTATGTATGTATGTATGTATACACACACATACATAGTCCAGTAGGCGGCACTCTGGTGAATACTACATACAACAGCAACAACGTTTCGAAGTTTATTAACTTCGTCCTCAGGTTACAAAAGATACGAAAGCTCACATACCTTATATCC